>NW_012107119.1:615532-619722 GCF_000951045.1 Mandrillus leucophaeus | reverse complement strand
CTGTTAATGTTACAAAACCAGTACACACTTGGAATAATTTTGTCCCTACTGTCATATGGGCTGAACCTGGTAAAAATGTGGTGGGCCTTTCAGAGGCCCAGTGCACTTCCTGGTGATGTGGCCAGCAGAGCCCCTGCTCTTCTGGGCTAGGGTTGTGCGTGGGCTTTGGGGAAGCAGGAGATTGGAAGCGAGTGATATAGAATCTGAGTTTGGAAGCTGAGGCACTGAAATGAGGGAAAGGGTGGGGGATGCACCAGCAGCCGCTGAGATGCAAAAGCTCATGAACCAAATCTTTGGTTTTTTTTTTTTTTTTTCTTTGAGATGAAGTTTCGCTCACTGCCCGGGTTCAAGCGATTCTCCTGCCTCAGCCTCTGGAGTAGCTGGGATTACAGGCATGCTCCACCATGCCCGGCTAATTTTGTATTTTTAGTAGACACGGGGTTTCTCCTTGTTGGTCAGGCTGGTCTTGAACTCCCGACCTTAGGTGATCTGCATGCCTCCGCCTCCCAAAGTGATGGGATTACAGGCGTGAGCCACCGCACCCAGCCCAAATCTTTGTAAATCAAGAACAGTTCATGTCGATTCAAGATGGTGGCAGCAGTGGCAGTGAACAAAGATGTGAGACTCCTTAGCAGAGAGCTGGACTGCCTTCCTGATTGATCTTAAACCAGTGATTCCCAAAGGGTGTTCCTGGGCACTCTAGCACTGAGGGATGTTAATGGATGAGGAGAATAAATGTTTTTTCAAATTCATTTGGAAAATGTGGGATTAAAAAAAGTCAACCACATTTATTTGCTTCTAGGAACCTTTAATATGCTACCACATGTTACTTTTTATTCCTTTTTTAAAGGAGTATTTATGGTGTAGGGTTTCCTAAACTTTTTGAGTTTGGAAACTTAAAAAAAAATCATTGAGTATCTCGTGACAAGTGTTCTGAGAAATATCTCTTGGAAAATAATATCCTAATGCATCCTAATTTATTTTGGATTAAATTCTGTTTTAGCATTATCAGTATAAAATTTTCAGGATAAAATAATCGACAGAAAAGTGAAGGATTTATTAAACCAACTTATTTGGTGACATGCAAGCAAAGCCAGCAGGATTATTTTGATTCTTTTGTTTGAATCCGTTGTGAGCATAGACACACTCCTAAAAAAGGCACTGGCCCCATATTTAGATTATTTTTCTCTCACTCAGCTACGCGAAGTTGCCTCTGCACTCCACACAATTGGGCCTGGCCTAAATGCTGCCGCTGCCTTGGAGCCTGGTGTCAGTTTGGTTGTCAGTCGAAGCAGATCTTCTGCCATGATGAGAATAAGAAGAATAAATACAGTTCCTGATTTCCAAGTCAAAGACAGTGCAAATTGATATTACACAGTAAAATGCAATGAGATTAAATCAATAACATCTGCAATAAGGCATAATGAAGGTAAAATTATATCTCTGGCTTCCTGAGCAGCTGTGAATCTATTTTTAATGATCCTCATTTTTGGCAGTCAGCTAACAACTTCTAAAACGTCCTAGAAATTGGATTGTTAAGCAGATGAGCACGGCAGTGGCTCAGAATGTCATTAATTTCAGCTGCCTTATCCATCTGCGTAGGTGAGACAGAGGCATCGAGAACTTACCACTCACCCACCTACCAAGCACCCCACTCGCAGCCTTGGATGGCCCCCGCAAATGCTGAAGACAGCAAGGCAGGGGAGCTGCAGGCAGGGGAGCTCCCTGGAGAACCACAGACTGTTGAATTAAGGACAGAAAGGAAAAGTTCTGGCCTTTGTAATGCCAATTACAGTACATAATTGGCTTGCATGTCTCCAGTGCGCTATAGAACCTCATAACCACTGCAGAGAACTGGATGCTGTAATGATCCCTCAGTTTATCAGCGGGGCACTGAGGGGCCTTGAAATTGCTCCGCCCAGGACTTGGTTAAGGCCACAATGCCAGCAAGTGCCGGAGCCAGGACCCAACACAACTCTTATTCCAAAGCCAGGACCATTTCCACGGCTCTGCCGGTCTTCTGCATATTTGAATAGTACCCATGGGAAAGGCACCATGAAAAATTTGATATTGAGGAAATGTGAACACTCAGAATCAGCCATGTTCTTCTTAGCTGCCTGGCACCTTTGCACTTGGCTGCAGCTTTTACAAGCTGTGCCTCGGAAACAGGCATTGATCTCTTTGGTTGATCATTTTGAGCTTGCTTTCCTTCTCTGGGCTGGCAGGGATAGGGGTGGGAGGTGGCATCCCATGCTCTGCACACGGTTGTATTTTGTGCATGCCATGGACAAATTCTCAGATCCCAAGTCAAGCTTACAGGCTCAGGGGCTCAGGAGGCTCCAGGCTCAATGGTGTTCCAGAAGGCTTCACCTGAGGGTGGAAATTCACCTTCAGACCCCTTCCCTGCCTGTGTGAGAGCTGAGAGAGGGAGATGAATTCCTTACGCTCTCCCCTGTGCTGGGAAGCAGTGGTGTTGAGAGAGATCTATGTGTCGAAGATGGAGCTGCAGCTAAGATGACCAGCCTAGTTTATGGGCTTGTTCCACCGCCTGGCTTGCTTTTGGCAGTGGAGCTGCTCTTTTGCTGCCTGAAGTATGCGACAATCAAGAATTTGATGGTGCAGAGGGTGAGGCTGTGACATGTGTTTGGATTGGAGAAGAGTCTGGTTCCAGGAGAGTCATCCTATGACAAATGGGACCTGAATGGTTGAGTAAAACAATATAAATGGATACTTCCTTCAACAAGGAAGCCTCCCGGTGGCCTTCCTGATTTGATGGCGGGAATGCTGTTAAGAGAGGTGAAAACAGCAGAGGGAACTGGGAGGTCTGTTATAATGGAACAATATAATCAAATGCTAATGGGTAAAACGATGCCTGATGTGCTCAAAAACTAAGGCTGGCATCTGAAGACGTGAGGGAAATTGGAGGGATTAAGGTCCACGTGAAGGTGAACAAATCATGCTCAGAAAGAGAAGGCAGGAGGGGCCCAGGGAGAAGAGGGAGAGCAGATTGCCAGGCCCAGGAGGACTTAGTGGGCTGACTGCAGGGGCCAGGGGGCCGTGCAGCGAATGAGAGGGATCCTCGCAGCTGTGTCGGGACCTGCTTGTCATGCCAGGGGAGCAGTGTATCTCCTAACGTGCAGGGAACAGACCCCTTTCTTCTGGTTCCTCTCTCCCCAGTGGTTCCCTAGCACCAGCTCTTCCTACATATATTAACCAACGATTCAAACATGCTGTTTTGCTTTTCAAGAAGCTGTTGTCCAGAAGCATTTAACTTACATGCGGAAGGCCACATGCTGGTCTTAATGAGTTAGCTGGGGGTGGGGACAGCCTTTCATTGTACGAGGAGCTACTTGTCTGTCAGTGATGAAAAACCTTATTTCTTCACTGTTCATTGACAAGGGCTTGGCAAATAGGTTTTGTTTCCTGTGTTGACTTTATTGATTCACTATGTTCAGAAGGATTATGAGGCTAGGTCTAGGTTCATTCAGTTAGTGAGGTCCGCCCTGGATGAGAGGTAGAGAAGATAAGTCACAGCCACGCCCCTACTGCACCTAATGAGGTGTTTGCACTTTAAGTGGAGCTAGCTGAAGCCTCAAAAACCAAGGGAACGTCACACTCTCAAGTGGGAGAGGAGACAGAAGGAGGAGCACTTCCTGCTCCAAAGTGCAAAACACATAATTATTTCAGGCTTTGGAAGTATCGGAAATCAAATTCACTGCTAATGAGGCTGTTTGGAAGAATCAAGACCCCAGAGAATGGTTTAGTAGAAGCCAGAGGGCCAAGCTAAGTTGTCCAGTAACCTGACTTAGAGTTAAGGATCAGGAAATTGGGCTACTACCTATCAGACAGGAGGAGCAAGCTGGGTCCTCTGCTCCTTCCCATTTTGAATAGTGAAGCAAGAGCAAGTCCAAAGAGACAAGGGGGATGGAGATATGTATATATACACACATATATGTGACTCATATTTATGTGTGTGCATAGATATATACACATGCAGATCATATGCATCTCACTTGAGTATGGCTACACGCACGTGAGGATCATATGCATCTCACTTGGGTAATAGACACAGGCCTGTGCAGATCATATGCGTCTCACTTGGGTCTAGACACACACACGTGCAGATCATATGTATCTCGAGTATAGATACACACACGTGCAGATCACATGCGTCTCACTTGGGTATAGAC
>NW_012107119.1:607545-615188 GCF_000951045.1 Mandrillus leucophaeus | reverse complement strand
TCTCACTTGGGTATAGACGCACACATGCAGATCATATGTATCTCGAGTATAGACACACATGTGCAGATCATATGCATCTCGAGTATAGACACACACGCGCAGATCATATACACCACACTTGAGTATAGATACATGTGCCGTTTATATGCATGTCACTTGAGTACAGACACACGCACGTGCGGATCATATGCATCTCACTTGAGTGTGGATACACACACGCAGATCATATACATGACACTTGCTTCATCTATATTACATATGGAGAGAACAACTTAAGGAATGAAGAGCCAGAGGCCCTATTCCCTTGCTGGTCTGCATCAGGTAGTCGTCTTTTCTAACTAATTAGGAGCAAATGACTAAAGGCAGCCAACTAAAACTCAAGATTAGAGGGCAGTCACCTGTGGGTTAGATACCTGAAAACTGACCTCATGATCAGCTGTGACTCCCTGGGACTGTGGAGCGTGAACCACAGAGTTAGAGAAGCAATTTGTCCTTTGGCTATGAGCAGATCAAAACCTATGATGTTGGTGGTGTCTGGAAACCTTCACTGTGAGTTCAGATTAGTTCTGGGAGGACTTGCAGGGCTTGAGTAGATTAAAAAGCAGAGCTTAATAGTATTTTAAACAAGATGGTATCACCATTCAGAGGTAATTCTACATGTTAATATCTTTGTCCATACTAGCTTTCTAATAAACTGCATTTTACTGGTAGGGTATGGGATGCTAATTATCAATGGGGTTTTGTTTTCAAAAGGAAAAGTCACACCAAATGTCTGCATTGGATAATTTCCCATAGATGAACATCAAATGACTGATGTTGAATTTACTCACCTATTAGAGAAGCACATACATACATTATGTCACAGTTTGGTTTCATAAAAATATTTTAATAACTCCATTTTAATATAACTGATATTCTTTTTAATCTCATGTATGTTATTTTATACATTAAAAACATGGGTCTGAGAAGAACGTCTCCGAATAGAAAGAGCCCCCTGTCATATGAGTAGGCCTGGGGTATAGTACTTGCTAAACAACTTTGATCAATCCTCCTTTTAATGTATTTATTTTGGGCAATTTAGAAAATTGAGATGAAATTCACATAATATAAAATTTACCATCTCAAAGTGTACAGTCACGGGATTTTAGTATATTAACGAGATTTTATAACCATCACTACTATCTAATTCCTGAACACTTCATTACCCCAAAGAGAAACCCCATCCCTGTTAGCATCACTCCCCACTCCCCCTGCCCTAGCCCCTGGCGACAACTAATTTGCTTCCTGTCTCTATGGATTTGCCTATGCTAGACAGTTCTTATCAATGGAACCAGATAGTATGTGGCCTTTTCTGTTTGGCTACTTTCACCTAGAATGGTATCTTCAAGATTCACTTCTATTGGAGCATATGTCAGAACTTCATTCCTTTCTATGGCAGAATAATATTCCATTGTATGGATGTACCACATGTGGTTTATTGTTGATCCATTCAGGCCAAGTTCTTTTTCAGCCTTAGGTTCTACACTTGCAAAATGAAGAGATTAGGGAAGATAATGGCTAAGGATTGTCCCAGCTTTCAAACCATGTTTGTGCACCCTCCTTTTAGCCACTGCTGCATTGTTTTGCATAAATCTCTGCTTTGACTCAGTTCTAACTGACCTGTTTTCAAAGATTAGCCTATCCAATTCCTCAGCACATGTTTTTCAGTTCTATCCATTTATATGTACCCCCAAAATTTAAAAACCAGTTTGGAGATCGTACCTAACTTAGGCCTTTTGGGTAGATGTCTTTAATGAAATATTCCCCTTCTTCAATTATCTTTACAACATTACAGCAACCATTCAAACTATAATGAGCTGGGCGCATGCATAGGAGGCTAAATTTTTTTCAATTACAACCAACAGAAAACTTCTTTTTAAATATCTGTGGCGTTTTGGATGCCCCCGGGAACAATTCAAGGTCTCTTCCAACGTTCCCACACTGCCATTCTCAATGCTGAATTCCAAAAAAGAATTTTCATCTGTCACTTTAAAATTTCAGCAAATCCCAACAGCTTATTTCCACTAAGCCTGTAAAGGATCAGAAAGATAAAGGAGGAAAGGGCTCATGGAGATAAGGAACTAGCAATAAATCCTCCAACAATGTGAGCACAAAGCATTGTTCAAAGAGTTCACCTGAGGATCTGCGCCCGCTTCTTAACGCATTGCCTTCACTCTTGTCTTTATTAGATTACGGAATAGCACATAGAAACAACAGTCAGAAATAACACAAGGCTTCTTAGGCAGTACAACAAATACATATTTAATATGGGAAAAGAAATTGTAAATTATGTACAATGTTATTGGATTTTATGCTCTCTCTCATTCCCCCAATGCATACATTTAAAAAGGAATCACCCGTTTCATCTCCTCACCTTTCTCTGACATCAAGTAAGCCCTGTTTTGCTTTCAGCCTGTTCCTTTGTTGCATAACCACACTCTCAATCCATTCTTTCATTTCCTCCCAAGTGCTTTCCATCACACCGTGGCCTCTGAACCTCACGTTTGAGACACCTCATTACACCCACCGGCACGTGGTGCTGAAGCGTTTACTGTGCTCAGCCCAGGATATTCTTTGCTTGCAAATGCTTTAGGTTCTTTGGGAGATAAACCAAGAAATCTGCAAATTCATACCTAATCTGTCATAGTCCTGTCACCCAATTCAATCCTCTCTAAACAAAATCCTTTTGGTGAAAGGAAGACAATACCCCCGTTTCATAAATAATTTTTTCCACCAACCTTAATCTGCTGTCTATGAATATTAATGAGTCTCATCGATTCATGTCTCCATTTTATGTCCTATATTAGACACCTTCCCAGAAAGCTAGCTGTCAAGGTTGCATAGGAACCTATTTCACTTTCACATTAAATTAGCAAAATGAAAAAGGGCGACTTCTTTGGCTTGTAGGTTTCAAGAGATACCCCTTTAGTCCTACACTCTGATTTTTGTTTTTTACATTGCTTTTAAATTACAGGCTGATCTGTGCAGGAAAGAGAGTTAGGTCACTTCTTTTTTGTTTGTTCCAGGCAAGAGTTGACTGGTAATTGGTGATCCGACACCATGGAAAATTTTCAGAGACCTACAACATGTGTTTCTGTGTTTTTCTCTTACCACTAATTGTGACTTCTTTGCTTGCCTTTCTTTCTTTTTCTTTCCTTTTTTTCTTTTTTGGTGCCTTCCTTGTTGGATCTATGTCTGAATTCCTATGAGATTCTGCTTCTTTTGGCTATTCCTGCCTTTAAATATTTTTCCAGGGGACAGCAGATTAAATAGGATTGGTTCCAGGACTGCCACTGGCGTATAGGGAATCTTTGTGAAAATTAGAGAAGTGGTCTTCTGACAAACTAATTAGAAAATGGCTTTATGACATTTCCTCTAAGGGGACATATTAGGAAAAGGAGCCCCTCTCTGGGTGGACATAGCTGTGTACAGGATCCAGGTTCTGTGGGGAGGCGGACTGCATTTTAACACCCACTCCCTCTCGACGGGGCACCCTGGTTCATTTCTCTCATTAAATCTTTCACACGTCTCTCTTAGCTTATTTCTTAGACCCAAGATATTTCTGGGACACTAGAGGCCTACCCTTTATGCTTAGTTATTTTCCAATTGCAATTCACTTTTTTTTTCTTTCTTCTTTTTCACAGCATTCATGTTTAACCCCTTGTTTATCTGCCAGGTTTTACTGAAGAAACTTCACCTTTACAACATTGAGCAATGTGACTAGGAATTCCAATGGCATCCTTGGATTCTTTTGTTTATTTGATTGGTTGAGCTTTTTAATACATGCTTTCACATGTTTCACAAAGACTTGTTTGCCCATAGCATTCTATGTTGCTTAAATGACAAACATGGCTAGTTGCCAGAGGAGGCCATGTTATTTGAGGGGATCCTGGAAGCCTGCTCTGGTTCTATATATACTCCTCCCTTGCTTTCCACACATGCCTGAAATTCCATCTTAAAGTCATATTGTTTTTGATTAAGTAAATATAATATAACACACTTAGAAATAACAAAGTACACTGTATCAGTCATTAACACTTTAGTGAAAACTAGATTATAAAATCCGATTCCAGGGACAGCTATGAGAAAGAAGGAAGGGTTTGGGGCATATAGACAACTTACTCTCTGGAGGGTAGGCCTGGTTAGGTAGGCATAATACAATTTGAGCACATTGGGCATTTGGGAGATCTCTCAAAGAACCAGGAACGTGGAAAGCAAAATTCTCTTGCCAAGTTTTTGTCTACAGCAATCCCAGAGTAAGGCTTGGTATCAACTGTTCAACACTATTGGTGTTTTCCAAACCAAGTAAAGGTGGGACTTTTTTTTTTTTTTAAACTTACTGGGACACCAGAGAATTTGAATTTCTGCTTTAGAATGAAGCCAGTCACTCCCTGTTTTGTCCTATCTGGTGTAAACATTAAACTTTCTCAAAGGCCCAGGATTGATGTTAGCAGGACAGCATATACACATCCAAAGAATTAATTTCTCACATGAACATGGATGTCTGTGGAAAGATCTTTGGGTCATAGATCACAAATGCAAGGAATATTGAAGAAATTAGGGTCCTTAAAGATCATCATTAGTCCAGTCTAAATGTGGGCTGCACACACATTTAAGAGCACAAAGCCATGAGTTACATACAAATAAACATGAAATATCTTCCTGAAGTGTCAATTTTACTAGACAATAACAAACTTAAAATGTGAGTCTTAAATTAAAACAAGCATGACTATATTGTGGAATTGAGTACAGCAGTCACAAGAACTTGAACAAGCACCGAGGGAAATGAATACATGATTACGGAAGACAGAGCTTAAAGGGATCTTAGAAATCATCTAGGCCTGCACACTGAGGCCTGATCATGCATCAGAATCACCTGCAGAATTTCAAACAAAACTCCAAAACAAGATTGAAGCTGGGCTGCTTTCCAAACGGGTTCTGGTATGTTGATATTTCTCCAAAGCCTTGGAGGTGATTTGAAGGTACAGTCAGGGCTGAGAGCCACCAAATTCTAGCCCAGCTGAGGCTCAGAGAGATAAAGTGACCCCAAAACATACAACAAAAATTTGTATTTGGTGTTTTTATCTCTTGCTCTATGTATGATATTCTTCTCAACAGGATCAGCTGTATAATTTGTGGACCCAGTGCAAAATATGAATCTCAAGACAGCAACAGCAAAACATTAAGCGCAGAGCCTTTGTATGTATGGAGCCCAGCGTGAAGTCGATCCTGCCCCTCTAAAAGGCTGAACAGCGAGCGTGTTCAGGGCAGCAACCACCCTGAGAGCACAGCTGGAGCAGGTCCACGGGGTGGAGAGGAGCCTGCCTTCCTCTCCCTGTCTTAGTTTACGGGACTAGTTAACATGCTCACATGCACACAAACACATATGCACAAACGCACACACACACACACCTGGACAGGTAGTTCAAAGAACCCTCTGACGGAAGTGTTCAGCAGAATGAAATCCAATTTTTTAAAATATGAAAGCATATTTCCTTGTTTATCTAAGTCAGGAATGAAACTGTCATCTTTTGAGTGTAACCTATGTTCAATGGGTTTAAAATTCTAGTTTATACTTTCAAAATTCTAGTTTATACTTTCTCCCCAAACCACAACCCCACTCCCCATCCCTGCATCATCTCCCATACTTCTAAATCTTTATCTGGAATTGTAGACTCAGAAGACTGAAAAGCATTTTGTCATATTTTGACCCAAACTGCCCTCTCTAAAATAAATATCTGTGGTGTTGGGGGTGGCCAGAACTACCCACCCACACACACAGAATGGAAGCCCAGCAGAGCCGATAAGGACTCCAGACCTGAGAGTAAACCTCACCCTAAGGAGGCCATTCTTTCCGGAGAAGGAGGATGCGCACTCCTGGGCCTGGAGAAAGACCTCTGTGAGGGCCAGGAGGGAAGGCACAGGGTGGGCCTGGGGTCCGTGCGAGGAGGCAGAGGGCCATGGCCAGTGTATTGGAGGAAGGGGGAGACATTCATTCTCTTGAGATTGAGCAGGGAGCAAGATACTGAGAGCTAACGAGTCAAGAGGAGGATGGGGGACACCAGGGAATTCAGGGTAGAGATGAAATTCTCATTACATCACCACTGGATTAACACACAAGCCTTCCTCTCTCCCAGGATTTCTTCTTGGAGCTGGCTGCTATGAAATATTTGGGTCCAGAGATGCAGGGAAGCCCTAGAGGAAAGAAGGTGATTGCTGTTTCTGGGAATTTGCATCCAGCCTTGTAGACACAGCAGCCAGTGACCATCGCCTACAGGACTGCAGATGCTTCCTCAAAACCCTGGAAATCATGAGGCATCTGGTCCTGAAGGCGAGGCCAGTCTGCTCAGGTGCAGAGAGATCCAGTGTGGTCCGTTCTATGAGGACCAATGCTTACCTGGCCAGCCTTCTTGATGCCAGAACCTTGTCTGTACTGGTGTTCCTTTGGCTGGCCCCTAACAATATCTAAGTCTGCCTCTCAACCCAGAACTTCATAAAAATAAGAAAGGATTCATTGAGATTCAGAAAAGGCACATGCTGGAAAACAGTATAAACAGTTTCCTAAATAAGTAACTATAGACCATGCACATGGATAGGTAGGCGATGATGCAAAACAAACCACAGATCGCACAGGAGCTTCTTAGTGCAGTGGTCAAGGCAGACTTTCAGGTCAGACAGACAAGCGTTCTGTTCCCACCTCTGTGTGATCTTGGGCAAAAAACTTAGTCTCTCTTAGACTTTTTTTTTCACTACAAAGTTGCCTTGAATACCTATTTCATAGACTTGCCTTGCGGGTTAAATGAAATGGTGTAGGTGAGGGCTGAATGTTGAACGTAGCATGAATGTTGTAGGTATTCAGCAATAATCACTATTAGCCACAAATCCTTTCCTTCTTTCTGCCCCCACTCTGGGGATAAATGAAAACCTTAGCCAAGAGGATGTTTCTGGCCGGGTCCTGTTCCAAACATTTAGCACTTTTTGTCCTAATTCTGTGGAGTTGGCTGGTCTCTATGCCACACGGGTACTCTTTCACAAAAAGCCTAACAGGCTGGGCATCTCTCCATAACAGGGCCTATGTATTAATTGAAAGACAAACTTCTTAGCCTCTGTCTCCTGCTGTTTTCGAATGTCACACTTTGAACATGAGTCAAGATGAATAGTCGTAATTTGCTTCCCGATCAATTTGGGCATTGCTGGAAGATGAGAGTATTCTTTCTATTTCTTCCAATGTGTGTCCAGAGAAGTGGCCCCAGAACTGTGTCTCTCTGGGTTACCTTCTAGCAGCTGGAGGGAGGGCTCGTCCAGATCAGAACTTCTCGTGGGACCCAAGCCCTTCAAGAACATGTCTTTGAGCATTGTGTTGCAAATAAGAAAAGTAAGGACAATGAAACGAGATTTTGTTCAATAAAGCTTTTAATGGAAAGGACTATCCTTTATCCTTTATGCTGAGATTGTGACTTGCTTATATTTTTGGTATACAGTTATGCTTTTTTGGTGTAAAACAGTGGAGAGAGTAGACAGGAGTGGTTATTTGTAATGCTGTGGCTTGGCAAAATGAATGGTAGGCAAACTCATGTTACTCCCCTCACCATCACCAACCACCA
>NW_012107119.1:588865-607215 GCF_000951045.1 Mandrillus leucophaeus | reverse complement strand
AAAAAAAAAAAAAAAAAAAAGCTAGAAACCACTGATATAGACCACCCAGTCTGTTTGAGAAAGAAAATCACTTCCAGATTAGCAGTTACCTGGAACACTTCCCCCTGGACTGGAGACCCCCGGGCTTTTGCTGCATAAATTATTTCATGTCTCCTATGTGGCTAACGTGGCTAATGAAGATGTGAGGAGCTTTATGAGAGTTTATGGGTTCCCTAATAAACCAAGCATGTCCTAATAAGGATGGATGCAAAATCGAATGAGCTGCCGTCATTCCTACCACGGATACAAACCCTGCCTTGTGTGATAGGTCTGAGAACACTCACCACCGCTGCGGATTCGGTACTTCCAAAATGTTGTGTTTATTTTCTTATACAAATTCTTATGTGAGAGTGTTAACTTTAACCAGTTTTTTGGGGGCTTTGAAAATACCACATTTTGGGGGGTAGGTGGGGAGTCTGATACTGTAAAATTACTTCTTTCATCATTGTAAGTCCCAAACTTCACTAGGAACGAGATGATGTTTCTAAGAATGCATCCTGAATGACCTGCTGTTTTGTCTCATCCTCTTGTGTTTCCCAGGGTTGCCTGAGTAAATGTTTCTGGAGCTCCCTGGGAAGGGCCCCTGTGGTTCTCCAAAGGTTTTCCTGATGCTGCAGCCAGTTACTGGGCTTCAGACTGCTGGTCTTCACACCATCCCGTTATCTCAGGGCGTTTCACTGTTCCAGACACTTTCCACTGGCCTTGGTCTCCCTCATCCTCTCTTCCTCTGCAAGACTTTGTGATTAATTTCTGCTGCCCCCTCCTGGAATGACAACTTGCTCAAGTCCTGCCCCCTTCCCCAGGGTTCAGTTCTAATCACATTTCCTCTGGGAACTCTAAGATCCCTAGAATGCAAATACCTGCCCTTCTTTTTCTCCTACTGTACTTTGTACCCCCATAAGCCAAGATGCTTGTGATGAATGCCAAAATGGTTATTTACATGTTTTTCTTCCTACTACCTCCAGTAACCATATGGATACAAAGAATAGATCAAATTAGTTTTTTGAAACTTGCCCAAACACTGGCACGGTATAGGGTACATAGTAAGTCTGGCAAATATAGGATAAAACTGAGTTGTCTTAAATTCTAACTAGAGTGTAAATGACTGATTGTCATACCTCTATGGAATGTACAAGAAAAACTGTCTCCATGGTAGGAATTTTTGTTCTAATCAGTCCATGGAAAGAAAAGGCTATTATTGAACTTTCCAGGAAATCACCCAGGCTGAGAAGTCTACCCAATATGCAGGTGGGTAAAGTGCCAAAGAAGTTTATCAATTCATGACAAGGATCCTGCAGTGTCTCCTACCAATCTTTCCAAGTGACAACTCTAGCAGGTTTCACTCAGTATTAGCCTCATTTAACCAGCCATCATTTCCATTTAAAAAATGTGAGGGGAAGAATTAAGAGCGAGTAGGAAAAAAATGCCTTCAAATTAAAATCTTTGCTTTTCTTTGAACATCCAGATGATTAAATGAGATCCAGACGAAAGCCTGTAAATTCCAAAAAATAAAGCCCAGCCGGGGGTATCTGCATTCCCTCATGTTTCTGCTGGTAACCCCGTGGTAAAGTAAAGCAATGATTGATTCGGAGAGAATTATGGCTATTATAAACTGTAATCAGTGGTAGATGAGAATAATTACACAGAGAAAGGGGATAAAGCTGAAACATGGCTGAGCAGTGTTCTGATGGATGGGGAAGTCATTTCCTAGCTGTTAATGACTGATTTTTCAACAGTCAGCACACAAGCTTTAATCCCAGAGGGGAGAAGGAGAAAGGAACAGTCACGTTATCAAGGATGCTACTGACTTAACCTTACCCATTTTCCTCTGGACATAGCTAGTGCCTGTCTCCCATCTGTTCCTGCTATTGCAGACGTACCCTGAAGGGTTGAGGTCAGGACCTGGCCTTTATCTGAGAGACACTAGAAAGAGTTATGGCTGTAGAAAACTACCGTAGATCATGGTGGCGAGATACGGCATTAGGGTGTCATAGCATCGTAGGATGTTAGGACTAGAAGGGCCACAGAAATCACCTGATCCAATCTGCTTATTTTATAGATGAGTCCAGAGAGGTGAAGTGATGTGTCTACGTCACATAGCTAAGGGGCTTAGATACAAGGGGAAATTGCTCCCACAGGACCCAGGAGACTAGCTTTATAAAATAGGCATGACCAGATCTCTGAGGGAGACAGCTTTGCTAAAGCCAATTCGAAATTGGCATCAGCTTGGTCTCTTGCCCTCAGAGATAGGCTCTGGAGTTCAATATTCTCTCAGCATTTGTTGTTACTGGGTGAGGTTACACAAGGTCAGAAAGGGCATGGGTTTGTGGAATGAACAGTTCTGGTTTACAGACCAGTCATGAGTCCTCTAAACTGTGACACTGACACACACACACACACACACACACACACACACACACACAGAGAGAGAGAGAGAGAGAACCCAATTTATCTTATCATTTGCAGCCATAAAACAGAATAACTGATAGAAGTGGATTAGAAGTCATAAAACTGTGTAAAACAGGACAGCTAAGATTTGGTGGGCATCACCCTTCAGGGTTCTCGAAGAGAGCCTTTTGGATACTTTTGCAAAGTGCTGGGTTCCCCTCTGGCCTCCCGTGCAGAGGGCCCACAGAAAGAGGCCGCACAGTGGTGCTGGGCTGTGACAGATTCCAGCCATGTCTCCCCTCCCCTACCCGAGGATAAAACCCATCAGGAAGAAAGGCAGGATCATCTTCTACGAAAATACCATTGCCTTTGCGGCGAAATCATGTCAAGAGATAAGATCAGGAATGTCCAGATGCTGTTTATCCAGTCTTCATTAAATTTGGGCTTCTTTAGGAGAAGAAAACATGTCTCAGTTCCAGGAAGAGTTGTTTTGATCCAGAGGCTGTGTGGACTCTTTTTATGAAAACAAACATTTTAATCGAGATGATACCAATGTTCCTAGATTTTCACCATGAAGGTATTTTCTGGAGCAAAATCTCTTGAGCCACCTTATGTTCTTCATAATATTTGATCCAACAGTATTAAACATCTCAGCTTTTTTTCCACTTTCATCTGTAGTTTTTGGAAATTATTTTCAACAGAATCAGTTCCTTTTCAAGTACATTTCACAATGATTCGTTGAGAAGTTATTTTTCTGTCTGGTATTTTTTCTTCCTTCTTCAGGTAAGTACACCTTACCTTTCCTTTGAGGAACCATGCTTTCCCCATGCTGTGGGATCCTCCTGTAACTACAAGTCCCAGAGCAGCCATCCTACCCCAAACACCCTGCCTGGCCTGAGATGCATAAGAGGGTGTGCAATCCAACAGGCCAGTCCAAGTCCTCTATCCCCAAGCCAGGGTGATTGGCCTTGAAAGAGCCACCACTTATGTGGGGCCAATCTCTGTCTTTCTCAAGATTTGCTGTATGGATACTGAGAGACACTGTGTGTGCTCTTCCATTTGGAACAATAGCTGGAAGGATATGAATGTTTAGCTGCCTGCACTGTCTTTTCAGTGTAAGGAATAAACAGAGAGAGAGAAAATGTGAGACACACACACACACACACGCACACAGAGAGAGAGAGAGAGAGAGAGAGAGATTATGATGTCACCTCTGATGCCAGGAAAACATGACTCTTGTTTATTTTATAACCCTAAACTTCCCAGTTATGGGAAACAATGGATTCCCTCCTTTGCTGTAAGTTAGATAGAATTAGATACAACTGAAGGAGTCTTGGCTAAGAAAAAGACTTTTCATAGGGTCTGCTCTGATTTTTTAAAAATTTTGGCTGTGAGTATAATACTTATTTTTGACATTGAAACATTTATATTGGATTATTATGTCAGTAACAAAGGGCTACCGGAGTTTGTAGAGTGGAAGGTAAATATACCTTTTGACTATAACTTTCAGGTCCAGTATGCATCTCATTCTAACCAGTCTTTGGATCCCATGTTTTGAAAGAATAAATGAATGATTGGACAGACAGACGTGCGAAAGTCCCCCAGATCTCACCAAGCACCAACTATAATCCTCTATTCTGTCAATTGATTATTCAAATGAATGATTGTTTTTCTTAACCATGCACGCACACACACTGACCCACATCATCCTACAAGGATTAACCAGAAAAAAGGCAAAATTCTCTAGAGGAAATGCTTACAGGAATTGTTCAATAGGCAGTTTAAACAAGAGTGCCGTTTCTCCACAGGTAGTGCTAATGGGGGAATCAAATTATGAGAACTCCAAAGGGATGTCGAAATTCCAGAGCAGAAATTCAGACATCTGACTCAGCCATTGCTTTCCATCTAACTTTTCTTCATCTGGGGCCCAAACTTTTATACCTCTGAGGATTAAGTTATACGTAACAAAGTACTTTATTTCTTAACAGGCTCTGCCCTGCCCTGCGCAGAGCAGGAAGAGTGCAGGGAAGGTGCGTGAGATACCACTTCTGATAACTTTCAGATGTGGAGGGTGAGTGCCTGAGACCTTGGAGGCAGTCCAAAAGCTCTTCCTCCTATGAGGATCCTCGGGAGGCCACAGAGTACCAGGGGCACCGGTTAGAAGGGACAGCTGGTGGGGCAGTCATGTCAGCAGGCCACACAGGAAGTCATGTGGCTCCAGAATTCAGTGCCCGGCACTGGGCGCACACTGTCCCAAGACAAAGCATCCTACCCTGTGCTGTTCTATTGTGTGAAGTGCAGTTTCTTGGCTGGGAGGAGGAAGAGGAAAGAGGAGCCGCCCCTGGGCACAAATATCAATTAAGATCACTGTCACTGAGGTGGCACACAGCTTCTGCTCCAGGCAGGACCTTTCCCATTTTATTCTGTCAAGATGGCCATCTTCACAAAGAGCAAATGGATTATTTTGTAACAGTCACTTAAACCCAGAAAATGAAGACAAACCATGTCACAGAAAATGGGTATCTCTTTGTCTTATTTGTTGTTGACCTGCTGGGGGTGATATATTTCTGTGGGTTTACCAGAAGGTCAATTCTCTGTGTTGATGGCTCTTTGACGTTAGTTATGATATGATACATATGTGTGCATGTATGATACATATATACAGTTATAGACACACAGCAGCATATATATTTTCATTCATTCATAAATCTATATGTGTGGTATACATATGTGTGTTTATACATGCATACAAACACACCTGTCTTATCCATAACTGTGACTCTGGAAAGAGGTGTTGAGCAAATTTCTTTTTTTGAGACGGAGTCTCACTCTATCGCCCAGGCTGGAGTGCAGTGGTGCAATCTCGGCTCACTGCAAGCTCCACCTCCCAGGTTCACGCCATTCTCTTCCCTCAGCCTCCCAAGTAGCTGGGACTACAGGCACCTGCCACCACACCCAGGCTAATTTTTTGTATTTTTAGTAGAAACGGGGTTTCACTGTGTTAGCCAGGATGGTCTCGATCTCCTGACCTCGTGATCCACCTGCCTCAGCCTCCCAAATTGCTGGGATTACAGGCGTGAGCCACCGTGCCCAGCCTTGAGCACATTTTTGAACAAATAGCTTATTGACTTTTTCTGTTGATAAAGTAAGAATACTCATGGTAGAAAAATCAGAAGCAGAAATTTGTGAAGAGAAACATAAATACCACCTCTAATTTCACTAAACAGAGAAAACTCTGCTGTATTCATTCCTTCCCATTTCATGAATTTTTTGTGGGTACACCTTTTCCATGGCACAGATCATGGTATATACAATGCAACACACTGCCGTTTTCCACTCACCCCTGTTTCCCCTATGATTGTGAAACAAATGTTAAGCCTACCTTATGCATTTCTTTACAGAGGTCTCCAGTAAGTATGAGTGTGTGATGGCTGCGTGGCCCTGACTCCAGAACTGGGGAGTCCCATTTCTGTGTCCCCATAGCTCCCTCTTTTACATTGATGGGTCTGCCTGAAGGAGCAGGAAGTGAGACCAGGCATTGCTCACTGGCATCACCTTATCCCCCAACCCCCAACCCCTTTTCCCCTACACTTCTCTCCCAATCCCTCGTCCTTGCGCTGGCATTGTGATGGAACCACCACTTGCTGAAACCCAGAGGAGGCCTCTTGTTTAGCACTGGCAAGGGGCAGATGACCTTCTCTAGGATGAAGGAGGGCAGCCCTGGCTCTGAACTGTGACCGGCACTTTGCCCTGCAGGGAATGCACCTGTGAGGGTGGTTTAGGGGTGATGTCTGCAGACTTAGACTTGGATCTTGAGTATGCACTTCCCTCCACCCTCCAGAATGCATCTGCATCCTCAGTAGCTGAATACCATGGAAAGGGTGCATGAGGCTATTTGTGTAAGTGGTGGCTCTGTGTGTGGTTTGTGTTATTCAGAAAGGGCAGGAGAATGAGCTGCCGAGGCAGAGTCTGGCCATGGCTAGGTGTGCGATGGACCTTAGCAAGGGGCACAGCCCTCAGCCACCCAAGGCTGGGCTATCCCCGCCATCCCCACTCCAGCCTTGATCAGATTGGCTTCCAGTTAGTTGGGCCCAGAGGCACAGAATGCAGCAAAGAAAGGAAAAAACACAGGCTAGAGAGCCAACGTTGTAGAGAAGGCTGTTATAGAAAGATTTAGGCACGAAGACGTTTTTACATTTTTTTTTAAAACACCAATAATTCCTTCTTGTAAAAATGACAGGAAACCAATTTGGAATAAAGAAGAGAAACGTACAGAGAGAATCATCAAAGATCCTTGAAGCCAAATGAATACAAAAGGAAAGAGACTGCAAGGCGATGAGGGAGGTCAGCGGCTTGGTTGGCCTTTGCTGCCTGGCCAGAGCTCAGGCGCTTGCGCAAAAGCTCTCCCTGTGCCTGGCTCCACGTGTCCTGCTGGGGCTGTGCAGGGTGAAGGAAAGAGACGGCTGAGGTGTGCTGGGAGCCCAGCACCAACATAGCTCTGGAGGTCTGTCCAGTGAGGCGTCGACTATGATGTACCCTTCCCCCTCCAGGTCCAAGCAGGTGCCTGCAGCCAATACGAGGTACCTTCCAGGAGCAGCAGGGCCTCTGTAGGGCCTCCCTGTTTTGTTTTGTGTTTTGTAATGTGCCTGCCTGTTTGGGGGTGTCCAGGATTATGCACCAATTAACCAGGCCCTCTGCCTGTTAGTTCACAATGAACATGATACTCCACTTCCTAAAACTATGAGACGTCAATGTTTTTTAAAAACATATACTTTCCACTTCTCAAATCTTAGCTAAATCTTAAATTTGACAAAATCATTTTAAGGTAAATGTAATCTTTTTTATTATAGAAGGAATATATATTTATTTTATGCGTTTAGGAAAATTGAATAAAGCACACAATATTTACCCACACTATACTATTACAATAGAAATATGTATTTGGAGATTGTGTATTCCTCCTATTTTTCTCCTTTCCTTCTTTTTCTTCTTTACCAGCTGACCTGGGATTATAAATACTACATCCTCGGAGCTTTCCTTGAATTGGGGCATTTTGAAAAGTCCCAGAGGATCTAAAAAGCACAGGACATTATGGTTAAAAAGTGCTGGGCAAATCCTGCCTCCCCCTTCTCAGAGACATTGAGAGAAGAGCTGCAGTAAATATCACTGTTGGACCTGGTTTACAACATCTTGTGCTTCTATTTGATCAGGGAACACTTTATTTCACACAACACACATTGCCATCCTGTGGAATGATTCTGAATACACAGCCTCAAAACTGCTGTTCAATCATGAGAAATCTGAACAGCCCCTGCCTTTTCTTGTGATACCGGCTTGTATGCTATCAACAGCAGCTGGTCGGTGTCCCCAAGCCCTTAAATGATGATGCTAATTTAGGGGCTGGCCTTTGAAATACCATTGATTGAGATTCTGGGTTGATATATTGGATACTTTGATTATTGAACCTCCCCTAACTGTTCCGTTAAAAACACTTTGGTGTCTTGTTTTGTAGTGATTATCATCATCATGATCATTAGCGACATTTATTGACCATTTACTGCTTTCGCGCACTGTGCCGAGCCCTTTACATGCATTATCCTATTTAACCTCACACCAGCTTCAGCAAGGAGACAGTATTATTATTCTCACTTACATGAGGAGGAAACCGAGGCTCAAATTGGTTAAGTAACATGCTGAGGGTCAGTTGGCTTTCAAGTGGGTCAGCTGGGATTCCAATCCATGAGGTCTGTTTACCCTCAACCAGTATAAACTAGTCAATTCAAATATCTCTGCTGTAAGGTTTGCAAACATTCACAGAGATTTACTGGGCACATCTTAAGACCTTGTGTACTTTTTCCTCAACATATTTATAGCCCTAACCTATCTAATTATCTAGCTGGGTTTTCCCTTTCCTCTGTCTCTTTCCTCTTGCAAGGATTTATTAAATTTCTACTAGATGTTAAACCCTGAGTTAAGTGTGATGATGAAAATGCAGCATTAAGACAGGGGCCCTTCCCTTAGGAAGCTAACAGTCAATGTAAGATTCCGAGGAGTAAATCAATGGCTAAAACACAGTCCACGTTCCTTTGGGAACCCAGAGGAGCAGCGTCTAAAGCAATGGGAGCCAGGGAGAACTAGAGGAGGTGGCCACAGAGCTGGCTTTTATTTATTTATTTATTTATTTATTGAGACGGAGTCTCACTCTGTTGCCCAGGCTGGAGTGCAGTGGCCGGATCTCGGCTCACTGCAAGCTCCGCCTCCCGGATTCACGCCGTTCTCCTGCCTCAGCCTCCCGAGTAGCTGGGACTACAGGTGCCCGCCACCGCGCCCGGCTAATTTTTTCTATTTTTAGTAGAGACGGGGTTTCACCGGAGCTGGCTTTAAAGGGTAGGTGCTCGATAATAGACCAAGAAGGGGAAGGACTGACGTTCCAAGAAGACAGGCGGGCATGGAGTCGGGACATGGCTGAGGAGTTTGGGGACCCACGCGTGCTGGAGTTGGGTTAGGCAGTGGGTCTTTGCAGGAGGAAGACAGGACAGACAGGGTCGGCTCTTGGCGAGTTGGGTGGGGCGTATATGCTCAGCGGAGGAATGCTAGATGTATGCAGAATGACATGATTCGGTTTGTGTTTTAGCAAAACCACTCCAGCAACACTGGGAGGCCGCCTGAAGCGGAGGGATTAGGAATAGAGAGCGGAATTAGAAAGCAGGAATCTGGTAGAAAAATGAGAAAGGCCTGCCCTGAGGCAATGAAGGTGTGGGTGGGCCGGAAGAGGCGGATACTGTAGGAAGAAAAATTGGGAATATCTGATTGACTTTTAGATGTGAAAGTGAGCAGGGAGTAAAAATGACAGCTGGATGTCTGACTGTAGTGATGGCGCCGGTGGGACTAGACAGCACTGGTGAGGAGGAGATGGAAGGGGAGACACACAGGAGGGGCAAGGAGCCTATGTGTCTGGCTTGGGTAACGCAGTGGGTGATGGTGCCAATGAGACTGTTTCAACCTTCACTTCAGGAACCCTCCCCGCCATTTGACTTGTCCTCCTAAAACTGTGAAGCACTGACTTAAAAAAACGAAAAACAAAACATATACTTTCATTTTCTATTCTCAAATCTTAACAAATCTTAAAATTTGACACAAAGTATTTTAAGATACATGTCAGGTTTTTTTTTTTTTAATTACAGAAGTAACATATCTTTATTTTATATATTTAGGAAAATTGAGAAAAGTACAAAACATTCACCCACACTATTGGTACCTTAGGGAGATGTATTTGGGAGTTGCGTTTCTTTCTTTTTCTCCTTACTTTATTCTCCTCCATCTTCTCTTTCTTTCATATGTATTGATTTGATTTGGTTATTTATCATCCATTTATCTATTTATTCTACTGATATTATTTGAACATCATCTAGTATACTAGGCACTGGGAATACAGCAACAAACAGTACTTCGAGGAGTATAAATTCTGATGGAAGGGATTTTGACAAATGAACAAATAAATGTATGTTGGGTGGTTAGAATTCTATTGGGGGATATCACATATAAATCAGCAAATAATTGTATGTAGAGCGATAGTATGTGCTATGGAGAAGAAGAGGTTAAAATGAGCAAGGGAGTTCTGGAATACTGTGTGGAGATTGGCCATTTTATGTAGAGTGGTCTGGAAAGACCTCTGGTCACTTGAGGTGAAAATTCATTAGAGACATGAAAGAACAAGGGAAAAGCTGCAGAGCCTATCTGAGGAAAGAGTGTTCTGGGCAGAGGGAGCATCCAATGCCAAGGCCCTGGGGTGAAAAAATGCTTAGCATGTGTGAGGAACAGCTCATGGCTAGAACTGAATGAGCGAGGTGGGGAAACAGGATGAAGTCGTGGAGTTAGCAGGGAGCCAGATCAGACTGAGTAAAGAACACATTCTTGGAAAAAAGCACAGAGATCAGTTCGGAGGATACGTAAATATTCCACACAAGGGTCAATAGTGGCTTGTGCTGGTAGTGTGTTCGAGGGGAGTTGAGAAGTAATTGGATCTGGATTTATTTTGAAATCAGATTAGAGGGAGATGATGTGTGAGGCAGGGGTCAAAGACAATGTCAAGGTTTTTGACCAAGGTTTTGACCTGGAAGAATGGAGCTTTTGTTCACGGAAATGACTATTTGTTTATTAATATACCTGCACATATTTGACAAGATTGAAACTTAACTGTACCCTGTCTGTATCCTTTCCTTTTTCCACCAATTCTTTCCCCTCAAAGCAGGAAATTAAAGGAAGCTAAATAGAAGACATACTTCTTGTTCACCTTTTTACTTTTTCTAGCCTTATCCCTATATTTCTCCTTTTTCTTGTCAGGGAAACAGAATGTCCATGAATTAAGCCATGCATTCTGAATTTTGCTTGTGAGGGCACTCAGCTAGAGGCTGCACTTTATTTGAACTTTGTGGCCAGTAGCCAAGGGAAATAAAGCTTAATTAATGCTAATTTTTCTAACCCCTTTCTTTGCCTTTTCAGCAAAATAAAACCACCTTTGGGAGAACTGGCAAAAAAGTTAAAACAGACACCACACTACTAAATCTCACCATTGAAATAGCAAAAATATTTTCCTACGTGGTTGTGCTTGGTCGCAAAATGATAAAATATTTTGCCTTGCTCCTCCTCCTCTCTGCCTCCAATTCTTTTTTTTAAATGTTTGAACAAGTCAGCCGATTTTTATTTGTCTTTGTTTCTTTAGAAGATTAAGATAGTCTGTGAGCTTGTTTGCATTGGGCTGTGTTCTGAGCACCAGGGTTTGGTTGGCCGTGGTTATAGCTGCTAAATTTCAGGGTGAGGAAAGAGCTGGTAGGGGGAGTTGCCTGCTGGTTGACTCAGTTCGGATCCAATTTGTTGGCCTTTCTGGTCTGTGAGATGGTTAGACCAGCTACCTGGGGACAAGCTATTAGGAGGTCATCTTCACCCATTTCTGCAGGTAATAGTTTTTGTTAAACTTAGAACCAAGGCATGCCCTTATTGACCTCCTGGTGAAGACCATTACCTATGTAGTTTAAGGGGCTTCTTTCTTGGCCTTGGCCTATTTCCTGAGCACTTTTCAGGTTGTGTTTATAAAACAGTTGACTTGTGGATTAGAAGTGTAGAAGTGTAGTGATCTGTGGGAGCAGCAGCATTCCCATGAGAAAATGCTGTAACATAAAGCCTTAGAATGTTACAGCTCCGTCATCATTTAAGATAATCTAATGCAGTCCCATCCCCTCCCCATCTCCCCATGTCTAGACCAAAATCCATAGCAAAACACACACACAAATAAAAAGAAACAAAATCATCTACTCATTCCTTACCACTACCACCTCCACCCTATTTTAAAAATGAGGAAGCAGAGGCCAAGTGCCTGAAGGGGCCTGCCCAGGGATACCCAGCAAGTTAGAAGCTGAGGATGGGGCTTGGCTTATGAGGTTGCTGCAAAGAACCTGAGAACTGCTGTGAAGAATCAAAAACATTTGCTGTTGAGTTGCTCTTTGGCCATGTCCTTGGATAAGGTCATGATTTAGGGCAGTGACATATCTCACCTGGACCTCTATGGTAGTCTCCAAAGTAAGATCTCTTTATTTTTGTTTATTTATTTCTGAGTCAGGGTCTTGCTCTGTTGCCCAGGCTGGAATGCAGTGGCCCAATCATGGCTCATTGCAGCCTGGATCTCCCAGACTCAAGTGACCCTTCTGCCTCAGCCTCTTGAGCAGCTGGGACTGCAGGTGCACACCACTACACCCGCTAATTTTTTTTTTTTTTTTTTGTAGAGATGATGTCTTGCTTTGTTGTCCAGGCTGGTCTCAAACTCCTGGCTTCAAGTGATCCTCCTACCTGACTCTCCAAAAACACTGGAACTATAGGCAATATCTCTTTAGATAGTCTTTTTCCTCCTCCAGTTCTTACTGGAAAAATCTGGGAGTTCAAGAGCCATGGGAGATTGAGGTAAAGGAGCAGGACTCAGAGCATCATGGAGATGAGAGCAGGGCAATGACTGAAGTTGTTGGGTGGGGGCGCCTCCCATCGAGAGCCTTAGTTGCTGACAAGGCCTCATTCCTGCAGACGGTGGCGAATGCTCAGTCTTCTCAATTCAAGTTACGACAGTCTTCTCTGAGTAAAATAACTTCTGTAGGGTAATTACTTTCCCTCCTCTCAAGGGCATTCCCCACCTCCACCTTCACAAAGAAGCATCATGGTCAGTTGCAAGGTAAGCCAATGTATCCTCCAGGCATTGTGATGTTCTCCTGGTCCCTGGCTGCATCTATCACTGAGTAGCTGAGGCTGATATGTCCACCTGTGATCAGGCACCCATGGCCTGGTGGTTCCTCCTCATCCTTCTGATCCCCCGAGGCCTGCCTGAGGCTGCTCCTGAGAATCTGGCTGGCAGAGTCTGCTGTGGAGCTGAGTCTCCAGGGTAACTGTCTTCCCTAGGACAGCTTGGAAGCCAGCGTCATCAGTGATCATCTATGTTCCCTCTGGAGCACGTGGGAATTTCCATGTCCCATAAATACTAGGCCAGGGATGTGGCAACCTTTGGCCTGGTCTCAGGAGCTTCCCTCAGAATTGTCTGTTTTGGTTCAGGCACCATGCAGCAAGCAGCGCCCTGTTGGCCACAGGGCTTCTCTAAAAGGCATGGAGTATTTACAGGATGAGCCCAAGGAAGGTAAGAAAATAGTTTCCTATCGTGGAAGCACCTTACGCCTACCCCGATGTCTTCTGCTGAAGTTCAGCCTGGCACTCCAGATGTGGGAGCCGAAAGGATGCTAATCTGACTTCCTATCCTTCTTCCTCAGTGGCTTCCCCTTCCCCACCCACACACTATGAACCTCTTCCTTTCTCTGTATCTCACAGGTTCTGCCCACGCCTCATGTAATCCTCTTTGCATTGACTTAAACAAATGAACTTAATGTTCGCATCCCACCAGGCTTGGTCCCTGATGTGTAAAATTCCAGCTTTGGGAGTTAGGAAAAAGGTCTTTGCTCTTTCTCACAACAAGCTCTGGGTCTTTGAAAAACAAAAGAAGCATCTTATGATGTTTTTTCCTCTCCTTACGTTCAGACTCCGAGTCTCTTCCTCCCTTCATGAAGGTTCTGCCGTGGTGTGAGTTTGGTGAGAGCTGAGAGATGAGATGTTCAATTTGCTCTCATTGATCCCTGGCCTCCAGGATGGGGGCTGCTTCTTGTCTTACGTTGGAGTCTGTTTCTTTAGTCAGCCTCTGGATGTTTTGAGCTCCCAATATCCCTCCTACAGTTTTAATTTCTGCTTAGGTAGATTTCATTTCTGTTTTCTGCAACCAAGAACCATGCCATTTCAACATATGCTTTCAGATTATCACGTAAGTGGAAGCAGATAGTCATGTAAATTTAAGTTTAAAAAAAAAATTCCAAGAGATCAGTGACTGCTCTTTGGTGGTTCTAATTTTATTAGGATGTGATAAATTCTTTTGTTTTAGTTGGGGCAGGTGGTGGCTTGGGGCAACTAGGAATTAGGAATTATCAGGAGCTACAAACATTGGTTTAGTATCTTGGAAATATTATTCTCACCATACATTTTGGGAAGTTTTTGGATGGCCTAGATTAGCATAGTTTATTCAAGAATGTACAGTACTATAGCTTGAACTAATAATAAAAATTGTCACTCACAATACCAACCAGTTTCTCTACTGAAACCTGTTGTCTGTTCCAATTTCTCTGTTCTTTATGTGTCATTTGCCATAGAACCTAAGCGAAGTAAAGTGACTCTATTAGTTATCTATTGCTGTGTAAGAAATTACTCCTAAATTTAGTGGCTTTATCATACAGTAAACATTTATTACACACACACTTTCCATGGGTCAGGAATTTGGTAGCAAATTCACTGGTAGGGTTTGGCTTGGAGCCTGCCATGAGACTACAGCCAGATGTTGGCTGGGGCTACAGTCATCTGAAGGCTTGACCAGGGCTTCAGGAGGATCTGCTTCCTTGATGGCTCACAGACACAGCTGACAAGTTGGTGCTGGATGTTGGTGGGTGGGGGGGCCTCAGTTCCTTCCCTTATAAGCTTCTCCACAGAACTGCTTGAGTGTCCATGGCAGGTGGCTTCCAACTGACCAAAGAGAAAACTGCAAAGCCTTTTATTCATTAGCCTTGGAAGTCACATATCCTTACTTCTGCTATATTCTGTTGGTCACAAAACCAAATCATGATTCACTGTGGGAGGAACCTTTACAGATGTGAATACAAGGAGGGAAGGATCATAGGGGAACATTTTGGAAGCTGACTTCCACAGCTGTGAGTGTTCTAAGGTGGTAGGAACAGGTAACCCAGCAGACAATTTACAGCAATCGATGCACTATCATCAAATTCACTGCTCTGTCCGAGGAAATTGCTATCATACACACATTGTGGGGAGGTCTTAAGATCAGGAGGAACTCAAATGTTTCTCACATGGAGGTAGTCACAGTCTCTTCACTTTTTCTTGGTCTTGGAATTGCACATTTTCTGCCATTTGTCATGGTTGGAATGTTCATCCCCTCTGAAACACATTTTGAAACTTAATCCCCAATGTAACAGTGTTAAGCTATGGGGCCCTTAAGATGTGACTGGGTCACAAGGGCTCTGCTCTCATGAATAGATGAATTCATTCATGAATTAATGAATTAATAGGTTAATGGGTTCGTGGATCAGTAGGTTCGTACAGGACTGGGTTAGTTGTCACAAGAGTGGGTTGTTACAGAGTTGGCTCCATCTTGTGTGCCCCTCTCACCCTGAGATACCCTCCATCATGTTGTGACACAACACGAGGCTCTCGTCAGATGCTGACCAGATGCAGCTGCCCAATGTTTGACTTCTCAGCCTCCAAGTCCATACTAAATAAATCTCTTTTCTTTATAAATTGCCCATGGTCAAATATTCTGTTACAGCAACAGAAAATGGACTAAGACATCACGTCACATGTAAATATTTAGAAATCCATTCTTGGCAAGCACCTGAGAGGGAAATGTGTCTTCATCGTCACTTAGCATTACCAGCTGGGCCAAAGCAGCCTCTGGACGACAACTTGTTATTCCTCTGTATTTGGTGGATGATTTTTCATTGTGACTTAAAGGGAGGAGAAAAGAAGGATCCAGGAAGAGCCAGAATGCCCCATCCAATGTCTTTATTGTAGATAAAGCCAGTCTCTCTCATTTTTCATAAAGGAAAACCATACAGAGTGGTACATGTTCGTGGCATCTTACCATGTTAGGACTGGAAGAGACCTTAGCAATCACATGTTCCAACACCATTCTCTACTGGGAAGGAAGCTGATGCCCAATAAATGAGGAGGCTTGTCCATTGTCAGACAACTTATGATTAATAGAAGCAAGTCTAGTAGAATGCACTCTGGGTTCCTAGCCCATCGTGTTTCTATTATTCCAAGGTGTTTCTAAATCTTTGTTTCAGAAGTTTCCTGATGTAAAATATTCTACTTGGCGACAAGTTTTCTGACGTAGATAATTTTCTTTTCTTAGGAAGTTCTTAATGCTTTTGGACTCATGGTCTATTTTGAAAATTCAATAAAAGTTATGTGCTCACCTGCAGAAATATGCACATACTCATCTACAGATGATATTTGGTGTGCAGATTCAGGGAGTTGTGGCCCACCTGAACGCCATCCTACTGGAGTGTGAAAGGTCAAAAAACTGTCTAAAAGTTTATTTATAAATATTCTCTAAATACTAACGTCTTCTGCACTTCCAAAATTATACTGTAAAAATATTCTTAATGAGCCTTGTTACACAGAATTTGAACATTATTCTGGTTTAGATTATGTTTCTGACTTTGGAAGCTGCATTATCTTTTGACATCTCAACTTGCAATGTTTTGTCCTCAAGTCCTTGGAATATTTTTTAATGCATCTTAGAACAGTTCTAGTTTCAGACCTATCCTTGTCAAGGAGACAATCTTTGTTTTATTTAATTGAGAATATTTTTGTTTTATAGCCTATTTAATATTTGAAAGACCATGAGGTTAAATTCATCACCTATAGACTTTCCGCCACTGTGCAGCAGGCATTATTTAATCACCACATGACAGTTCCAATCAGAATTCAAAACTTACACTGACAGCCAGAGTCTATGGGGTCGAGCTTAAGTTTATCACTTTACAATCCAGAAATAAGCATCTTTGGATTGTTCTTCTAGGGTGTTCCTTCTGCCATTCAACTAGATGATTATTTCATATCCTTTTCTCCCTCCTCGAATTCCAGTACCTCTTTTCCTGCCCTCATCACAGCTGAATACTTTATTTTCTACTTCACTAATAAAACTAAGGCAACTCGAAGACAGTTTTCATAGGCTCCTTTCACTACCTCCTCCCAGCTCCCTGCACCTGTATGGTGGGTACTTTGTGCCACCTGGTTGGGATGGGTGAACTCCAAGGCCAATTCCTTCGCTTGTGCACTAGACTTTACCCTTTCTCTCCTACTCAAAGACAATGCTTCAACAATTGCCTCCTTTTTTTAGTCAAGAATCAGTATTTCTCTCTCCTGGATCATTCCCTTTAGCATACAAACCTATAATCCCTCCCACTGTAAAACAGAACAGAACTCTCCCTTGATCTCACATCACTCTCTAGTTATGGCCAGATTTATCTGCCCCAATTACGGCAAAACTCCTCGAAAGAGCTGTCTCTACTCTTAATCTCCATTTCATCTCTTCCTGTTCTCTTGAATCCACTCCAGCCAGGGTTTCATCTCTACCACTCTGTGGAAACTACTCTGGTCAAGGTCACCGGTAAATACCATATTGGTTATAACTACTTGCCCAGTCTCAAATGTGCCACCTACCGTCCCACTCATATCGGTTCCTGAACTGCACATTTGAAAGACGCTCAGGCTATCATAAGGAGAAAGAAAGAATGTTTACTCAACTGCTTCCCAAATTTGATAACCCTGCATGTCCAGCCCTATTTTGTACAATATAATTTTATGAGAAAATTGAGCCCATACGATTAAAAATATAAACTCTTCTAGGTCTATACATACAAAATGGGGCATCAGCAATTATCCAATAAATTTAGGCTGTTTAGACAAAGAGGTAGAATAACGGAGATGCCTGCTCCTCTCCCCAGCCACCATTTTTGGGGGGGCCACAATTGGCACTATTTGGTCTTAAAGGATGTGAGAAATTGTGTATTTCCTTGTTTTCCCTTTTGGGGACAGGGGGAGAAGAGTCCATGGTATTACTGTTGAAGGTCTAGAAAGCCACATATTTTCCTTTAAAGGAAAATGTGCAACATGAGAATGAAGTCTTAGAAATGAAGCAAGCTGCACCCTGTCCTAACAGTCTGCAACCAAATGGTCTCTCTGTGGACTCCGGGGGAGGGGACTGTGCATCAGACTCCTCAGAGGAGTTTCTGAATGGACAAGGCAGCAGTGGTGGGCTCTGGGGGGAGGAGTTGGGAGGGAAGCCATTCCTAATAGATCTACATTAGAAGGAACTGCTTTATAAGTGACTCACGATTTATTGCAGTGGGATATGTATGTCTTCCTCAGCAACCAGGAGGAGAGAAAGGGATCTCAATCCATCTTTTAAAAACTGAGGTGATTTCTTCTTTGTCTCCTTATAGGGCATTCTCCATTCTATCTCCTTCCAGAGCGAAAGGTTCATTTATTTTCCTAGATAAGGTCTGAATAAGGGCAAGATATAATTTAAATGCAGTCAGGCTTAAGATAAATCAGTCATAAAGAGGCAATTATTTTATATTAAATCTGTGTCCTTTCTAAAAGAGAATTTATATTTATCAATTAACTCATTTCCACCATTTAATTTTTCTAAAGGAGATTTTGAACTTAAAAAATCTTCATTGTGGGGTCTTTTAATTTGCAGAAAGATTTAGATGGTTGGGGGGTCATATTATATTTAGAGTCATTTTATTCATCAACATTAAAAAATA
>NW_012107119.1:570892-588680 GCF_000951045.1 Mandrillus leucophaeus | reverse complement strand
CACCTTGCCCGGCTAGTTTTTTGTATTTTTCAGTAGAGACGGGGTTTCACCATGTTAGCCAGGATGGTCTCGATCTCCTGACCTTGTGATCCACCCATCTCGGCCTCCCAAAGTGCTGGGATTACAGGCTTGAGCCACCGTGCCCAGCCAACATTTTTGTCAGACATTCCAGATTGTTAGATCAGTAATAGGAATGTCTAGCTGGCAACTGACCATGGTAAATATCAAACGTCATTTGCAATCAGACTTGCATTTGAATTTCAGGCTAACCACTGCGTGATCTAGGGCTTGCTACTTAATTTGGCTAAGTTTTAATTTCCTCAGTCAGAAAGTGGGGATGTAAACAGCATCTGATTGTAGCAAATATCTATTGGCTTTGCCCGTCCATCATGCATTTCCTCTTCTGACCCAGGACATTTCCTTTTCTCGCAGGAACCACCCCTCCTCTATTCTCAGCCCACAGTGTTCTGATGGAGCTAATCTGCCTCCTGGTTTGGGGCTGTGCACATGACTCAGAACTGCCCATCAGAGAACATTATGTCTTTGGTGCTAAGGGCTGAATGTGTGTGTTGCCCCAAAATTAGTATATTGATACCTAATCCTCAATGCAATGGTATTATGGGGTCTTCGAGAGGTAGAACAGATTACGAGGGCAGAAGCCTCATGAATGGGATGAGTGTCCTTTGTAAAAAGGCTCAAGGGAGCTTGTTCACCCCTTCCACCATACAAGGACACAGCTTTGAGGCAAAGAGCAAGCCCTAACCAGACACCAGATCTGCCGTTGCTTTGACCTTGAACTGCCTGGCCTTCAGTACTGTGAACAATAAATTTCTGTTGCTTATAAATTACTCACCTAAGGAATTTTGTCATAGCAGCCCGAATGGACTAAGACACTTGGCCACAGTGGTAGGTGATACGTATGTATCGTAAGTGGAACCAGTGACTTCTGCTAGTGGTACTGGAAAATCAGTATATGCTCTCCATAAGGATTGCTAAACCAATAGAATGTAAGCCTGAAACTGTGAATGGTTATTTTGTTATCCCATATGGGATCCTTCTCGAGAATGACACCAACATAGAAAAAAGCAAAGCAAGAAAATATGGAGAAAGATAGTATCCTGGGAATATTTGAGCTGTTGTCTCCAGCTATGCCCAAAGCACAGTGGAACCCTGGATTTCTTAATCATATATACAAAATAATTCCATATATTCAAAAGCCAGAATAATTCTGAATACTGTAGACACTGATACCCAGAGATTGGGAATTGCAGGGAATAAACCTAAACTATGGAATTAGTTGTCAGGGTAGGAGATGGAGTGGAGAGGCTTTTCACTCTCTTGGCCAGAAAGTTGGTTACCCTATAATGTGGGTTACCCTTCCAAAGCTTACTGTTGTAAGCATTAGTAGCTCACCCAATATTTGCCACTCTCTGCCTTCCAGGCACAAGTTAGAATTGAATTTTATGGTCCCTGTGATCAGGTGGGGCCATGTCACCTACTTGTTCTGGCCAATAAATTTGGAACAAAATTTTTTTTTTTTTTTTTTTGAGACGGAGCCTCGCTCTGTCGCCCAGGCTGAAGTGCAGTGGCCGGATCTCAGCTCACTGCAAGCTCCGCCTCCCGGGTTTACGCCATTCTCCTGCCTCAGCCTCCCAAGTAGCTGGGACTCCGGGCGCCCGCCACCATACCCGGCTAATTTTTTGTGTTTTTAGTAGAGACGGGGTTTCACCATGTTAGCCAGGATGGTCTCGATCTCCTGACCTCGTGATCCACCCGCCTCCGCCTCCCAAAGTGCTGGGATTACAGGCGTGAGCCACCGCGCCCGGCCTGGAACAAAATTAAACACCCAATTGCTGGTGCAAGATTCTCCAGGGCAATCCTTTCCTTCACTCCACTGAAGATGCCGGCTGCTGCATCAGCCTGGAGTCCTGAGTATAGGTCATGAGCAGAGCTGCCCTGCTGACCAGCAATGGGCATGATGCATGAAGAAGAAATAAACCTTTGCAGTTGTCAGCCACTGAGATTTTGGAGGTGTTGGTTAAAGTAATATAACCTAGTCTTTCACAGCTCATGTACCTCGTGTATCTTGGGATTTAGACCATATTCCTATCAAAGCTCAAGCCTTAAAAGACTTGATAGGAAATGTCAGGATTACATCCTGTGGCCTTCAATTTGACCCTATAAGAAAGAAAACAAGCTACAAATTGACTTATCTGAAAGCATGGTGGAGTAGGGAGTGGGTGGGGGATGACTTTCTTAGGAGAGGGCCTGTGACCAGCAGAGCTAAGTGGCTACAAGTCAGGGATTCAAGAGCTTTGAAGGCTTAGCCAAGCCAAACCCTCTTCCCCAAGGCATAGTTAATGCAAGCAAAGGCAGAAAAGCTGGAAACTCAGAGGGAGATAAGATTGGGATCTGGGAAAAGTCTGATCTCCAGTTGGTGGAGGGCTCCCAGCCAACAAAGCGGGTGATTGTCAAATCACACCGCACAGAGCCACCCACTGGACCACCTTCTGGGAACCAGGGGCAGACTGGCTGCTCCTCCCCACCCAGCTATTATTTAATATTGCCCAGGGGCAGAGGCCGAAATGGGAACACAAAGACATGTGGCCAAGGGACAGATGCTTTGAGGCCTGAGACTATATTCAAAGACCATGACTCAATTGAGCTTTGGTTAAACCACACAGCTCTAAAAAGCCTGGAGGTAGTTTGGCTGAGTTCAATCCAAACTTCACTAGCTGTGTGGCTTTGGGCAATCTACTTTACCTCCCTATTCCTCTATCTCTTTCCAAGAAGAGGGATAATAATAGTATCTAAGTGATGCTGCTGTCTTCAAGATTTAATTAAGATTATGTATGTAAAGAGCTTAGAAGAGTGCCTGCACATAGAAAGCATTTAATATATGTGTTAGTTACTACAACAACTACTATTATTATTAGCCAAGATAATGGATGGATAGTTTGAAACAACTTGAACTGCCAGAGAAACCCAAAGCTTGGCATGCAAGTGCTTATGATTGCCTGACCCCTGAAGTGAGCAGGCCCCAAACCTGCACTAACAGCGAGTGGGCTGCTAGAGGAATGAAGAGAGCCCTGGAAGGGAACCTCTTTCCTAAGACAGCTCCCATGGGGCCATGGTGGATGTGTGCAGGAAAGAGCCTTCCAGAAAGCAGAAATGAGGACATCCTGGTTGGCTGATCACACAACTCACTCCACTGCCAGGAAAGCCAATACAGGCTACCTTCTCCAGCATAAGATCTCACCAGTTACAAGACAGTAGCCCCTGTATGTTGTTTTATTATTTTCTTTTCCTAAATAACACATTTTTCCCCAATTACCCTATTTTGCTTCCACCGTTGAATGTTGGATGTGACACAGGGAGTTAGAGTTACTAATCTAGCCATGGAATTCTGTAAAGCTATGTGAAGCTACATCTGGATTGACCAAGGGGAATTCCTATCCATCAGAGTCTCTGGACTCAGAACTGGGTGCATTACCTAGACAAGATTTCATGTTGCCTCCTTTTGGGGATGGGTTGAGTGTATTTTTGTTGTGTATGGGACAGTTGCATTGTCAGGCAAGGGCATATTTGAAGTTGTATATATGTGAAAAAGCGGGTACCTACATGCAGGATAGCAGGGTGGAATGAAATGAACCAGGACATTTCCATTTTGCAGAAGCAGCCTTGAGTTCTGATTCTGCCACTTGCAACAAAGAGTTCTGACTGAAAAGATAAAATAAGAGACAATGTGTATAAATTATTAAATATGATGTCCAGCATATAGTAATGGTTGAGTATACACTAGCCACTATCGTCATTTTGAAGAATATTGTAAGACCTAAGTGGAATAAGAGGCTAGGAAACAAGGCTGAGCAGGTAGATGGCACTTGCTCAAGGTGACACAGCTACAAGTTACAGAGCCCATATGATACCAAAGTCCCTTGATATGGTTTGGAGCTGTGTCCCCACCCAAATCTTACATTTAAATGTAATCCTCAGTTTTGGAAGTGGAGCCTGGTGATTGGATCATGGGGGCAGCTCCTTCATGAATAGTTTAGCACCACCCCCTCAGTGTTGTTCTTGTGATGGTGAGTGAGTTCTCAGGAGATCTGCTTGTTTAAAAGTGTGTGGCACCTCCCTGCTTGCTCTTTCTCAGCCCTGCTCCTTCCATGTAAGACATTTGTTCCCGCTTTGCCTTCTACCATGAGCAAAAGTTCCCCAAAGTCACCCCAGAAGCAGACACTGCCATGCTTCCTGTACAGCCTGCAAAACCATGAGCCAATTAAATCTCTTTTCTTTATAAATTACCCAGTCTCGGTATTTCTTTACAGCAATGCAGGAACTGACTAATATAGCCCTGCTCTTTGCGTGGAGGCAAAAGCTTAGCCCCTGTAGGCCCAGAGAGTACAGAGAATCCATGCACTCTCTGAGCAATAGAGCCAAAGGGACCTAAGAGATCACCACATCCAGCCTTATCATTTCACAGCTGAAAAATCAGGGCTTTCAGAGATGTGAAGTTATTTCACCACGGAGGGAGAAAAAGAATTCAAAAAGCCCAATATTCGCATTTACCTATTATGTCACCAAAGCATGAGGTCGAGAAGACCCAGGATATAGTCATGGCTCCATATTCCGACTGTGGGTTATGGGACCAAACATTTTCCTCTTCTAAGAAGGGAGGAAAGCAAATTTTCTTTATAACCACAACATTGCTTATTGAGGCTGGATCCCATTAAGGCATAAGCTTTTTTGTGGATTTGGGTTTGCCAGAGCTGAGTTTGGTGATAAGAATAGAGACAGGCCTAATTTGGTGGTTCATGCCTGTAATCCCAGCACTTTGGGAGGCCATAGGAGAATTGCTTGAACCCAGGAGTTTGAGACCAGCTTGGGCAACATAGTGAGACTCCGTCTCTACAAAAAAAATTTTAAAAATAAAACAAACAAACAACAGAGTCAGAGAGAATGAAGTTGCTTTGATTAACAGAAAGACAGAAAACACTTGGGGTTGGAAAAGCACTTAGAGGCTTGTGAGATAATATGAGGCTAAAGGCAGTATATAGAATAAAGAAGTCCTTAAAAATATATCTGGCAGTGGGTGGAAGACAAGGGTCAAGAGAAAGAGTGAAAGGATGATAAAATAGGTTGCCTAACAATTAATTGAAAACGGTTCACCATTTTGGCACCACCATGACAGTGAAGTGAACTCCATGGTCAGCCAACTCGGTTGTCCCCAGTTCTACTCTCTGCTCTTATTGCAATAAAACCCCTTCTGCTTCCTCAAGACCTTCAGTGTGTCTGCTGCATGTGAAACCCTCATGTGAGCAGATTTTTATGTCGAATAAGGAAGGAGTCAGTTCTACATCTGCATCACTGTGGTTGCACATGTGGAGTGGTGCAGTGATCCCTAAACTGAACTAATTAGGTAGAGAAGTCCTCAAAGCCAAAATAATGATCCCCCAACTCTTTAGAATTCATAAAGACTAAGAGGAAGCTCTGGGATGGCCTCGGAACATAGCATGAAGTTTTCAGCCCATCTTATCTAAATATTCAGGGCCAGGGAGGCTTCTCATGACAATAGGTTTAACATTTTGTCAGGTGTTGAAAGCCTTGAGATGGGAATGAACATTTCCAGGACATGTTCCTTTTTCAGAGTGCAAAACCATGAAATCAGGAATAAATTGCTCTTATGTTTGCATAGCACCCCCGAAACTGACAAATCTCCCTCAGCACTCTTCTGATTTCCTGGAGGTTGCTCTACCCCTGTCTGGTTGGGTGAGAATTGTAGCCTGGGATGATCTTCTTGTCTTTTCTCCTTTCTATTATTTATATTTGTCTTCGGGTTTCATTTCAGACCCCAGAGGCGTCTTTCATGCTTTCCTACAAAAACAATCGAAAGATCATTTCCATAAGAGTTGATGAGATCTCGGGTTTAAAGGTGAATGGTCCTCCTCTCAGCATGTACTATACAATTGTCTCAGCCCATCTGACTGCTGAACTACCAAGGGCAAGATGAAGAGTATAATGTGTCAAGGCAAACCAAAACTGATGCAATGTCTCCAGCACCATCCGCAGAATCTCCACTGGCTGACAGAGGACACACCGATCCTATTTAGATTGGCTTTCACTACCATCAGAAGGGTGTAGGAAATCCATCTCTTACCCAGTTATTGGAACCACTGGGATATCTGGCATACAGATTGAGAACAACTGCCAGAGAGTCTTGATCAGGAAGAAACCCAAGCCCGCCTTCATCCCTCACATTTGCAGAGCTCTTGACATACTTAAAAAGCATTTTCGTATACACTTGAAATGCTCTTAACCAACCTCCACTTCATCAGCTTGCCAGTCCAACTAATCCTCTCCATCCCTTCTATAAAATGTGATGACTGAGGACCACATCAAATAGAATACTCCTGACTCCAAAGTTACTCTCTAGTAACACTTTGCAAACTGCACATTGAAATCCATGAGTGGATCATGAAAACAAGTTAGAAGGTTGAGCCAGAAGTTATAAAAATGTAAAATGGAAGAAAAGCATGCATCACATGTTGTAAGGATAAGCTGTGTTTTCTAAAAATTACATTTGAGGGGCATCGGTGTGTTTGCATTTGTATGAGTATGCATGTTTGTATGTGAATGTTTATGTGGATATATTACGCTGCAGTAAGAAACACCTTTCTGTGGATCTGCAGTCAAATAGTTCGAAAGATATTGCTCTAATATACCCAGATGCCTTTGTTCCTACCAGGTGTGTAGTGTACTTACTGAGAGTCAGTTGTAGTTATTCCTAAATTTATTTATAGCAGTTGTACTTAGTAAATTTATATTAATATTAATATTTATAATAATTTTATTTAATTAATGTAAGACTGATGAGCTATGAGAGTGAAGAGGCAGAGAGTTGTTTCCATAAAAATAGAGTTGAATGATTTGGGAAGATCTGATAAAGTGAGTTGCTAAAAAAAAGTGCTGCAAGAATAAATCTGGACCAGATCATGGTAACATATTGAGGGGATATGTTAAAAATTCAAGAATCTTAATTCATATAGCTTTAAGTTGTAATTTCTTTCAAAAAATGGCTTTGTGCAAGAAAGACCAGGAAGAACCCCACCAGCAAATCTATTGCCTACACGTGTAGATAGTGAGGATTCAGTGGTAAATGTGACCCGCTGGAAAGATGACAGGGAACAAGACCCTCAGTCTGTCTGCATAGAGCTCAATCCAGCAGGAAAGACAGACTTGAAGTAAATCATTACACAAGTAAATAATGATGACTATGATACAGCCATGAAGAGGAAGGTCTAGACTGGAGAGTGTTTAGAATTCCGGGGGCTAGAAGTCACTTTCCTAACCCTGTCTCTACAAAAAAATACAAAACTTAGCTGAGTGTGGTGACATGCACCTGTGGTTCCAGCTACTCAGGAGGCCAAGGTGGGAGGATCACTTGAACCTGAGAGGCAGAGGTTGCAGTGAGCTGAGATTGCACCACCAGTCTCCACCCTGGGTGACAGAGCATGAGACCCTGTCCTCCTGTTAAAAAGGTCGCTTTCCTGAGGACATCTTTAGTTTGTTTTCTCATTCATTAAATGGAGCTGGACATACTTCCCTTCCTGTTGTCTCTTAAGGGCTTTCATGTAAAACACGAAATTGAATTAGAAGGAAAGTGCCTTCCAAATGTAGAAATATTATTAGAAATAGTCTCTGGCACATGCTATGGTCCAATAGCACTTAATAAATGTGGAAGCATGGAAAGAAGCAATTGAGTGAGAAATAGTATTTTTATGGAAGATTAAATCAATTATTGGAGGAAATACATCATGTGTTTGAATAGCTAGAAGATTTAGAAACATGCTTTTCCTATATTTGCTTTTGACCGGATCTTATATTTGTTAGGTCTTTCTTAAATCTGCTAAGAACTGTTTTTCCCCCTCACTGTCTTTACACCTGAGTCCTGAGCAGAGAAAATCTGCTTCTACACCCAGCCAGGCTTGGGTTTTATTCTTTATTTCCCAACACTACCCAGGATAGTTCCAGATATCCACACTGAGAACCCACTCCCTGCATAGCTAGTTCTAAGAGCCTGTAGGATGTGACAGAAGCCACCCTGGTCGCCTCCCCTTTCCCTCCTGCCTCAGTTCTTTCTTTCCTAGAAATGTGTGACTGCCCTACCACATTCCTCTTGAGAAGTATGAGGCCACATGGACCACAGGTGCTCCTTCCATCTCAAAATAGCGACTCTTTTGTCCCCTTCTATCAACCTGTCTCAGAAGTGTCTTGTTTCCCTTCCAGAACTAACCCCAAAACTAACCCATTCCTTCTTGACCCCAGCCTTTGTAGCCTCAAACCCTTCCTAACATGCACAGCAGGTCTCCTCTGTATTGGAAAAAGAATAGCTCTTGGCCCCACTGTATCCTCAGACTGCTATGTTATTTCTGTCCTGTTGTTGCCACTTTCTTGGTGAGTTCTCCATGCTTCCCATCTCACCATCTGCTCACTCGAAGTCTGGTTTCTGCCTCTCCTGCTCCTGCCATCGCCCTTTGGAAAGGCACCATGGCTTTCTAACAGCAAACCCAGCGGTGTTTTCTCAGTCCCCCTCCTCTATGACAAAAGCAAAGTTACATGAAGGAGGAACCAAGAACTCAAGCAATGCAAAGGATCAAGAGGGCAGAAGAGGATTGGATCAAGAGCATGAGTTTGTTCATGGCCCCATGTTATCTTTCTCTGTTTCTTGGAATCTTCATCACTGATTACTTCTGTGAATGATCTAGGTTCTTCTTTAGCCTCAGCCTTTCCTTAATCCCTAGGGACCATTAGAGCTCTGGTGTTAGAGATTATAATGTAGTTTTCAAATAGCCTGAACAACTTGCATGTTTTCCAAATGTTCTATTATATCGTCTAAACTTTGGGACTTGATTGAAACATACCATCTGAGGCTTGTGAGGCTCCACATCCCATTAAATCCCATCACTGCTTGCCACTGGCTAGACCAATTGCCGCCTCCCAAAGGTAACGTGCTTTACTTAGGCACTGTGTGGAAAGGAATCGAACCTGACTTCATGGAGTAAGTGCTTACTATAAGGAGCTGTTATTAGCATAAATGAGTGCTCAGATTAGTGGAGAGACTTCCCCATCATGACTTCCTTAACCGATCTGCGGGTTTACTCCATTTTCTAGTAAGCAGAGAAAAAAGTAGTTGTTCGTAACTATCGTCGAGAGAGAATACAGTAAAAGAGCAGATTCCTCTCTCATCTCATAGCTTAGCAATAAGTAAGTTACACCCTTGCTCTGCCTGGTGTGTAAGTGGACATCATATGATCGGTTTTCTTATTCTGGACCATCATAAAGACAATGTAGGAACAAGACTGACTATGTAGCCCCCACACCCACCTTCACATCAGCCTAAACCACTGAATCAACCATATCTTGGGCCATTTTATCATTATGGATATGATCCGAGGCTCAAAATGTGGGCTTTGTAAATTGTGTGGACTGAAATTTCCGTATATGAAGAAACATAGAAAGATTTTAATATTCAGTTTCAATGTTTTCAGCATGCACAAATCATTCAAACTTTGTATGGCTCAGTGTAGTTACAAAATATCTCTGTCTAGTTATAAAATGCCTTAATTTTCCTTTTGGTCAATTCCAGATTCCAACTCACTTTTCAGTCAGCAAGAGAATCCTCCAAGGACTCAGTACTAGGAACAGGTGTGCATCTAAATGACATTTTTCTTTTTATCTTTTGAAACTATGAGCCATGAAGCTGTCTACAGTTCCCTCTTTGTGATGACCATGTGGAAGCTCATGTTCAAATTTGCAGCCTGATGCTGGTGGCAAAATATATGGAGTAATATAAGACCTGCATTTTATATCTAACCTTACGCTTGGTATTGCTTTGGTTTTCCACCTTTATCCCAATCCTCCATACCCACACTTTTTTCACTTATTTAATTTTGTTTTTACCCTTTATAGCATTTGTCATTATGTAAGCTACCACAAATTATACGGAGAATAAATTCCAAACTCTTCAGTATGTCCAAAGAAGCCACTCCTCTCTCATTTGCCCTTGGTCGCCTCTCTCAATGCATCGTTCATAATTCTTCTCCTTGCTCACACCAGCCTCCTTGCTGTTCCTTGTACTGACCAAGCGCTTTTCCATCCTAGGGCCTTTGCACATGCCATTCCCTCTTGCTGCAATGCTCTTCTCCAACAAAGCTCCCTCCTTCCCTTCACTCAGGCCTCTGATTCAATGCCAGCTCTTCAGAGAGGCCTTTTCTGTCCACCCTGTCTAAAGCAGGATTCTCTGTCTCTACTACCTCCCCCGTAACCCCCACGCCACTGCTTCACTTATCTTGGAATATTTCTTATGACCTAATGATTAGAGAAACAAACCATGTTTCCTCTCTACTCTCACAACATGCTTCTGACACCAGATGTGTGGGGATTTCTCCCCACCAGCAAGCAAGCAAGTAATGATGTAGAGTCTACAGTGAACACCAGGCGAGTATCCTTCAACCCAATTCAATTCTGACACCATCTACCTGGAGATAATGTCAGATCACACAATTTGGGGTTCAGTCCCATAAGACTGCCCCCCACTTTAGATGCCAATTGCAAGTCCCAGGTTGTTTTGCCTGTGCTTCTGCCCGACCGGTATAAATCAGGAATTAGATGACCTCCTCCTCAGGTTTGATTAACTTGCTCTAGCAGCTCACAGAACCAGGGAAAGAAGTTTACTGGTTTATCATAAAGAATATTGCAAAGGATACAGATGACGAGATGCATAGGGTGAGGTATGGAGGAGGGGCCACAGAGTTTCCAAGAGGTTTCTGGGCTTCCCACTCTCCAGGAACCTCTAGATGTTCAGCTATCTGGAAGCTCATCTGAACTCTTGTCCTCTTCTGCTTTTATGGAAGATTTCCCTATCACATCATAGGCCGTTGATGATGGGGGCTGAAAGTCCCAGCCCTCTAATCATGCGTTGGTCTTTCTGGTGACCAGACCCCGTCCTGAAACTACTTAGGGGCTGCCAGCCACCTGTCAACTCATTCGCACACACACGAAAAATGCGCAGTTTGAAGATTTAAGCATTTTAGGAGTTGTACGCCAGTAAACTGGACAAAGATGAATATATATTTTCCAATATCATACCTCACTTAAAAACAGTTCATCTTAGGCAGCCTGGGGAGTGGTTATGAGCACAGACTCAGAAATCAGACTGTGTTCATCTTCCTGCTTTACCACTTATGGGGTGCGTGACCTTGGGCAAATTATTTTACTTCTCTGTGTTTCAGTTTCTTCACCTGTAAGTGAAAGACATAGAAAAGAGTACCTGGCACACAGTGAACACTATCTAAGTAGTTCATTTTTGAAGGAATAAAGAATTGATGTTTATTTTTCTGACTCCTTTCTTGGCTTGTCTTACACATCACTGTCTCCTTAGCTCCGTAAACAGCCCCTGACATATTAGGTAGGCCCTTAAGTGTCTGTTGACTATACATTCTTTTGGTATAAGTAAGAGCATTAAAAGATAAATACATATTTTTAAATCTGAAGTTAAAGAGAAAAGACACTAGGCTAAGTATTGGAAGACTGAAGTTTCGGTTCTTGCTCTGCCACCTAGGAGCCAGTTGATTTTAGGTAAATCAGGTAAAATCTGCCCAAGGCAAAACTGAAATGAAACAAGTCTTCTTTGCTCCAGAGGTTAAGGGAAAGTAAAGTGAGGATTTTACAGACCTCCACTTACTCCATAAAGAAAAGTTATAGTGTTCCCCAAGGAGAACATGGAGCCATGCTGATTAAGCGCTTCTATGTGCCTGGCTCTGCCTTAAGCCCTGGGAATAGGGAGGCTAAAGACTTGGCTCTTGCCCTAGAGGAACTGACAAAAATGACAAGGAAGACAGAAAGTAAACAATTGCAGTGGAGTGATGACTGCTCTGGTGGAGGTGAGTTTGGAAGCACAGTGGGGAGCCACCTATAGGTGTGACCCTCACCCTGAACTGGGAAGGGAGTTGTCTGGGTGAGGAGAGGCATTCTCAGCACAAGGAGTGAGTGTGCAAAGACATGGCGCTCTTTTCACCACATATTTCAGGAAAGGAAGGTAGCTCAGTATGCCAGGGAGTAGGTGTGTATGAGGAGAAATGGCAAATGATGGCATAGGACAGGTAAGCAGGGCCTGGACCTTATAGGGTGATGCTAAAATTCTCCTCCTTGCCCTCCCGTTCCTTTGACAAAGTGGCCTGGGTGCCTGCTGGAGGCTGAGACATCGCTCCTGGCCTTAGGAACCCTCCTAACTTGCTGGTCTCAAAGCTGCCTACTCAGATGTGTGTCCAATACCTCAGAGAAGCCAACGGCACTCCTCAGAAAGAAGCAGGAGGCTCACCAGAGTCATCAGATCAGATCAGATCAATTTCTTTTCTAGAAGAATAGTATTAAACCTTCCTATGCTTGAGGAGAGGGCTGAAGAGAGGGTAGGGACAGCTGAAGTGAGGAGCAATCCCATTCTTTTAGATTGAGCCTGTTCCTCCTTTCCCCCCAAATTACTTCTCCCACTGCCTTTTTTTCTCATGGCCGATGCATTATTATGCTCCCAATTCTCCACTCATCTCTATCTCTATATTCCTGCCCTTTGCCATGGGACTTTGTGGCATCCAGAGGCACAGTCTGTTTCCCTATCTCTTGAATCTGGCTTGACCAATAGCATGTGGGGGAAGTGCTAATATGTGGGTTCCAGCCCAGCCATTGGTTCCACTCTCCCCCTAGAATCCTGCCAAGGGGAAGTTGCTGAGTCATCCCAGGTGAGACCATTCTAGATCAGAGAGGCCCCAACCAGCCCAGCAGGTGACTGCAGAAGCGTGAGCAGGCCCAGCTGAGATCTGCCAAGCCAGGACCACCCACAAAACTACTTGCCCCTCCCTTAGGCTTGGGAGAGAGAACAAATGGCCATTGAGTAAAGTGACAACATTTTAGGAGGTTTGTTACATAGAATAGCTAACAAATATACTTCTCAGTGATTTTTTATTTTCCCTTTTGTCCCTCCTTCTCCAAAAAGAGTTAAAGAGGCAAGATCCTGGTGACTGAATTAGGGAGAGGGCATGAGTCGCCATTTCGGGCCCTATTTACTCTTTTCATCCTAGGATGTAAGCTTTCTATTTCTATGAGTACTAACTGCCCCAAAGAGACACCATTTGTGCAGCGAGATGTGTTTTCCATTCTGATAAACCATTCTCCCCCTTATCCACAGCATTACCCTCTGCATTCCTGGGACTGAAGGTCATGGCTAATTGGCATGTCTGCTCAAATCTTCTCTGAGCATCGCCTCATGGAAATCTTGCAAAGTGGAGGACCCAGTGGGAGAACAACAGGATTCTGATTATGGGCTGAAGATAATTTCACTGGCTCACCACGGGCCTTATTTGCTGGTGATAAAATAAAGGATAGGAGCTCAGCAACCAAATTGGCTCCAAAGTTGATGTGTGGCCGAATGGCCTTGATGAGGAAGCTGGGAGTTGTAAAGCAGGCTCGCCCTTTAATGGGTGCTTTGTGCTTGTTTGGCTCCTTGTCTAGAGATTGGGCAAAATCTATTAGTGAGATCCGTGCCACTCACTCCTCATACCAGAGCCATCTGGGAGAAGATTTACCCATTTCTTTTCTGATCCCCTAATTGGAACTGCTGACTGACTCTTATGTACCTGAGTGGCTTAAAAAGGGGATGCTGAGAGCTCTGGTACCAAAGCATTTTAAAGGGCAACGGGAGATGTCATTCACATTGTCTGCAGATATGTTTGGATGGATGTGGACATCTGCCAGGAGCAGCCGGCCTGGAAGGTGCCCGTGCAAAGATTGCTGATTTGCAGTGACCTCTGACTGCACTTAAGCAGCTGAATTCTTCAGACTCCAGTGAGAGGAGATTGAGTGTGTTTGAAGTCAGCTGGTGAAGAGTTGAGCTTGTTTTCTGATCCTTCCTTCATGATCCTGGGGAAATGCAGACAGGAAGTCTCTCGAAAGAGACCTTCTGGCTGTAGTTTTCAATGGCAGGAAGTGGGGGCTACCTTCAAATTTGACATGAAAAACAATTCAGACATGGCTAGTTGGTTCCAATTAATCACCCTCATGGGTCTACAGATGACTGAAAAGGTTATGAACCATCCTTTTGGTTAATAGTTTGGTAACTGAAGTCTACACTCTCAAAGCTTGCTTTTTTAGTCATCTACTGGGAAGGCCAAGCCTGTTGCTATTTGCAAGTTACTAAGCTGCTAAGTCTCTATGGGAGAGTTTATGACTGTGAGTGGAGATGGGGAGTTCACTTGAGAGGAAGCTAAGGTTTCCTCCCACACTATACTTTCTTTGGATTTTGCAGAGTAGATCCCGTGTAAATAAAGCATGCAGTTTAATGCATCAAGCTTTTCTTGGGCACTTACTATGTGCGAGGAACTGTTAGGGATGGGAACACAAGAATGAATACTACATGGCTCCTACTCTCATGTTGCTCAGGAGGCACCAGGCTCTTCTTTGGGATGCCCTGTTCTCCCTCTTTTCCCTATAACAAGCTCAGCAGCTCTTCTCTCCCTGTACCCACTTGGCCTTAATGCTGCTGGGAGTACCTGGCAGGTTAGGGTGGGGGCTTTTCCTTCCCCCAGAAATGTAATGGGGGGAGGATTTTAAAAAACATCTCTATGAAAATGAAACTTTCATATTTTGTTAATTTTTAGCCCACCACATTCCAAAATGGATATAAAAATTACGGGTCATAAGGTCAAAATGGGAAGGATACAAGGGAAAATACATGCTGAAGGAAATACACAGAATATGTGCCATAGAGTCCTATACATGACCTTGGTGTAGGGAGGGGGAGCACAAATTTGGCTCAGAGCATCTTTCATTACTAGCATAAAGATGAAAGCCTGAACAGACAGTGGATTCATATTATTCCTAGAATTTAAAAAGTAGATCATTTTGAAGAAATAGCTATTCTTGAGTAGGCAGAAATTTCTCATAGTCCCTTAAAAAGGGAGTGGTATGTAATATAACTTACTGGATTCTTTTTTAGTTTAAAGGATAAATAAAGATTTTCAAGCCTGTTGCCTAATGCATTTGTTCTTTAAAGTTGGTTTTCTAAGAGATAATGCTAATATTGGATTGCTATACTTCTAACATTCTATATTTCAAGTTACAATAAATACCAGACTAAGGGAGAACTTGAAATCCACATCAGGAAGGAGAAGTAGCGTTTAACATGCCCTCTAAGAGCTGGGTTTAAGTGGACAGGTTGGTAACACTCTCAGATGATGTCTTTATCAATTAATGTAATTTAAAGCATGGAGTACAGGGCTTCCAGTTCTGGGGCAAGATGGTTTAGAATTATGCCTTCCTGTTCTTCCCCTTTGAACACAACTAAATACCCTGGAAAGAATTCAACAATTATAAGAGAACTGAAATATAGGAAGAAAAAATGTGAATGTCAGGACTTGAAAAACAAAATCAAGATGAGTTCCCTGGGCTTTCTTTTTGTCTTCCATATATCCCAGACTGGGTGCCAGAGAGGGCTATAAGCTGGAACCACCAACAGGCACAAACAAAAAGAAAGAAACAATAAAAGCCTTCTCTCTCTAGCCAATGCACTGAGAAAGGGAACTGTGTAGGTCCCCTTTCTAAACACAGCAGGTACTAAGTGGGAACTTAGTGGGGAGTATCATATCCAGTGGCAATAGTGGGCCCCATCTGCTTGCAGCAGCAGCAACATCAGACTCTGACAAGGCCAAGCCCTCTACCTCCCCACAGCTTGTCAGCAGATGGGCCACTCTGCCAGCACTTGCAGCTCCAGAAAGCCCAATGTCTCCCAGGCCTTACCTAGCAGCAGAAGACAATTCAGGCCAGGTGTTTCTGGTCCCTTCGCCCGATGGCAAAATGCAAACCAGGCCTAGAATTGCCTAGCCCTCCACCCAGTAGCAGAAGGTGAAGTAGGTCCTAGGTCTTCTACCTTCCGCCCAGTGGCAGAGAGCTACACAGACCTCATGACTTCTGGCTTTCTACCCAGAAGCAAAAGGTGGCCCAGGCAGGAATTTCTGCCCTTCTGCAGAACTGATAGAGATCAAGTGGAAAGCTCACGAGCATCAGGTGACTGGAGAACAGGCTAAGGGACATGCTGCCCATCCTGGGGTTTAACAGCTCTCTGAATAATCACACTAGGTAGCTCACACAAGTGCCTTGCACACCACGGGCAGCAATAGCAGGGATCCAGTAGGACCTTGAGTGGAGCCAGAAGAACAAAGCAGACCAGAATAGCACTGCAAGGGCTCAGAAAATTGAAGTGTCATTGAAACCACAAGCCCACAAAACTAGGCCAGAACCTACATGCTAACCCTAAACAGCATGACTTGCCTACGTGCTAAAATATAAAGGATCCATAATTTCCTAACATATTAATAATTACTTTAAATGTAATTGGTCAATTAAAAGACAGATATTAGCCAAGCTGAAGTTAATCACATATTGGAACTATCTGACAAAGACTTTTAAGCAGTTGTCATAAAATCTTCTCAATAAGTACACATTACTTTGAAACAAATGAAAAAATAGAAAGCCTCAGTAGAAGAATGGAAGTTATAAAAAAAGCCAATGGAAATTTAATAGTACAATAATGAAAATAAAAACTCACCTGGATGGGCTCAATGGTAGAGTGCAGAGATGTGAGAAGATAGAAGCAATGAACTCGAAAACAGAGCATTATGATCCAACTATATGCTGTCTACAAGAAACTCACTTTAAAAACAAACATAACATATTTAGGCTGCAAGTGAGAGAATGGAAGAATCATATAATGCTAACATTAATTCAAGAAAAGCAGGAGTGCTTACATTAATATCAGATAAAGCAGATTTCAGAGCAAAGACAATTACTAGGGACATTATATAATGTTAAAAGGATCAGATCTTCAAAAGAAGGCATAGTAATTCTAAATACGTATACAATAAACAATGGGGCTTCAAAATACACGAGACAGACAAACAAAAAACTCTGATAGAGCTGAAAGCAATTGATAGTCATGCTGGGGAAAAAAATTAGTAAAGATACAGAGGAACTGAATAATGCCAACAACCAAACTATCCCAATTGATACTTATGGAATACTTGACCCAACAACAGCAAAATACACACTCTTTCAAGCAACCATAAAACATTCACCAACATAGACTATATTCTGGGACATAAAACAAACTTCACCTCAATAAATTCAAAAGAATTGAAATCATACAAAATATCTTCTTTAACTATAATGGAATCAAACTAGAAATCAATAACAGAAGGACAATAGGAAAGTGTCAAATACTTATAAATTAAACACACAATTAAACAATCCATGAGACAAAGATGCTGCTAAGAAAATATTTTAAATACATAGAACCAAATTAAGATGAAAATATTAATACAACATCCAGAATTTCTGGAATGCAGCTAAAACATTGCTGAGAGGAAAATTTCTAACGTTAAATGCTTACCTTAGAATAGAGGAAGGTCTCAATTCAATAATTAAAGTTTCTACCTCAAGTACAATACTGAAGTAGAAACTTTAATTATTGAACTGAGACTTTTCTCTATCTTAAGGTAAGCAGGAAGTGCTTTTAATGTTACTTGAATGTTGTTTCCTGGGTTAATGTACTTATTACTATCTTTAGAAAAAATATCTTTCTTCTGTGACTATTTTATTCTATTTAAACAATTTTACTCAAGAACTTGAAAGCATGCTTACTGCGAGTAAGTGACTCAGAGTGAGATGACCTCACCCTGTTGGG
>NW_012107119.1:563790-566122 GCF_000951045.1 Mandrillus leucophaeus | reverse complement strand
AGGTGCAGGGAAAACAGGAAGGGGTGATGGTTTGAGAGTAAGGAGAATGAGTTTGATTTGGATAGGTTGAATGTAAGAGAGTAGTAAGATATAAGAGAGTAGTAAGATATCTAAGCAGGAATAGCACTGATGAGGTTTTGTATCACTAAAGCAAAACCAGGTAAGACGATGAATGCCATGGTTGGATTCTGCCAGACAATTGGATAGTGATGTGAGTGGATTTCTGGGACTGGAAAGTGGTGTAACAAAGAGACTTACCAGAAAAAAAGAGAGGTTATAGAGTTACATGACTAAATCCAAAAGTGTTTTTGGTTTCTATAAGTCTCTTGTATGTATTTTTGTGGGGTTTGTTGTTGTTTAATTTTGAATTAAGATACACTAACTGTACATATTTATGGGACACAGTGTGATGTTTTGATATATGTATACATTGTGTAATGATCAAATCAGGTATTTAGCATGTCCATCACCTCAAACATTTATAATTTCTTTATGGTGGGAACTTATGTGGTAAAAAAAAATGCATAATATAAAATTTGCCATTTTAACTCTTTTAAGTGTTCGTTGGCATTGAGTACATTCAGTGTTGTACAATCGTCACCATCTTTCATCTCCAAAACTTTTTATCATCCCAAACATAAACTCTGTACTCATTAAGCAATAATTTCCCATTATTCCCTCCTACCATTCTCTGGTAATCTCTAGTCATTTCATGTCTTTATGAATTTGACTACTCTAGGTGCCTCGCATAAATGGAATCATACAATATTTGTCCTTTGCATCTGGCTTCTTTCACTAAACTTAATGTCTTCAAGGTTCTTCCATGTTGTAGCATGTACCATGTACCTTCCTTTTTAAGGGTGAATAATGCCCATTGTTGTATATCAAATTGTGTTTATTCATTCACTGATTGATGGACATTTAGGTCATTTCTACCTTTTGGATATTGTGAATAATGCTGCTATGAACATAGATGAACAAATATCTGTTTGAGTACTTACCTTCAATTCTTTGGGTTTTTACCTAGAAATGGAATTGTGTGTACTTTTATAAGTTATAGTCAGTAGGTCTCCAAGCATGACTGGCTTTCACTGGATTGAAGTCCAGTAAGAGGAGAGAATGAAGTGACTTGCATTTTACTCATCTCATCTAAATGGTCAACTGAATAGTTGACAATTTCAGTGTTAACTGGAGACCTCAGAAGTTACTGTTAACCTAAAATACAAGTCTAGAGGGCACAGAGATGTGCTACCCTTATGGAAAGTGTGTAAAACTGGTTCTAGCCCTGTTTCTGCCACTAACAGGCTGCGTGATCTTAAATTTGTCACTACATCCCTCTGGACTTGGTCTAGCCAACCCCTAAGGTTCCTTGAGCTCTATTATTCATGAAATGTTGTGCAAAGAGCTCAGGGAAACACCGCTGATGTAACCGGATAATGACTGGAATTTGTAGGCAGAAGAGTTGGTAAGTAGATGCCTGGGTTCCTCATTCTCTCAGCATCCTGTAGAGAGGTGAGCTGGATGTACTCTGGGGCTCTGCTCCAGGAGAGGGATCTCCCCCTCTATTGCTTTTTATTTAACAGACCAAATATGAGATGTCCTTGCACAGGAAATTTTAGGCTCAGGTGCTAGTCTGTGCCTGGGTACCAGCTGTTTAGAGGAGTGCTGGGCAATACTTGGAGGGCTTGGTTCCTTTTTTTTTCTTGTGCACAAAATGGGATGTCCAGCCTCTCCAGCAGGAGGGAAGGGAGCTTCCAGCTGCCTGGTTGCTGTGCAACCAAGAGAAATTCCTAGGGTTATTCTTCGGACAATCCTCCTGTTTCTTTTTTTTGCACTTTAGAGCTTCCTGAAATTGAAGTCTTCGTTCTTGTGCAAACCCAGCATAAGGAGACCATTGAGCAACAAGGTATGTCATAGTAAAAAACATGGGACCAAAGGATCTTGCACTGACCCTCATATCATGCTGCAGAAATGGCTATTACAATATACCATGTGGGGGGCTGCCTGTGGGCATTCCTCTGCTGGATAAGAAGCATTCCCGTAATATTGATGACACGGAAGATTCCTGGGAACTTGCTCCCAGAAGAACCTCATCACTCTGGCCTGAGGGCTTTTATCACCTTTAATCCCTCTCCCTGTCTGTATATAATCTTTATCCCCTCTTATCTTCCCCAGATAAAGTAATAATATGAGTGAACATACTCCCACTGGGTTTGTCACATAGCTGGTTAATGTGTTGGGTCAGTCACGCATTCTTGCAGTCTTACTTACTATTGGGGCTGAGAAAATCAATTTCTTAGGTAATAAAATTAATTTCTTAGCAACCAGATGA
>NW_012107119.1:559134-561710 GCF_000951045.1 Mandrillus leucophaeus | reverse complement strand
CTTAAGGTAAGCAGGAAGTGCTTTTAATGTTACTTGAATGTTGTTTCCTGGGTTAATGTACTTATTACTATCTTTAGAAAAAATATCTTTCTTCTGTGACTATTTTATTCTATTTAAACAATTTTACTCAAGAACTTGAAAGCATGCTTACTGCGAGTAAGTGACTCAGAGTGAGATGACCTCACCCTGTTGGGGCTGCTCCTGGATTGGCTGGACAGGCAGTTGTTGATGAATTGACCATTTCACTCAACAACTGATTTCTCAGGTGATAGTGTCTGATGAATTTTTACTCTCACTACAAATTGTACTTTGAAGAATAAGAACCAAATTCAAAGGAGCATATTTGATTTGCACAAGAAATGCACCAGTCTTGAGACACACCCAGATTAAAATTCATTTATTCACTATTATTTATTCATTCAGCCTATGTCCCAAGGACTGTTCTAGATGCTGGGATATAGCAGTGAACAAAATAAAGACCCTGTCTGAGAGTTCTACTTGCTGTAGAAAGCATAAAATATTGAATAATATAATGTCTTTCCCCAGGAGTTTGCAGTCTAATAGGAGAAATAGCTGTACATCCAATGAAATGGGCAGCTGGAATGTAAAGCGTGAGATGGGAACCACAGGAGACCTTAGACAATGAACTGAGGACAGACAATGTTTGGGGATGGGGTTAAGAAGTGTGAGGAAAAACTTTTATTAAGAGGCTGAGTTGGGGTTATAAGGAAAAAGATAGATGGTTTATGATGGAGGAGAAAAGGGGTTGACCTTAAGAGGGTAAGGGTATGGGCAAGAATATACAAGGCTAGGGGCCACCAGAGCCTACCAAGCAGGGGACAAATGTAACACAGACACTTGGAAGAAGTAATAACTGAGTGGTAACCATTACAAGTGTTTACTCTGTGCCAGGCTTTACATAGATTATTTTATTTAATTATCACAATATTGAAAGAAATAAATGGATATTTCCACTTTATAAAAAGGAAATTTAGACCCTAGAGGTTAAGCAACTTGCCCAAGATTGTACAACAATAAGGGGTAAGCCTCAGATTTGAACCTGTTTGGTACATTTGCTTTGAACCAACATCATTTCTGGATTCAGTCACATTATTTTGTAGTTTCTATTTTTCTGTAAATTTGCTTCTTACCCGACTCTCTGTTCTTATAATCCACACTCAAGCTACCATGCAGATTGCAGTTAGCTGGGCTGTTTCCAAGCATGGAGACTCCTTTGCTGACTTTGGCTTTGGTAACTTATGCCTATTGACAAAACCACATTAACACCTTTTAGCCAGAACACTCCTCCTTGGAAATAGAAGTCCAGCATCCCCAGAGATTTGGCCAAAGCTCATGCTTTCACCTTTACATCCAAAAATACCAACCAACTGGAGTATAGGATAGAGAACAGATGAAGAGAGAATGAGGAATCAAAGATGACTCTGAAATTTTTGAAGTTAATTGTCTAGGAGAATACTGGGGCCATTATGAGGTGCAGGGAAAACAGGAAGGGGTGATGGTTTGAGAGTAAGGAGAATGAGTTTGATTTGGATAGGTTGAATGTAAGAGAGTAGTAAGATATAAGAGAGTAGTAAGATATCTAAGCAGGAATAGCACTGATGAGGTTTTGTATCACTAAAGCAAAACCAGGTAAGACGATGAATGCCATGGTTGGATTCTGCCAGACAATTGGATAGTGATGTGAGTGGATTTCTGGGACTGGAAAGTGGTGTAACAAAGAGACTTACCAGAAAAAAAGAGAGGTTATAGAGTTACATGACTAAATCCAAAAGTGTTTTTGGTTTCTATAAGTCTCTTGTATGTATTTTTGTGGGGTTTGTTGTTGTTTAATTTTGAATTAAGATACACTAACTGTACATATTTATGGGACACAGTGTGATGTTTTGATATATGTATACATTGTGTAATGATCAAATCAGGTATTTAGCATGTCCATCACCTCAAACATTTATAATTTCTTTATGGTGGGAACTTATGTGGTAAAAAAAAATGCATAATATAAAATTTGCCATTTTAACTCTTTTAAGTGTTCGTTGGCATTGAGTACATTCAGTGTTGTACAATCGTCACCATCTTTCATCTCCAAAACTTTTTATCATCCCAAACATAAACTCTGTACTCATTAAGCAATAATTTCCCATTATTCCCTCCTACCATTCTCTGGTAATCTCTAGTCATTTCATGTCTTTATGAATTTGACTACTCTAGGTGCCTCGCATAAATGGAATCATACAATATTTGTCCTTTGCATCTGGCTTCTTTCACTAAACTTAATGTCTTCAAGGTTCTTCCATGTTGTAGCATGTACCATGTACCTTCCTTTTTAAGGGTGAATAATGCCCATTGTTGTATATCAAATTGTGTTTATTCATTCACTGATTGATGGACATTTAGGTCATTTCTACCTTTTGGATATTGTGAATAATGCTGCTATGAACATAGATGAACAAATATCTGTTTGAGTACTTACCTTCAATTCTTTGGGTTTTTACCTAGAAATGGAATTGTGTGTACTTTTATAAGTTATAGTCAGTAGGTCTCCAAGCATGACTGGC
>NW_012107119.1:456146-558019 GCF_000951045.1 Mandrillus leucophaeus | reverse complement strand
CCCCTCTTATCTTCCCCAGATAAAGTAATAATATGAGTGAACATACTCCCACTGGGTTTGTCACATAGCTGGTTAATGTGTTGGGTCAGTCACGCATTCTTGCAGTCTTACTTACTATTGGGTGCTGAGAAAATCAATTTCTTAGGTAATAAAATTAATTTCTTAGCAACCAGATGAGGCTGCATTATCTGTAACACAACTGTGCCAAGGCATTTCAAAAAATCTACAAAGTGATGATAAAGTATCTACTCATTACAGGTTAATAAACTGATAGTATAGAACATTTATTCATTTTCATATAAATGTAGTGGCTACTGTTATCATGATTTATTCCCCAAATTGTCCTGTGTGCTGAAATTGAGAAGCTACAATGTAAAAGGTTTATCTTTATAGCTGTCACTGATGTCTTATTTATATACATGCTACTTCACCAACACTTTAACAACCGAGTAGCAATATAAATTGAATAACTTTAAAGACAATGTATGTTTCTCTCTAGCACAAGCATACATTCATTTATATTATAACCTCATTTCCGTAAAAGATTGGCTGCAGTAGAATTGAATTCAAATGGATTCAACCATAGCTCTCCCCCCACTTCCTTTCTTACTTGAAGCACACGAAATATGACTTTAGTTTCCTTTCTTCTTACTGTAAAAATAACTGTAATATTAAATGGTAGGGAGTGACTGATGAAAGTATGTGCATAATGAATTGTTTGAGAGTTAACTTCTTACATTTGTTGAAGTACTGTTTACATTTTAATAGTTCTCTACACTTTTTGAAGAGTAAAGCCCTGCATCCTGTAATATAATTATTGCTAGTGAATGCTTCAAAAAGAAATGGACTTGGATTTGAAAGAGCTGAATCATCTGCTGACAGCCATGTAATCTTCTAAGCCTTAGTTGCTTCATCTAATAAGGGAGATATCTTCCTCATGCATATGTTGTAAGCATAAATAAAATAGTGTATGTAAAGCATTAGCACTTAGAGTACCTGCCAAATAGTAAGTATTTAATAAATGCCAGTTAGTATTATAATTATTTTTAAAGTTGAGCAAAAAGATACTAAGTCACACTGTTCACATTTTCCCCATAAACCCATTTTATAAAAGAAATTTAGAGTAGACTGAACAGTTAGTTTTGATCTTATTCTAACATTCAGATCAACTAAAGTAAAGAGTTTGAAGTTCCTGGAAGTTGTTTCCATGTGATAACTCCAGTCTATGTGCAAATGAAAACATTAAGGAAGTTAGAGGTGGGAAGGTCTGTAATAGCATTTTAGGTCACCATGTTTTACACATAAGAAAATGAAGGCAAAAACTCCTTAGACTTCTTATCCAAGATTACAGACTAAAAGGCAGAGTTGAAACTGGAGTTGAGGTTCCTGGACTCCCAGGTCAATATCTTTCAGTATCAATTTCCCAAAGATTATAGGATTAAGCCCTTAGTGCTCAATGAATGGGAGCCCTGCTGTTTTTCTTACTTTGGGGTTTACATAAAATATTAAGATTTGTTTTCATGAATGGAAAAACTTTCCTTGAAACTGCACATTTAGTCTTGCTATGCTGTGCATGTTAATATATGCTATCTATCATCAACACTCAACAGCTGCATTTGAATACTGCACAGCATTATATATCTTTTTGAACTTCCAGTAAAAATTAAAAATTCTATTTTTGTCTTTAATTTTTAATTTTTGTGGGTACATAGTAGGGGTATATATTTCTTGGGTACACGAGATATTTTGATACAGGCATGCAATGTGTAATAATCACATCAGGGTAAGTGGGGACTCCATCACCTCAAGAATTCATCCTTTCTTTGTGTTACAAACAATCCAACAACTACACTCTTTTATTATAGTTATTTTTAAATGTATAATAAATTATTGTTGACTGTAGTCATCTTGTTATGCTAGCAAATACTAGATCTTATTCATTCTATCTAACTCTATTTTTGTACTCATTAACCATCCCCACTAAACCCACCCCCTACTCTTTCCAATCTCTGGTAACCATCATACTACTCTCTATCTGCATAAGTTCAACTGTTTTAATTTTTAGCTCGGAAAAATAAGTGAGAACATATGAGGTTTTTCTTTCTGTGTCTGGCTTATTTCATTTAGCATAATGACCTCTAGTTCCATCCATGTTGTTGCAAATGACAGAATCTCATTCTTTTTTTGGCTGAGTAGTACTCCGTTTTGTATATGGACCACATTTTCTTTATTTATTCATCCGTTGGTGGACACTTAGGTGGCTTCCAAATCTTGGGTACTGTGAATCATATGGGAGTGCAGACATTGCTTTGATATACTGGTTTCCTTTCTTTTGAGTATGTACCTAGCAGTAGGATTGCTGGATCATACCGTAGTTTTATTGTTAGCTTTTTGAGGAACCTCCAAACTGTTGTTCATTGTGCTTGTACTAATTTACAATCCCACCAACAGTGTATGAAGGTTCCCTTTTCTCCATATCCTCACCTGCATTCATTATTGCCTGTCTTTTGGATAAAAGCCATTTTCCCTGCCATGAGATGATATCTCATTGTACTTTTGATTTGCATTTCTCCAATGATCAGTGATGTTGAACACCTTTTCTAGGCCTATTTGCCATTTATATGTCCTTTTTTTTTTTTGAGAAATCTCTATTCAGATCTTTTGGCCATTTAAAAAATCAGATTATTAGATTTTTTCCTATTGAGTCATTCGAGCTCCTTTTATATTCTAGTTCTTATTCCCTTGTCAAATGTATAGTCTGCTAGTATTTTTTTCCCATTCTGTAAGTTGTCTCTTCACTTTGTTGATTATTTCCTTTGTAATGCAGGTTTTTTAGTTTGAAGTGTTCTCATTTGTCCATTTTTGCTTTGGTTGCCTATACTTACGGGGTATTACTCAAGAAATATTTGTTCAGACTAATGTCCTGGAGAGTTTTTTGAATGTTTTGTTTTAGTAGTTTCATAGTTTGAGGTCTTAGATTTAAGCCTTTAATCCATTTTGATTTGATTTTTGCATATGGCAAGAGATAGGGGTCTAGTTTCATTCTTTTACATATGGATATTCAGTTTTCCCAGCACCATTTATTGAAGAGTCTCTTTTTTTTCTGACACATGTTTTTGGCATCTTTGTCAAAAATGAGCTTACTGTAGATGTATGGATTTATTTCTGGGTTCTGTCTTCTGTTCCATTGGTCTATGTGTCTGTTTTTATGCCAGAACCATGCTCTTCTGGTTACTATAGCTTTGTATTATAATTTGAAGTCAGGTGATGTGGTTCCTCCAGTTTTGTTCTTTTTGCTCAGGATGGCTTTGGCTATTTTGAGTCTTTTATGATTGCATATAAAATTTAGAATTACTTTTTCTATTTCTGTGAAGCATGCCACCATTGGTATTTTGATACAGATTGAAATGAATCTATAGATTGCTTTGGGTAGTATGGACATTTTAACAATATGGATTCTTCCAATTCATGAATATGGAATCTCTTTCCCTTTTGTGGTGTCCTCTTCAATTGTTTTTACCAACATTTATACATTGTAGAAATCTTTCACTTATTTGGCTAATTCCTAGGTATTTCATTTTATTTGTAGCTATTGTAAATGGGATTACTTCTTTATTTCTTTTTCAGATTGTTGCTGCTGGCATACAGAAATGTTACTGATTTTTGTATGTTAATTTTATATCTTGTAACTTTATTGAATTTGTTTATCAGTCCTAATATTTTTTGGTGGATTCTTTAGATTTTTCCAAATATAAGACTATATCATCTCAAAACAATGATAACTGACTTCTTCCTTTCCAATTTTGATGCTGTTTATTTCTTCCTCTTTTCTGATTGCTCTAGAGGACTTCCAGTACTATGTTGAATAACAGTGGTGAAGGTGAGCATCTTTGTAGTGTTCTATATCTTAGAGGAAAGATTTTCAGTTTTCCCCCGTTCAGTATGATATTAGCTGTGAATCTGTCATTTATGCTTTTATTGTGTTGAGGTATGTTTCTTCTATTCCCAGTTTTTTGAGGGTTTTTATCATGAAGGGGTGCTGAATTTTATCATATGCCTTTTCAGCATCAATCAAAATAATCATATGGTTTTTGTCTTTTATTTTGTTGATATACCTGTGTTGAACCATCCTTGCATTTGTGGGATAAATCCCATTTGGCCATGATGAATGATCTTTTTAATGTGCTGTTGAATTCAGCTCTCTAATATTTTGTTGAGGATTTTTGCATTAATTATCATCAGGGATATTGGCCTGTAGTTTTTTTATTCTTGATATGTCTTTGTCTAGTTTTGGTATCAGGGTAATACTGGCCTTATAGAATGAGTCTGGAAGTATTCCCTCATCTATTTTTAGGAGTAGTTTGAGTAAGATTGGTACTAGTTCTTCTTTAAATGTTTTGTGAAATTCAACAGTGAAGCCATTGGGTCCCTGGCTTTTCTTTATTGGGAGACTTTTTCTTACAGCTTCAATCTTGTTGTTTGTTGTTGGTCTGTTCAGGTTTTGGATTTTCTCTCGGTTCAACCTTGGTAGCTTGTATTTGTCTAGGAATTTATCCATTTCTTTTAGATATTCCAATTTATTGGCATATAGTTGCTCATAGTAGCCACTAATGATCTTTTGAATTCCTGCAGTATCAGTTGTAATGTCTTCTTTTTCACCTCTGACTTTATGTATTTGGGCCTTTTATGTTTTTTTCTCAGTTAGTTCTGGCTAAAGGTTTGTCGATTGTGTTAATCTTTGGAAAAAACAATCTTCTGTCTCATTGATCTTTTCTATGGTTTTATTTGCTTCAATGGCATTTATTTCTGTTCTGATCTTTATTATTTGTTTTTTCTAACAATTTGGTGTTTGGTTTGCTCTTGCTTTTCCAGTTCCTTAAGATGCATTGTTAGGCTGTTTATTTGAAGTTTTTCTACTTTTTTTGATGTAGGCACTTATAGCTATAAACTTTTCTCTTCCTATTACTTTTGCTATATCCCATAGGTGTTGGTATGTTATGTTTTCATTATCATTTGTTTCAGGAAAGTTGTCAATTTCCTTCTTAATTTTTTCATTCACTCACTGGTCATTCAGGAGCATATTGTTTGAGTTTTATGTTTTTGTATAGCTTCCAAAATTCTTCTTTTTATTGATTTCTAGTTTTAATCCATTGTGGTCAGAGAGAATACTTGATGGGATTTCAATTTTTTTGAATGTTTTAAAACTTGTTTTGTAGCCTAACATATGACCTATACTTGAAAATGATTCATGTGCTGAGGAGAAGGACGTATATTCTGCAGCCATTGGATGAAATGCTCTATAAATAGTTATGAGGTCTATAGTGCAGATTAAGTCTGATGTTTCTTTATTGACTTTCTGTCTGGATTATCTGACCAATGCTAAAAGTGGGTGTTGAGGTCTCCAGTTATTATTGTATTGGGGTTTGTCTCTCTCTTTAGCTCTGATATTTGCTTTATATATCTAAGTGCTCCAGTATTGAGTGCGTATATATTTACAATTTTTATATCCTCTTGCTAAATTGACCTCTTTATCATTATACAAAGAACTTTTTTGTCTCTTTTTATAGTTTTTGTGTTGGAATCTATTTTATCTGATATCGGGGGAACCCACCCCCAATAATTCAACATGGGCTCTTTTCTATTTCCCTAAGTGTCAGCTGGTCTGAGAAATAAAGGAAAAGAGTACAAAAGAGAGAAATTTTAAAGATGGGCATCTGGGGGAAACATCACATGTTAGCAGGTTCCGTGATGCCTCCCAAGCTACAAAACCAGCAAGTTTTTACTAGTGATTTTCAAAAGGGGAGGGAGTGTACGAATAGGGTGTGGGTCACAGAGATCACATGCTTCACAAGGTAATAAAATATTACAAGGCAAATGCAGGCAGAGCAAGATCACAGGACAGGGGTGAAATTAAAATTGCTAATGAAGTTTTGGGCACACATTGTCATTGATAACATCTTATCAGGAGACAGGGTTTAAGAGCAGACAACCGGTCTGACCAAAATTTATTAGGCGGGAATCTCCTCGTCCTAATAGGCCTGGGAGCACTATGGAAGACCGGGGCTTATTTCATCCCTTATCTGCAACCATAAAAGACAGACGTCCCCAGAGTGGCCATTTTAGAGACCTCCCCTTGGGAACGCATTCTCTTTCTCAGGGATGTTCCTTGCTGAGAAAAATAATTCATTGATATTTCTCCTATTTGCTTTTGAAAGAAGAGAAATATGGCTCTGTTCTGCCCGGCTCTCAGGCAGCCAGACCTAATGGTTATCCTGTTCTTTTTTCAAGGTGCCCAGATTTCATATTGTTTAAACAATTTGTGCAGTTAATGCAATCATCACAGGGTCCTGAGGCGACATACATCCTCAGCTTATGAAGATGACAGGGTTAAGAGATTAAAGTAAAGACATGCATAGGAAATCACAAGAGTATTGATTGGGGAAGTGATAAGTGTCCATGAAATCTTCAAAATTTAAGTTCAGAGACTGCAGTAAAGACAGGCATAAGAAATTATAAAAGTATTAATTTGGGGAAATAATAAAGGTCCATGAAATCTTCACAATTTATATTCTTCTGCTGCGGCTTCAGCCGGTCCCTCCGTTCAGGGTCCCTGACTTCCTGCAACAGTCTGATACATGTATGGTCACTCCTGATTTTTTTTTTTGTTTCCATTTGCATAGGACATCTTTTTCCATCCCTCTAATTTCCATCTATGTGTGTCTTTAGAGGTGAAGTGTGTTCCTGTAGGGAATAGATCACTGGGTCTTGTTTTCTTATCCATTCAGTCACTCTTTATGTTTTGATTGGAGAATTTAGTCTGTATACATTTAGTATTATTATTGATAAGTAAGTACTTATTCCTGCTGTTTTGTTATTTGTTTTCCAGTTGTTTTGTGGTCTTGTCTTCCTTCCTGTCTTCCTTTTAGTGTAGGTGATTTTCTGTGGTGGTATATTTTAATTTCTTGCTTTTTATTTTTTTCTGTATCCACTGTATGTTTTTAGATTTGAGGTTACCATGAGACTTGCAAATAGTGTCTCATAACCCATTATTTTAAACTGATGACAACTTAACACTGATCGCCTGAACAAAGAAACAAACTAACAGATAACCAAAACGAAAATAAATAAATACTATATACTTTAAGTTCATCTCCCTGCTTTTTAACTTTTTATTGTTTCTGCTTGTATCTTATTGTACTGTGTATGTCTTGAAAAGTTGTTGTAGTTATTATTTTTGATCAGTTTATCTTTTTGTCTTTCTACTTAAGATATGTGTAGTTTACACACCACAATTACAGTGTTGTAATATTCTGGTTTTTTCTGTTTACTTACTATTACCAGTGAGCTTTGTACCTTCAGATGATTTCTTGCTCATATTAACACGCTTTTTTTTCCAGATGGAAGAATGGCCTTTAACATTTCTTGTAGGACTGGTATGATGTTGATGAAATTCCTCAGTTTTTGTTTGTCTGGGAAAGTCTTAATTTCTCTTTTGTGTTTGAAGGACATTTTCACTGGATCTACTATTCTAGAGTAAAACTGTTTTTCCTTCAGCACTTTAAATATGTCATGCTAGTCTCTCCTGACCTATAAGGTTTCCACTGAAAAGTATCCTGCCAGATGTATTGGAACTCTATTTTATGTTGTTTATTTCTTTTCTGTTGCTGCATTTAGGATCCTTTCTTTATCCTTGACCTTTGGGAGTTTGATTATTAAATGCTTTAAGGTAGATTTTTTTTTTGGGTTAAATCCACTTGGTGTTCTATAACTTTCTTGCACTTGTATATTGATATCTTTCTGTAGGTTTGGGATGGTCTCTGTTATTATCCCTTTGAATAAACATTCTACTTCTTTCTCTACCTCCTCTTTAAGGCCAATAACTCTTAGATTTGCCTTTGGAGGCTACTTTTTAGATCTTGTAAATGTGTTTCATCCTTTTTAATTATTTTTTTCTTTTGTCTCCACTGATTATTTTCAAATAGCCTGTCTTCAAGCTCATTGATTCTTTCTTCTGCTCGATTGATTCTGCTGTTAAAAAGCTCTGATGCACTCTTCAGTGTGTTACCTGGATTTTTCAGCTCCAGAATTTCTGCTTGATTCTTTTTAATTATTTCAATATCTTCATTAAATTTATTTGATAAGATTCTGAGTTTCTTCACTGTGTTTTCTTGAACTTCACTGAGTTTCCTCAAAACAGCTATTTTGAATTCTCTGTCTGAAAGATCACATATCTCTGTCTCTCCAGTATTGGTAACTCATGCCTTATTTAGTTTGTGTGGTGACATCATGTTTTCTTGCATGGTCTTAATGCTTGTAGATGTTCGTCAGTGTCTGGGCATTGAAGAGTTAGGTATTTATTGTAATCTTTACAGTTTGGGCATGTTTCTACCTGTCAGTCTTGGGAAGGCTTTCCAGGTATTTGAAGGGACATGGGTGTGGTGATCTAAGTTTTTGGTCACTGTAGCCATATCTGCATTTTGAGGCATTGAGCTCAGTCACTCTGTGGCTCTTGCAGACCTGTGGAAGTACTGCCTTGGTGGTCTTGGATAAGATCCAGAAGAATTATTTGGATTACTAAGCGACTCTTGAATCAGATCTTCCTATACTTTCTCCCAAACAGAGTCTCTCTCTCTCTCTGCTGAGCTGCCTGGAGCAGGGGGAGGGGTGACACAAGCACCCTTGCGCCCACCACCACTGGGACTGTGCTAGGTCAGACCAGCACAGCATCAGGTCTTGCCCAATGTCCATGGTAACCACTGCCTGGCTATTGCCCATATTTGCTCAAGGCTGTAGGGCTCTACAATCAGCAGGTGGCAAAGTCAGCCAGGCTAGTTTCCTTCTCTTCAGGGCAGCAAGTTCCCCATGTCCTGGGCAGGTCCAACGATACCATCCAGGAGCCAGGGTCTGGAATTGGAAACCTTAGAAGTCTACCTGGTGCTCTATTCTACTGTGGCTGATCTGGCACTCAAGCCACAAGACAGTCCTTACTACTTTTTCCTCTTCTTTTCACAAACAGAGGAGTCTCTCCCCATAGCAACCACCATCCCAGGCCTGCAGTGAGTACTGCTTGGCTATCCCTGATGATTATTCAAGGCCCATGGGCTCTTCTGTCAGCTTGTGTTGAAGGTTGCAAGGCCTGGGGCTCTCCCTTCAATGCAGTGGGTTCCCCAGTTGGCCCAGGGCAGATCCAGAAATGCCTTCCAATAACCAAGGAATCTGGAATCCTAAAAGTCTGCTTGGTGCTGTAACCAAGTGTGGCTGAACTGGTGCCTAAGTTGCAAGACAAAGTCCTCTTTACTCTTCCCCTCCCCTCCCCTCCCCTCCCCTCCCCTCCTCTCCTCTCCTCTCCTCTCCTCTCCTCTCCTCTCCTCTCCTCTCCTCTCCTCTCCTCTCCTCTCCTCTCCTCTCCTCTCCTCTCTTCTCCTCTCCTTTCCTCAAGCAGAGGTAAGGAATCTCTCCTAGAACTGTGAGCTTCACTGCCTGGGGTAGAAGGAGGAGTAGGGCAAGCACTCCCTTAGCCACTCCAACTGAGCTGGTGTCTCACTAGGTTGCATGCTCCCTCAAGTCCCCTGACTCCGAGTCCAGCACAGCACCATGACTTGCAGACACCAAGAAATGCAGTCCTTGTGGCCTAGACTGCATTTTGAGTTTACTTAGAACCCCAGAGCACTTTAGCCCATGGTAGCGGGGCCGTGGGAACTCAGGCTGTGACTGCTAGAAGAGATGATTCCCCTCTGGCTAGGTTTAGACTAAATGCTTCCTCCGTAGGTGCTGGCTGAGTTCTGCCTGGTGTACTGAGTTCCAATGCAAAGTCCCACAATCATTGTGCTCTCCCTCACCCAAGTAAACAGATTCTTTCTCTGAGGCCTGAGCCTGCTGCTGGAGAATGAGAGAGGAGTGATGTTGGCAGTTCAAGACTGTCTTTCCTACCCTCTCCAGGGCTTCTTTCAGTGATATGAAGTCAAAACCAGGTACTGTGATTACTCACCTGATTTTTGGATCTTATGAAAGTACTTTTTTGTGTGGATAGTTGTGCAATTTGGTGTTCCTGCAGGAAGAATGATTGCTGGAGGTTTCTATTCAGCCATCTTGCTCTGCCTTCTCTCAAAATATTATATTTTCTGATAATGCTAAGTGCTAAGTCCCTCTACTCTTTGTTATTGCCAACGGAGGAACACATACACACACACAAGAAATAAAACAGGGGGATACATTCTGGTTCTGCATTTTATCCAGTGGAATTCAGATAAAAGTAGTTGATGATTCCTAATAAATAAAATACTTTGTCCTTTTATTTTCAAATAGTTTTTTAACCCCTCTAGCTGACATGGAATTTCTTTTTCAAGGTAACTTATTGCCATACATGTAGCCAGGCTACTTGGGAGAACAGAAAAATTTTGTGAAGTGTGCTTAGAGTACCAAATGATGTGTGATCAGTTCCTATAGAGTTAAGAATGTGTTCTTGATACCTTAGTGCTTTTCAGCATTATATGCCTTCTTTGTTTCCTGCAGCTGGTAAAAGTCTGGAAAGTGTTCTTTAGATGTTATTTACATTAGACTTGCTTTCCTATTGGATAGAACAACAGGGTTTTCTAAGAAAAGGCTGAGGAATAAGAAAGGATTCATAGGAAGAAAGACCTCCCAACCTTGAATGTAGGTGCTACCTATTTGCGGATCCAAAGTTGGGCCTACACGATATGATGAAGTCTCAAGCAGCATACCCAGCACATTAAATGCATCACAGAGATTTGGACAAACTATGTCCCTTCCCTTGTCTTTAATTTCTGCGTCTAGAAAGTGTAACTGACAATATTTATTTTACCTCTTGGGATTGAAATATGGTAATATATGCAAAGTAGCTGGTGCACAGAAGGAAAATATTATCAGTGGTACTATTAATAGTGATAGTAATATATTAAAAAATCAGTATATAAGGAAAAGCTGCCAATGCAGGGGAAGAAACAGGGTTCTCAGAGATCATCCAAGATAAAGGTTGTCTGTGCTCAAGATACTGTGAAGAGTGAAAGGGGAAATAGGATGAAAGGCCAGAGTGTTGTTGGCGCCATCTTTGTCAGCCCAAACACATCATTGTCAGGCAAACTTTGGAAAGCTCTTGCTGAGAGAAACGTCTGCATTGTCTCTACAATACTAGAGTATAACAGGGAAACATGCCAGATATTCTTCCAACAAAAATGGACATTGACATGTATCATTGGGTTCCCTTTGCATTCATTCAGTAATATGTCAATTGTTATGTAATATATGGCCATTGTGCCTCATTGTCTACCTATGCCTTGAGATGTTTAGGGTCTCAGCTTTAAAGTGGATCATCTCAATGTAACCCTAGAAAGCATATCTAAAAGAGGCAGGGTTCCCTTCTGTCAGCAAAGAAATCGAGAGTCCACGTAAACAATTGTAAAAGAGAGAAGGAAGCTTGGCAACTCCAGAGGAAGGGAGGAGAAACTTCAGGATGATCTATAAGAGCTCACTATTTTTAAAAAATACCTTCTGTTAGACTTCTCTCATCACAATACTAATGCTATAAGCAAAGGTGTATATCAACAAATCCTTAGACATAGGAGGACAACCCTAAATAAGGTTTACATTTTTAGCTTACAGGCAAAATTTTTTCAAAAAGCATCCTGTGCTTTTGAATGCTTCATGTGCACGCATACATTTATTCAACATTTGACAAAAATATATTTATGATGTGCCAGGTAACATGCACCTCCTCTTCCCTGGACCCCAAACCTACCAGGGCCATGTCCTGGGTAGTAATATCCACAAGCGAGGAGAGATGAGAGGAAATCCTGGTGAATGGGTGCCCTGTCTGGCACAGACCAGGAAGCTTGAGCTTGGCAGATGCAGGGCCCTTGAAAAGAGATTTGAGACTATCTTGTGGATCTTATGTTATAGAATCAGATCTCCACATAGAGGAAAGTTTAGACTATGAGACTCTCCCCATCCTCCCAACTCTGAGCAACGTCATGCAACAATATAAGTGAATTCATCAGACCCAGGATGGAAAGAGAGATTCCCTCAGAATTTTCCAAACAGCTTTTCAAAAATCTGTGGTTTGGCAAATATAAAAATATCTCTCTTTAACTCAAGATGTTTCTCCCTTCATGTTTTTTTAATTGTGGTAAAATATACATAGCATAAAAATTACCATTCTAACCATTTAAACTATGCAATTCAATGGCATTAAGTGCATTCACATTGTTGTGCAACCATCATTACCATCCATCTCTAGAACATTTTCATCATCCCAACTGAAACTCTGTACCCATTAAACAATAATGCCCCTGTGTTTTTCAATCCATTCAGATTGGAAATGAAATTTAATGTTAGATATGGTTTTGATTCCCAGTTGCTCCCTTATAAATATATTATTTTCAAAATAATATTTGTATGCCCTTGCACAGTGCTACACAAGATGCTGAAGAAGTTTTCTGGAAGTTTTTTTATCACAGAACTGAACAGTCTTTTATCACAGAACAGCTGCATTAAAACTGAGCTTAAGTGACCAGGCACGATAGTTCACATCTTTAATCCCAGTGCTTTAGGAGGCCAAGGCAGGAGGATCACTTGAGGACAGCAGTTTGAGACCAGCCTGGGAAATTGGCAGGACCCTGTATCTACAACAAAAGCAACAACAACAACAACATCTAGCTGGGCATAGTGGTCCACCTGTAGTTCTAGATACTCAGGAGGCTGAGATGGGAGGGTTTCTCGAGCCCAGGAATTTGAGTTGCAGTGAGCTATAATCATGCCACTGCACTCCAGCCTGCACCACAGAGCCACACCATATCTCTAAAAAACAAACACAGGAAGTGAACTTGAATGGGTGACAGCATGAAAATCTTGTTTCCCATTCCTCCCAAACAGTTTCTAAAAAAGATAGGAGTGAGAGAAACATTGCTAGTGACTCCTCCACGATGCATCACAACATCTGACTTTCCTGGTCAACAATGGGGAGAGGATCTCAGAGGCAAGGACTGGAAATTTGTAGGGTCACTCCCACTCCAGTTAGCCTTATTTCTCCAGCCTTTATTCTTCCAAAATTCTGACATCCTGGATGACCCTATTTCCCTAAGACCTGTTCCCTTACAATCCATGCCTTACGAGATTTTCCATTGTAACAGAGTTATTTTCACAGAGCCCGGTATTCAAAATGTCTGCCTTCCACATTCTCACAGTGCATCAAATTAACCTTATCTTGATTCCCTTACAAAGCCTGAAAATAAATAGTATAACAGACTAGATATACAATTTGGGCCAGTAAAACTTTAGAAACAGTCTTGTTTAAAACGAGTTTTTTCATTTTAGTTCATGTTTAGCTTCTCTTGTCTTCCCTTGTTTCCTCATTAATTCCTGCAAATATAATTTGAACATCATTGTGTGTCTGTTAGCAGTGGTAGGAACCGGGACCCAAAGATCTATGAGGTACAGTCCAGTGGTAAGACACAGAAACATCCAGTCAGAGGACAGCACAGCTCTGTGTGAGATGTGCCATAGGAAATGCAAAACACAATGGGAACCAACACAGAAACATTCAGTCAGAGGACAGCACAGCCCTGTGGGAGATGTGCCATAGGAAATGCAAAACACAATGGGAACCAGCAGAAGGAGCAACAAGGCTCCATCTCCACAGAGCAGATGGCTTTGAACCTGAATAGAGACGAAAGTTACTTGAGAGAGAAGGAAGGGAAGGTGTTCCCTGCAGAAGACTGGCATACACAGTCGTGGAGTCTGCCTGGTGATCATGTAGTACCTGATGCATGCAGAAGAGACACTCAATTTGGGGGAGACTGTGATGTAGAATCTTCAGTATTTGGTGACTGGTTGATTAAATATGGGGGCTGGAAGGTGGAAGAGGGGAGGAATTAAGAGTGAATGAACCTGCTAGTCTGAGAGACTAACTAGATGGTGACTGTGTTCATTATTCCTTTAGCTCAAATAACATCTTTAGTTTTAATGGTGGCTTAGTCTACCGTCTTGAGAAAAATGTTCTGCTGGAGTTTTGAGGTAGACATATCTTCTTGTCATTTTTAATAAATCTCAATGAAACATTGCAGTGAGTGCAGGTTACAAAGATATATGACTGTAACAACTGATACTTTCTCTTCCCAGAACCACTAATTTATGACTTTTCCTCTTTTTATTTTGAAAAATGTCAAACTTACAGAAAATTGGAAAGAAGAGTACAATGAATACCTATATACTCTTTGTCTAGATTCAACAACTGTCAACATTTTGCACCCCCCATCAGTGAACTACTTGACAGTGAGTTGTGCTTATTATGATACTTCAACCTCGAATGCATATTCTTAGACAAAGGACTTGTTCCTATGTAATTATAGTATTATTATTGCTGGATTTTTCATTTTTTTTGTATGTTTCCCCTTGGTCACATTCAGGTTAAATATTTTTGGTAAGAATTCTAAACAAGTGATGTTATAAACTTCCCCGTCGTATCAGGAGGCACAAAATGATAGTTTGTCTTATTATTAACGATGCCTGTTTAAATCACTTAGTTAGGTGGTATCTTGCAATTCTCTCCATTGTAATTAATAAGTAATCTGTATAATGATAACTTGAAACCATGTAATATATTCTTCGATGGTATAAGCATCTGTTGATGACCCTTGCCTGAGTCAATGATTACATTGGTATGCCATAATTTTAATTTAGCTATTCCTTAATAATGATTACTTCATTCCAGCATTTAAGATCAGAGAGAATTTTTTGCCATTGTTTGTTGTCTATTATGTTTAAACCGGAAACCATCATCCAATGCTCTGAAAATATTTCTCATGAAATAGAGCACATGTTAGGAAAACAGCCAAAAAAATGTGCAACTCTATTTTAGAAATCAGCATACATTTTGTAAAATAGATAACTCTTGCATAAGATTTAATATTGTCTATGATGTTTAGCTTTTGTAGTTTGTGGAGAAAAAACACTGTAATATGTCATTTAACATCATAAAGGAATCTCACGTCTGTCCACTGATAACTCACTAGCAACACACCACAGCTGTTAAGAGGCAGCTCACAAAAGAGAAAGGAAGAAAAAAAACCCACAAGACAACCATCTGACTTTAATTAGGAAAGAAAATAGTCCTCAAATGTACAAGGATAAGGTCTTTTGAAGGTCAGGACATTATAGTACAATTTGAAAAAAGGTAATACAAGGACCCTATATATGAAGGTTAGCACACGCTTAAAAGATTTGGAGACACTCTCCTGACCATTTCCTGACAACGAATTATCCCTTGCTAAAGCTACAGTCAACATTTATCAAGACATACACACAAGATACATGTTTTCTAATTACTGAAGGCTCTCTAAACCAGGGCATAGATACCTTTAACTGAGATGGGGTAGAGCAGATTCTGTGGATGAAGAAGATCAAGATTTCAGTTTAGGGTATGACACATTGAAGACCTCCATCAGGTGTCCAAGTGGAGATAAAGAGTTGACAGTTAGATGGATAAGCTGACGTTCAGAGCAGTGGCCATGGCTGGAGGCATACATTTGATAATCATTTGCAGACAGATGCGATTTAAACCATGAAACTGGAAGGGAATTACCAAGGGGGTGAGTATGGAGTGAACAGAAAAGACGAAGAGATCTGTTGCCTGAGCCCTGCATCACTTCAGTGTTAGGAGGTTAAGGGACAAGACTGGGAAGCAGCATCCAGTGGTGTTAAAGGAAAATGAAGTGTGTAGTGTCTTAGAAAACAAGAAATCATTTCCATGAGAAGGGAGTGGTTAATTTGAGAAGGTGTTACTGAGGATCAAGTTCAATGGGGACAAGAAATGGATTTAGCAAGATGGAAGTCATTGGTGATATTGACAAGCAGGGGTCTGGTGAGGTGCTGGAGTCCCAGTTCCAGCAGCAGTAGGTTTAAGTGAGAAGAGGAGAGGAAATGGAAGCAGTGAAATTGAGATAGCTTTCAAAGAGTTTTGCTATAAAGTGGGGGAGGTAGAAAAGGGATAGTGTCAGAAGGAGAAGTGAACTCAATTTTGTTAGTTTCCATTTCTAAGATGAGAGAGGCAGTTTTGTTGTGTACTGGTGGAAATGACCTAGTAGAGGAAGCTCATGGTATAGGGGAAAAATAGGGAGAACTGCTGGAGCAAAGTCTGTTAGCAAGCAAGGGGGATATGATCTAAGGCATGCGCAAAGGCTAGTCTTGAACAAGAGCAAGGCTAATTCCTTAATGGGAGTGAGGTGTAGAAAGTCCAGATCCTGCTAGATAGGAAGATGCTGTGGGAGCTGTGAAACTTGTCTTCTGAATATTCCCATTTTGTTTTCCAGTGAAGTGGGAAACAAGCTCATCACCTAAAAAGGAAGATAGAGGAGAGGTGTTAGAGATTTCAGGAGCCACACATTAGTGAAATAGTTATCTATGAGAGGAGAAAATCTCAGTACATACCAAAAATTAGAAAAAGTCACAATGCAATACAACTGGGACTTAATAGTAAAAACAAAAAGTTCTTATTGCCTAGATATTAAAAGCTTGTCATTAAATAACTTTTGGGTAACTTTTGGGTAAAAAACTAAAACTGTTAAATATCTTGAAAATAAAAATCATGAAAAAAGTACCTAAAAGTCTCTGCCACAATGAGCAAGTGGGCTTTATTGCAAAAATGCAAAGAGAGTTCAATTTTAGAATATCTATTAATTTACTCACCATATTAATAGATTCCAGGAAGAAATTCATATGATCAGTCTCATAAATGTTAAAAAGGCATTTGATAATATTTAATATCCATTCAAGTTTTATTCTTAATACATTGACTATTAGGATTTCAATTTCACTACTATTATGTAAGACTTTTCTGGAGATGACCATATAATTATGCATGATAAAGAAACTGGACATATAATTACTGAAAAGAAGAAAATAAAACTATAGTTATTTGTGGATGATAGAATTTCCTGTCTGGAAAACCACCATGTGTTTGTTTAAACCTGTTACAGACAGTAACAGATGACTGGGCATGTAGCCAACATACAGTAGCTTAAAAAAAGTTATTAGAACAATCAAGTCACATTTACAGGAGTTTCAACAAATATGACATATTTAGAAATAAATTTTAAATGCTACTTAAAAAGACAACTTTAAAATGTTCCTGAGAAAAAAACTTTCAACAAATGGAAAGGCAAAGGAAGACTTGATGTCATCAATATGTTAATTTTTCTTAAGTTGATTTATAAATTTAATAAATTATAACATGATATTAATAGTAATTTTTGACAAGGCAGGTTGATTCCAAACCTCAAGTAGAAAACAAACAATATCTTAAAAATTCTGAAAAAAATTTTGCAAAAGAGCGGCAATGTATTAGAATTAGCCCTATCAGATATTAAAGCATATTATAAAGCTACAATAATTGAAAGAGCATGATGTTAACATATAAATAGATAGCAAATCAATGTAACAAAATAGGAAGCCTAACATAGGCCAAAATCCACATAGAAATTTAGAATATAGACGTAAATGATGCATGTATACCTAAGGATTTTAGGATATGATTAAGGTGGCATTTCACATCATTGGGGAATAAATAGATTACACAATAAATGATGTTTGAATAACTGGGTAGTATTACGGAAAAAAATTAAGGTGCATCTATGCCTCACTTCTCACACCAGAATATATACCAAATGATAATCAGAGGCTTAAATGTCAAAAAAGATAAAGCCATAAAAATCCTAAAAATGTGCTTGTATATGCATTGAAAAATGTCTGGAATGTTATTTAAGAAACTGATAACACTATTTGTCTCTGGATAGGGGCACTAGGGATTGGACAAGTGTAAGAGGGAGTTTTAAACCATGTGAATGGTGACAAATTAAAAAATAATTCAAATAAATAAGCACAGATTACCAATATGAATATTTTTGTATTGCTGAGATTATTGCACAGAATAGACATTAAATAAATATAAGTCCTTGGGGATGCTGAAGAACAAAACTCTTAATTCTGGCAAACCATCGTTCTCCCTCGCCTGAGCTCCTGGAAGAAGCTGGGAGTGGCAAGTGGATGAAGGGAGGGTTGGGGGATGGAAAGAATGGGAGGGTAGGACTCTGAGATCCTGTTATGTACCTTTTGGCATTCCCCACAGTATTTAGCACAGCATCAGCATCTAATAAGAGTACATTCCATATTCATTGAACTGGAATAAATTTTAAAAATGTATATTTTCCAGACTAAAGGAATCCCAGCTTCCACAGAACAGCCTCAGGAAATCTCCACAATCCCAAGCCACTGTGCAGTTTCAGCCCTAATAAAGGATGACTTTCCTCTCTGCACTTGGGAAACTGAAATGGAATACATGGTCTCACAGGCCCTATTCTGGACACAGAATAGCCATGCTTGTACTCCTTCCGATTTTGTTTCTGTCTCGATTTTCTCTTGTGTCTTCCGTGGACTAAAGGCCTCCCTACGCCATTAAATGCAAACTGAGCACTCATATTATGTCAGGCTCTGCATGTATAATCCATGCGAATGCTCCAGATAGAGGGCCTGCAGAATGCGTTCAAAGATGATAACCCGGCATGGGAGGGATGTGGGCCCTGAGTGCCCAGCCCTGGCTCCATGGCTGGCTCACATATGAGCTGGATGACTTTAGGTACCTTGTATTTCTCATCTACACACAGGGGACCAGCATAAAAGGCATAAAAGGCAGGAAAACAAATTGTCCTCTGAATATCAATTATTGATGCATGGTGTACGGCAAACACCATTTTTTTTCTTCCTGTTTTTCTTTGTCTTTTAGTTTCTGTTTCTCTAACCTTCACCCCTTTACCTTTTCAATGGAACTTTGCTATTTCCTATTTCCTATTCAGACCTTCCTCTTTTCTCAAATCTGGAAGGGAGCAGCTTGCTGCTGTTCAATCTGGGGAGAAGATGGATCTCAAAGAGGCTATTCCCTGCTAATTTGGCCACCTCTCCTGAAGCAGCTTCAGCTGGTTAGTCTTGGGCCTTTTAATGGGGAAGTGGTTTGTGCAAGTCATTCCTGGCTGCCTGGTTTGATCAGAGGGAGGAAATACAGGGTTGTGGCACACTGAAGGAAAAAGACCTGTGTGTGGCAACCAAGCCCACATGCATCTTTTCAGAATTTGGAAATTGGGGTCCAAATACGCCCTGAATCAGCGATGCCTCTCAGTCCTGGCAGACTTTAAATGTCTTTAAGTTTCACCCTAAATAGAAATAAACTTCACAACCATGGGACCCATAAGAATAATTTCTAGTCTTTGAAAACTTATTCTCCATTATTTGATAACTGATGTGGTAGGAGTGATATCATACCTACCCACACATTTTAATACTCACATTATAGGAGAACAATCTAGTTTATATTTATGCTTTCTTTTATGGGCCTGATTGAAATAAAATGCTGGCTGGAGTTGCATTAGAGTTCTCTGAACAGAGTCTCAACAGAATTGAAAAGCGTATCAGCTGACTGTTCTGAGCAGAGACTCGAAGTATAACCATTTGGTTTGCTCTTCGAGAGGTACTTTTTCTGCGGTTTGTTTTTGGTTCTCTTCCAATTTGCATGTTTACCAAAATCCCAAGGAAAGAAAAAAGCCATTAAGTTTTTTTCTATAATCCATTTAAGTCAAAAATGGAGAAGAAAGAGAAAAATTTGTAGCTTTCAAACACCATTAGTTTGCTAATGATAGCTTTCATCCTATGACAGTTCTCAGACTGATAAGATGCTCCAAACATCCAGCATGAAGGAAGAGGGCCATTTACAGGCCCTCGCTCTGTTTCTGCAGCTTGCACATGTTTTCAAACATAATTTCATGCCTGCTTTCTGACAGCTCATTAAACAAAGGCCTCTTGGTGCCTATATTGCCCGTCTCCCTGCTGAGAGCGTAACATATTTACGGCCTTTGCAGACTGCTGGCTGCTGGCGCCTTCTCTTGCCCGTGGCCTGCCTGCCAACTGCTTATCAGTCTCCCCCAAAGGTGACATCCTCCTCGTTTGTTTAGGTAGCGATGGTCCCCAGTTTGACCCTTGGAGGCAAGCAGCAGTGTGATTAGGAGCAGCTCTTGCACTGGCCAGATAAAAGCAATCACGTGGCGAAGACAGCGCAGGCTGCTCAGGGGAGCCTCGCCAGGCTGAGTGCTCCCATTCAAGAACACACTGGCAATCCGTTAGCTCGACAGCTGGCAACGTGCAGACCTTGTGGGATTTCTGCCTCGGAGAAAGCAAACAAGGTTTCAGGAGTGTTGAGGAGCTATTTGTGGCTGTGTACAAGGGTGATCAGAGCCGCTTGTTCCTAATTACCTGCCTCTTGACTGCCATTAAACCATCATTACACATCCAGACCCATAAAAGCCCCTATGAATGCAGCACCTTATACTTAAATTTTATCCCTTCCTCCTGCTTTTGCCAAAAACATTTTGCTGGGGTCCTAGGAGGACAGATGAAGACATCTTGGATGCAGTGAGAGGCTGCAGGCTGCAGCCATCTGCCATTTTGGGATCTGACAAAACTGGTAGCAGGTTTCTGCCATTGTGTTCTCCTGGGGTGGTGCATCTTTTCTTTCTGAGAGAGAAAAGGGAGACAAGGGAAAAGAGGCAAAGAAGAAGGGCATGTCCTCTTTTTTTCCTGCTGGGAAAAATGAGTCTTGGTTAATTCAGCCCTTAGCTGTTGTAGGTGAATGGCCAGGCCCCAGGGGCAGGGTTTTGTTGAAGCCTGGGATGACCTTGGCCTTGGAAACACCTGTGTTATGTCCCTGGGATCTGATTGATGCCAAAGTAGGACCTAGATTGTGATGTGACTGATGACAACAATGGCCACTGCATTTCAAGTATCTCCCATGAATGAGGCAATGTGTTAAGCATTTTCTTATAGAACAATGTCTCATTTAATGCAACACCACTTGGAGGTAGGTAACGTTAAACCCATCAGACAAATGATAAAACAGGCTCAGAGAGACTGCAAGGCTCCGCCAGAGTTTCAGCTAGTCAGCAATTGAATCCAAGTCTGTTGCTTTCCAAAGTCACCATTCTTAACCTCCAAGCTTCTGCTGAATAGACCACTACACTGGTACAGCACTTCAGAATTCACTGTTACTAATTCTGTCTCCCCTCTGAAAATTCTCAAACCCCAGCGCTCATGACCATGAAATGGAGAGGTGGTGAATGGTAGAGAGGCCCAGACATTCTGCATTAGGAGAGACTCCCAGTTAGGGATCAGCAATCTTCTTTTTTTTTTTTTCTCCTTCTTCATTTTTCAGACGCACTCTAGATGATTCTATGAGAGGGATCAGGAGAGGGTCTTTGGATCATACTTGGAGAAACTATTTCCCAACCTGGGAGCTCTGGGGGAGAGTGGCCTCCTTTATCCCGGTACCTCCAATCCCCTGCAGAGTGCTCTAGCACACAGTAGGTGCTCAATCAATATGAGGGGTGGTTCTGTTGGATGGGATCCTCCCTGCGTGTCTTATTTTAAGCTGCATTGGCACCTCTATACTCTCTAATCCTCTTGAAAGGAAGCAGAGAATAAATAAAATTTATGTTTCCAGCATGTGCTGAGCACTGGTGAAACAATGTCGTTCATAGTCACGCAGCCTCTTCCTTATGTGAAGACAGCTGAGCCTCTCTGACCTCCAGCAGGTCAGCGTGAAGGTGATTCTGTCAGACCTTATTGTTGTATTGAATATTTAACAATAGAATTATCATTGCTCAGAAAACATCCCTGTATCCACATCTGTTAGTGTGCATAAGCATCGTTACCTATTACAAATACAAATTATTTGCTATGCCGCTTCTAAATAATTTGAACTCTAGCTTGTGTTCTGGGTGTGGTCTGTAGTTTTGTGTGTACAGTTTCTGAGAACTGATCTGTGTGCACTTTAATTATTTTTGCATGTTATTTTTGATGAATCCTGATTTGGAAAGTAGATATCATTACTTACATTTTATGCATGAGGAAAGTGAGGCTCAGAGAAACGAAGTAATCTTCCCATGATGGCATAGCTAGCAAGTGGCAGAGGCAAAATTTTAATAAGCTCTGTATGCTCTAAAATAACATTTCTATTTCACCATGTTGCCTAAAGAACAAATGGTGATTTAAAAAACTGAATAAAAGAAAATATTGGAGAAAGTAGTGGTAATTATTAATGATGGTTGCTTTTGAGAAACAAGATTTTGGTTCTTTATATTGTTTTATATTTCCTAAATCGTATGTGTAAAACTTTTATAATTGCAGGAAACCTTACACACACACACACACACACACACACTCACAGGCAGCACGCTATCTGGCTAAACTTAATTATTGTTAATTCATCAAGAGATTTTTGTTTTAGCAGTTCATTTGAATATATGAGTTTTTGATTAAAAAAACCAATAGAGCAAATATTAGGGCACAGTAGGACTCTCTCAGAATTAAAAATACTCTCACCACAATGAAACTAGATTATTGCCAGTGGGATAAGTTTTGATTTGATTCTTAGCAACAGAAAACAGAACAGTAATTGTTGTTGTTTAAAAACCACCATTTTTAGAACCTAATGCTTGCCTGATGTTTCAGACGGAGCTGAGGATGGGGTGAAGACTCTTCTTTTTTCTACCACTCTGTGAGTTCATAAGGGATTTTCTCTCCTACTATTTCTGTTAATTTCAATAATCACTGATTCATACATCCCATGTACCACGAACTGTGTGTGAAGAGTGAATGATTTCCTGATCATCAATTACCAAATTTGAACTTGATTCCCAGCAGCCTTGTAAGGTAGGTTGAGTATGTCCTATTATCCCCCTTTTACCAAAGAGGGACCTGAGGAGCAGAAACTGAGTGATGTGCTCCAGCCTCTCAGTTAGCAGACAGTGGCATGAGCGCTCCAGTCTAAGCTGTCCAGCTCTAACCCTTGTTTCTTTGAGCTGCATGACCTCTGTTGCTTCTGTGGGTGGAAGCTGTTCTTGAGCAAGACTGTAATAAAGATTAGGCTGGATCTTTTAGTATCATTTCACACCTCGTACTTCAGAACCCATTTGTCACTCTCTCACATCTACCCATGGCCTAGCTGCACACCACACCATGCAGCCACCCTACCAAGGATATCTTAGCATCCCAGCTCCTTCTGGTCCCTCCCTCCACCCCCTCCTTTGTCTCCCAGTCCAAACCTGGAGAACTCGTATCCCGTTTGCTCAGGAAACAAGTGAATTAATCTGTAATAAGACACAATGCGGATTCCTAGGTGACAGTCGTGTTTTTTAAGAGACTTACGAGTGTTGTGCCTTTGCCCAAAGCACATCCTAGCAGTGGGATGATTAGATAACATGGGAGGCCAATGTTATGGGAGGGGGGAAAAAAGCAAACAGGAAAAATACTATCAAAATGCACTGGAAGAAAAACACATGAGAATATCATTTCGCTTTAGAGAAATACTTTTCTTAGTGAATACCCAAATTTTATAACTCTTGGAGAGCCATTAGCAAGCGATGACAAAAGCTTTTAAAAAGTTCATAGCCTTTGGCTTAGTAAATCAGTTTCTGAGAATTTATCATAAGAAATAATTCTAAATACATAGAGAGTTTTGTGCATGAAGATGTTCATTACAGAATTACTTATAATATTTTTAAAGGACAAAGGGAAATTCATCATAGTATAGATTATGATACAATTAATTGTAGTCATTACAAATGATGTCTGCAAAATGTTTTCAGATAATATGAAAAATTTTCTGTAAGATAAAAATGAGAACAACAGACTATCATTTAATAGGGATTGTGATAATCATGCTCAAATATCTGAAAGATGGTCTTAGAGGTAATTATTTTTAGAAACTGCTACTATTTATAATGTTTTTAGTCTTTCTATTTTTTTACTTTCTAAGTTTTCTTGAGTGGAAATGCCACTTTACTAATGGGAAAAAAATTAAATTTGTGTAGAAAAATAATATTTCATTGAATACAAAACTTTTTACTTACTTTATACTTTAATTAGGAAAGAGAATAGTCCTCAGATGTACAAGGATAGGGTCATTTGAAGGTCTTGTATAGTCGCCAGGCTGGAGTGCAGTGGCTGGATCTCGGCTCACTGCAAACTCTGCCTCCTGGGTTCAAGGAATTCAAGCCTCAGCCTCCTGAGTAGCTGGGGCTACAGGCGTGCCACAACATCCGGGTAATTTTTGTATTTTTAGTAAAGACGGGGTTTTACCATGTTGACCAGGATGGTCTCGATCTCCTGACCTTGTGATCTGTCCGCCTTGGCCTCCCAAAGTGCTGGGATTACAGGCGTGAGTCACTGAGCCCGGCCATTAATACAAATTTTTACACACCTCAGAGGAGCATGCAAGGGGCCAATTCCAAGAGTGATTTAAGAAACAAACACGCTATGGAACCGTGCAGAAAAGAGTTAACACAGCAGGTCTGACTGTTATCCTCTGACAGGCCTGCTTACAAGGTTGGCCTTTGGCTGGTGTCTGGAATTTAGGTTTCAGGAGGGCTCCCATCAGGATTAACTGGTAAGAGTGGCTCACTATGTTTAAACTATTTGTACAAATACTATGGTTTATGCAGAACAGCTTTCTTCCTGAGAAGCTGGCATTTGAGTCTGTGCTAGGCAGAGGCTGCTTATGTGGCATCTACCAGTAAAAACTCTGGGCGCAACCTTCCCCGAGTGACATTTCACACGAGTTGTCACAACTTTTTTCTTTGACAGCTTCTGTTAAATGTATCCAAATGTTAGGCTATGTCCTCCAAACTTAGGCTGAGAGAATGAAGTGTATTCTGTGTGACTCCTCTGAGTAAGGAAGGACCTCTGGAAGCTTGTGCCTGGTTCCCCCAGAACCTTGCCCATGTGCCTTTTTCCCCTGCTGATTGTGCTTCGTTTCTTTCCTTTCTTTCTCTCTCTTTTTTTTTTTTTTTTTTTCCTTTTTAGAGACTGGGTTCTGTCATGTTGCCCAGGCTGGAGGGAGTGGCTATTCACAGGTGCAATCATGGAGTACTACAGCCTTGAACTCCTGGCCTCAACCAATCATCCTGCCTCAGCCTCCCAAGTAGCTGGGACCACATGCATGCACCACCTCATCCAGTTCTTCGTTTCCTTTCAACGCAGTAATCATTGCCATAATCTGACTGTATGCTGAGCTCTGTTAGTCCTCCTAGAGAATCACTGAACCTGGGAGTGGTCTTCAGACCTACCAACAAAGTAATTATGTAGCTCTAAAAAAAATCACTTTTTTCCCATTTTCATCCTTAAGTATTTAACTATATATAAGCCATAGGATAATGCTTTTCTAAATTATAGTATTAATTTTAGTGCTAGGAAAGAACTATCCCATGCTTTTGCTTTGCAGATGAGGAGACAAAGTTAAAAGCAAGTAAAGTGATGTGGCCAAAGCAGCATCAGAACCCAGGACTCCTGATTCTCAGTTCCTTTGCTGGAATACCCCACCCCTTCACAGATGATTGTCTTTCTGTGAATGGGAGACCATCAAAAATATAGGAAAAAGAGAAACAGCGGTAATAACAGAATGCGGAATAAGTGAAGAGTGACTAGGGATAGTGGATGCAAAATAGCTAGTAATACGAAAATGGGTTTTCCTTAATTACTCAAAAGAACTGTATAAATGGCTGTTCCAGAACGGAAAGCTCACATAGCATGGTCTCAGGCTACAGGTTCAGCTACTGTAAGGAAATACTTGAAAAAGGTGAACCTGTAATGTAAACGGGGCTAACTTGCTCTTCATTCTTTTGTTTTGTTTTGTTTTGTTTTGTTTTGTTTTTGAGACGAAGTCTCGCTCTGTTGCCCAGGCTGTAGTGCAGTGGCGCAATCTCGGCTCACTGCAAGCTCCGCCTCTCAGGTTCACGCCATTGTCCTGCCTCAGCCTCCCGAGCAACTGGGACTACAGGCGCCCGACACCTCGCCCGGCTAATTTTTTTTGCATTTTTAGTAGAGAAGGGGTTTCACCGTGTTAGCCAGGATGGTCTCGATCTCCTGACCTCGTGATCCGCCCGCCTCGGCCTCCCAAAGTGCTGGGATTACAGGCGTGAGCCACCGCGCTTGGCCCTTGCTCTTCATTCTTTTGACTAATAATTATTCCAAGCTATTAAAAATGCATTTTGTTAGCATTTCCCCTTGGAAATACAGATGTCCCAACCCAGGTTGACCAAAAGAAAAGTGAATATTTAGATGCTGATTCCAAGATGAACTGAATTGGTATCTCACTAAATGAGTGAGTGTCAGGTAGGCCACAGCTTCCTGACTTGGTTCCTAAGCAAGAGAAGAGGAGAGTTACAGGGAAGGAAATTCTTTAAAAACTGGGAGCTTTCAGTCAAATGTCTGTGTCTTATTTACCAAATATTTTATTAATACATTTGAAAACCTGCCAATTTATACTCATCACTTAAAACTGAATGGTAGAATATTGTTTTTGTTGATCTGCAATGCACTTACCGTAATTCTGTTCATTCAAGGGGTAAAATCCTTGATAATGTAATTAAGAGCCATTCATTCTTTTATTGGGAGCCTGAAGAGGAACATAACACATGTCTAGAGGACCCATACCCTTTTGTTTCTAACAGGAACCTGGTACAGAACTTGCACGTAGTTAAGTACTCAGTATATTTTCTTTTAATTGATAACTGGGTGAATTCTGGCTTAAGGCAGCATGTGAAGTTGCCTCCCACAGTTTATTCCTACCTGCCACCAAGAAATATGGAAAAAGTAGAAAGGAAGGAAAGAAAGAAGAAGAGAGGAAGAAATGAGATGCAAAAACCTAATGAGGAAAATGAAAGCACTTCAAAGATGCCAAAACTTTAAAAAGTGGGAGCAGATGAAAAGTATGGGAAGGGGTGACGTTATCCCTATACCTACTCATCAAAGTCTTTCTAGTGCACTGACAAACTCCTGAAACTTATCACCAATGTCCCTGTATTTGTCTGCTCAAGATACCGTAACAAAATCCCACAGACTGAGGGGCTTAAACAATAGAAATTTATTTTTTCACAATTGGGAGGCTGGAAGTTCAAGATCAAGGTGCCAGCAAAGTTGGTTTCTGTTGACACCTGTCTTCCTGGTTTACAGATGTCTGCCTTCTCAATATCCTCACAAGGCCTTTAGGGAGGGAGGGAGGGAGAGAGAGAGAGATTGAGAGAGAGAGAGAGGTCCCTGTATCTTTTCCTCTTCTTACAAGAACATCAGTCCTATCAGATTAGGTCTGAACCCTTAATGACCCCATTTAACCTTAATTACCTTCTTAAAGGCACTATCTCCAAATGTAGTCACATTGGGATTAGGGCTTAAGCATATGAATTTGGGGGAGACGCAATTCCGTTTGTAATAGTCCCCAAACTGAATGGGAATCTGTGTTCTTTTTTCTGTTTCTATATTCTTGAAGCACTTGAAGTTTTTTCCTTATCTCTTTGCCAAGCATTGTAAGTTACATCAAAGAAATAAAATGTTTATAGTCCACAATCTGGGTTCATTCTTTCTCTAGATTTTCTCAAATTTTGTTTCTTCCTGTTACATCTTTTCTTAAAAACAAATGCCCGTACAAAGAAAACTGTTGTCAAATTAGTATTATACCATTGTTCCAATAACCCTGGGAAGCTGAACAGTGGCATGTGGGCAACCCAGACTGCCTTCTGAAGCCTTTGGCAGTTGTAGAGATACTTTGGGCACACGTAGGAAGTTATATCCAGCTGGTGACACCAACAATGTAAATAACAGTTAATTTGTTGATTTTACACAAGCAAATCATTTAAAGTCAGATATCTTGGTCTAGTTCAAACTAGACGAGGGTTTGGTTACCCCAATTAAAATCTGGGCTTCTCTTCTTAAAGTAGCTTATTGTTCTGAAGAGGCCAATGCACCATCTTAGCTATATTCACTTACCTTAGTGCAAATGTGAACAAACAAAATACACAGTACTGAGAACTTGCTTTTTGCAGGGGGGAATAATCTTTATAATGGTCTTTCAGTTAAAATAAAAATGTTTCAAACTCTTTCTGCCTCTCCCAAGATCTGTCTCTAATGATTCTAGATCTGATCTTTACATTTAATATTTTAGAGGTTCGATATGTAGCTTTACAACTTAATTGATTGTAATATTTTTATCAATCTTAATGAGGGAGGGTGAAATAAGTGTACTATTTAAACTTTTTTAATTAAAAAAATTCTTTAATTTTTTTCTATTTTCTATTTTTTTGGTCTTAATTTGTATTCCTAGATCTCTTCTGTTGGTGAATATTGGTAGCAGTGATGCAGGGATGATCCAACAACAAAAGTTCTGGAGAGAAAATAGACACCTACCTCCCCATTCAACACCCTCAGTCGCATGGCCATAATCCTCCCAGTAAGAAGACATTTGGAGAAATAAGGAACAGGATTAGCATTTAGCTACACAGAATCACAACTAAGTGATTGCTTACTACTTTCTCCCTTTTTACACCTTCCTATTTCTTTCCCTAGTGGGTTCAGCAGTAAAAAGGACTGGTTTCATATCATCCCAGAGTCATGGAGAAGATTTCCATACTGACCTCAAAGAGCATCTGATGAAAACATGATCCCTTTTGTTCTGTAGTGATATATAAAAACATTATAAATCAGCATTTTATTTCCATTTATATCTTACGTTTCTGTGATGTTTGACAGTTATTTTGTCGATGGCAACTACCATATGTTAAAAATGAGCTTCTGGAATGCAGTTCTGGCTTGTGTCCATCAGAGAAGGAAGTTCTGGAATGGCCTACAATTTGTACTTTCCTAGCAATTTGTACTTTCCTAGCAATTCTTGATTCTTAAGACATTTTATGAATGCTTTCATTGGAGAAAAAGTTATAATAAAATCCACTTCTTTTAAGCAATCACAAAAAATTAGGTGTCTGAAGGTACAAGTTAGCTATGTTTGGGAAAAATTGAAATTATTGTGCTTGTTTAATGGGAAAGGTTTAGGGGAATTTCTTGTCCTAAGTTGGGTTTCCCGAAAACAGACTCACAGCCTTTGAGGCAGAGATTTGCATGCTGGCAGTTTGTTTGGGAATGAACTTGAGAATATTTGTAAGGAAGAGAAGGATTCAGAAAGAAGCAGAGGGAGAAGTTGTACTGCAATGCAGTTGCAGTGGAGGCCTCAGCCAATCTTACTGGGAGCTCTGGAGCTGAAATGGGCCTTCAGAATTGTCACAAATTGAGGCAAGGGGCTGCGCTTTTGTATCCCTGCATCAATAAATTATTAGACTCAGGCTACCTCTGGGGAGGGGCAAGACTGCTTCCTTTGGCAGAGGGCAGTTCTCAGAAAGGATCACAATTGTGAACTTTCAGCAACCAATCCTCCCTGCCTCTGGGAGAATGAGTGCCTCAGTCATGAATTGGTTACACCACATTCATGCTGTTTTATATCTTCACACAATGTGTGCACGTTTCAAAGAGGGAATCACTGGACCACAATTTTAGTCAGAATTGTACCGGGTTTTGACAGTCCTTAAACTCAGGTGCACAAGAAATATCATATTATGTATGATATTATTTAAGTTCAACTCCAAGTCCCCATCCTGCTGGGATACATTGGAAATGTAACTTCAGTCATTCTCAGGACTTCTTTTCTAACTCGGGGCTATTTCTAGGTTCCAGGGTCTCAAGCAGGACCAAGGCTTGGGGGTAGGGTAAAGAAGTAGGAAATGGTTACTTATAGCATGGTCATTCTGGTTGCCCCTGAGAAGACCACTGACCCCTTTTGCTTCATCCCTTCAAGGCCATGCTTGGGAAACACCTATACCTGTGGTGCTACTTCCCTAGTCACTTTCTTCTGGACATTTGTCACCTTTCCACAACACTGCCAGGGAGAAGAGCCCCTTTCCTGACTGCCATGGACCCACTGACTTCTTTATTCCTACTCCCCTAGGAAATACATATGATTCAGGAGAAGTCCCTACAACATTTATAAGCCACTTCTTTTTCCTGCAAACGCCAGTCTCCTTGAATTTTCAGCAAGCAAAATGAAATTCTTCTTGGCTGGAGGCAGACAGGACTTGGTCCTCAAACCTTCCTTGAAGGAAATATTTGCAGCCTTCCTTTCTCAGGAATCCAATAAAGAAAGAAAAACAAAACAGGTAAGTTCTATATTAAAATGGCCTGAAGATTAATTTTTTGCTATATCACTCAAAGGGTTCTTACTTGCTGCATGGTCTGGTTACAAGAAAAAAGTAACATGTTTTTCAATAGTTGCCATTAATTGTCTTCTATACAAGACAATTTCAAGAACAGTTGTCCAAAATGACTCTTAAGTTGAAAGGTTGCCTGTTTGAGGCTGAGTTGGAATATAAACACATTGAAACATTTTCTTTTAAATGTATCCAAATTTTAGGCTATTTCTCTTCAAACTAGTCTGTGTATTGTAATGATTTCTGTTAGCAAGCATTTTGAACTTAAAACACTGTTTCTGACACATCAGCGATGTAATCGGCTACAGGCAGCCACAATCTTTGAATGTGTTGCTTGCCAAAAAATTGTTTGCACATCTGTTTTTATTAGACTATATGTTCTAAATGTCACAAAACAATAGCATAAATTGTGGGTGTGATGTCTTTCTGTACGTGTAAAGACTCTGGGCTCTATATGCCAGCGATGTTTCCTTTCTCCGACTCTTTCTCCCTTATCATAGTATTTAATATTTACGTAACGAAACTAATATGTGCTCGATGCAGAAAAATTCAGGAAACAAAGGAAATAAATGTTAATCACCCATAATCTCATCACTGCTAACATTAGGTTTATAACCTAGTATTTTTTCTAAGCTTGAGAATGTATACTTTTGACATTTTTTAAACTTTTATTTTAGGTTCAGGGGCACATGTGCAGGTTTGTTTTATAGGTAAACTCACGTCACAGGGGCTTGTAGTACAGATTATTTTGTCACCCCAGTACTAAGCCTACAACCCACTAGTTATTTTTTCTGATCCTCTCCCTTCTCCCACCCTCCACCCTGCAGTAAGCCCCAGTGCGTTGTTCCCCTCCATGTGTCCATGTGTTCTCATCATTTAGCTCCCATGTATAAGTGAGAACCCGTGGTATCTGGATTTCTGCTTCTGCATTAGTTTGCTGAAAATGATGACCTCCAGTTCCATCCATGTCCGTGCAAAGGACACGATCTCATTCTTTTTTATGTCTGCATAGTAGGGAATGGATTTTTTAAATAAAAATATTCTATTGTACACTGTTTTATAGTATTCTTTATTTCACTTGGTAATGTACTGGACACATAAAAGGTTGATATTTTAGGAAGATGACATAGTCCCACTTCCCATTCTGCACCTGTATTCCATGCCCTTGCTCTCTTCTCTCAGATTCCAGCTCTCAATCTCCCACTAGCACCTGCTTTCCACTTCACACCACACCAGCATGCTCTCAGGCCACCTGGCTCCCTTCTCATTCCCCTGATTAAAACAACTTCAGTTCTGGGATACATGTGCAGAAGGTGCAGGTTTGGTACATAGGTATATGCGTGCCATGGTGGTTTGCTGCACCCATCAACCCATCATCTACATTAGGTATTTCTCCTAATGCTATCCCTCCCCTAGACCCCCACCCCGCAACAGGCCCCAGAGTGTGATGTTCCCCTCCCTGTGTCCATATGTTCTCATTGTTCAACTCCCAGAACTTAAAGTATAATAATAAGAAGAATAACAATCTTCAGTGCAGCTGATCTTGTTTGGAGTTTGAAAAGAAATCTGAGTGACAATATTCACATCATGGGGAAATGACAGGTAGCATCTTAACACCTGTCCCCAAGTTGTTTTTCTAAGGAACAAGGAATCCTTAATTGCTGTACTTTCAAGCAAGGTAATATTACAGACTGTCCTCATAACTTTCATCCTCTACGTATCTAAAAGCGAACTTCTTATCTTCAACAAGACTTGAAGCCTCAACCTTATTCGTATCTCCTCCCCATGCTTTCTTCTCCCCTGACCCCATCCCAACTCAATCAGGCTGCAGGCCTGTAGGATTTTACTTCCAGTTCCCTCATGCAGCAGCCCTTTCTCTCCATGCTTTCTCTCGCTGTCCTAAGGAGGCGGTCATTAAACTCCACCATGTTTTGCAAAGTCCTTCTCTGGCCTTCCTGGTTCCCATCTCTGCCCTCTCCCATCCATTCTACATGCTTACAACAGTGATCTTCCTGAAGCACAGCTCAAATTATGTCCTGCTCCTGCAAAAGCAAGTCTGCAAGCTCAGGCCCCTGTGCGCCTCTTCAGCCGAATCTCCTACCCCTCACTTCACACACACTCCACCACAACCATCTGCTCTCTGATCCCCGGGCAGCCCTCACACCTTCCCTGTTCCTCACATTTGTGTTTCCCAGCTTCTCCGTCTGAACACCCTTCCTCCCTCAGTCCCACTTTCAGCCTTCGCACGTGTACTTGTATCTAATAAACACTCACATAATGCTTGCAGTATGCCAAGGACTGTTCTCAGCACATCCTGTGTAGTAACTCATTTTATCCCCATCCCACCTCTAAGTGGTAATTACTACTATTATCCCCATTTTAAAGGTGAGGAAACTGAGTTGCAGAGTTACTCAAATTTCTCTGCTGCCTATTCAAATACTATTCAAATGTTACGCCTCAGATTAAATGCCATTGTCCGCCAAGCATTCTCTATTATTCTGAAATGAAATAGCAAGAATAATGAGGTAAAGGAGGATGAGGAGAAAATCTTTTTTTAGTGACAACTCTATGCTGGACATTTTGTTTTGCAATTAGTTTGAATCAAATATTTCCATCCTTACCACAAAGCTATAAGTCAAGAACTATTATCTTGTTTTTTTCTGGTGGAGAAACAGGCTCTGCCTGGTTAAGTGCCTTGTTCAAAGTCAAACAGCTAGTTTCTAGGTGGTAGAAAAAGGAAATATCCCTGCACTTTGGATGCCCTTCGCTGCCCACTATATGAGGTAATGTATATATATACAGTGTATATATTTTATATATGGTGTAGTAATGTATTATACATGGGGTGTGTGTGGGTGTGTGTATTTGCTGTGTATGCGTGAATTTCCCTGTGTGTGATGGTTAATTTTATGTGTCAACTTGACTGGGCTAAGGGGTGCCCAGATGGCTGGTGACCGTTATTTCTGGATACGTCTGTGAGAGCATTTCCAGAAGATATTAGAGTTTAAATCAGTTGACTTGGTAAAGAAGATCTGCCCTCGCCAATGTGGGTGGGCCTCATCCAATCCATTGAGGGTTCAAATAGAAGAAAAAGGCAGAGAAATGTTCAGCTTTTTACCTATCTTCTTGAAATGGGACATCCATGCTCTCTTACTGTTGTACGTCAGAGCTCCGGGTTCTCTGGCCTGGGGACTCTGGGACTTACATCATCGGCTCCCCTGGTTCTCAGGCCCTGCAACTCAAACTGAATTAGACCACTGGCATTTCTGGTTCTCCAGCTTGTGTAATGCATATGGTGGAATTTCTCAATCTCTGTAATCACTTGAGTCAATTTCCATAATAAATTTCCTCAGATACATGTGTGTATATACATATTCCCTGCTGGTTCTGTTTCTCTGGGGAACCCTGACTAGTACACTGTTAGATTGCATGATCTTTCCCAACTATTTGCTGCCTTCCCTGCAAGAAGCTCATACATCCCAACCTGTGGCTCAATGCCATGCTATGCTTCCCTGTGGGAAAGGACATTCATGCCCCTTTCCCATCAGGCTTTGCCACATGAATTGCTTTGGCCAACGAGATGGGAACATACCCTTTAGTTGCCATCACGATGCTTGTTTTCTTTCCCTGCTTTCTTTCTTTTCCTTCTGATATGTAAAGCGTGTTCCAGATAGAGGTTGTTCCTTCAGCCTGATTCTCAGAATGAGGTGAACACACCAGCCGATCTGCAGGCAATATGAACATGACTGAGAATAAATCTTTATTGTAAGCTGCTGAGATCTGAGGATTGTTTGCCACTACAGCATATCATATGGAAAGCTTAGTTAAGCATGGTGACTCATGCCTGTTATCCTAACACTGGGAGGCTGAGGCAGGGAATCACTTGAGCCCAGGAGTTTGAAACCAGCCTGGGCAACATAGTAGACCCTGTCTCTAGTTTAAAAAAAAATCCAGGCATGGTGGTACACCCCCATAGACCCAGCTACTTGGGAGGCTGAGGCAGGAACATCACCTGAACACAGGAGATTAAGGCTGCAGTGAGCTATGATCACACCACTGCACTCCAGCCTGGGCAATAGAGTAAGACCTGGTTTCAAAAACAAACAAAAAAACCGGAAGCTGGCTTATAAACTCCCACTTTAGACAATAAACATTTTGAGGACAAAATTTCTGATTCCTCTCTTATACTGTCCCTTTCCACTCCCCGTCTACCCATCCATACCCAATGTGAACTTTTGCTTCAAAGGCTTTCAATAAGTATTTGCTGAATAAATGAATGTAACTGTATGAAATAAAATAGTGTGGTAACAAGAATAAAAAGCCCAATATGCCTGCCTATTCGAAGAGTGGCTTATAGTTCACAGAAGCTTTTCACATGCCCTTCTCATTCGATCCTGGTAACAGCACTAGGAGGTGGATCCTTTCAATGTGACTCTTGAAGGTGAGGAAACGGAGTTTCAAAGAGGCCAAAGGGCTCACTCCTGGCCACAGAGCCAGTGAGGAAAAGATCTCTGTCATCGGACCTCCAGTCTCCATTTGTGTGTGTATGTGGCAGGGGGGTGTAAGGGTTGGGGAGGAGAAGGCGGGAGCACCACTTAGACAGGGAGCTGTCCTATTGCCGGAGTCCAGGGACAGGACTCTAATAACTCAGCAGAAGTGAGAGGTTGACGTTTACTTTGAGATTTAATTTGTTTCCCATCTCTTGCATTTGACCAGAGGTCAGCAAACTTTTTCTGTAAAGGGCTAGATAGTAAATATTTCAGGCATTGCAGGCCAGATGATCTCTTCTGAAGGTGCTCAATGTTACCATTACGGCATGAAAGAAGCAACACATAAGCCAGTGAGCATGGCTGTGCTCCAATAAAACTTTCTCTACAAAAAGAGGCAGTGGGCTGTATTTGGTCCTTGGCTTTTGCATAGGCTTCTGCATTAGACCATTTTTAAGGGCATAAGAAATACAAGGATTATGGTGTGAGCTGGCCAATTCTAACTGTACTGGAGCAGTTAAAGAAAGAAAATGATAGGCTGAAGGTTTAAAATTCTTATTTTATGGCACAGAGAATCAGAAAGTTTCTTTAACTCCCTTAAGCTAAGTCTCTTTTGCATGTAGCCTTATAGCTGACGTGGTCATCAGTCAGAAGCAGAGTCTGGTGCTATAAACTGCTGAATTACAATGTAGATCAAATGAACAACTTTGCCACTTTTCTTACAGTAAAGTTGGGATATAAACTGGAAAAAAGTGAGACCTCCCCAGAACCCAAATGGGGCCTCTGTTAATGATTCTGTTGACTGAATACTCCGAATCCCCAAACCACCTGTTTGCCTTCTGACTGACGACGTACCTGGTGAGACAGCAAAGCTGTGTTTTACTTGTGGTCTTCCAATTAGAGGAGTGTGGCCTGAAGGTTATGTATGTAATTCCCAAAGTGCTCCATCACTCTCTCTGTAGTCATGCCAAGCCATTTGCCATTCCCCATAATGCCATATTCTTTCAAGCCCACGCACCCTTGCCTGCTCTATTTCCTCTGCCTACACGTTCTTCCCACTCCTCTTCTCCATCACAGGAAAGCTACAGTCATCTCCTGCAAGGCCTTGTCTGGTGTCATTTCTATGCTGCTGTCCTCCACTGGAGTCTAACTTGTACTTTTATCCCATAGTTGGCTATATTACCAATAATCTTTATAGACCACATAGAATTTGTTATAACAAGGATGAACCTGTTACCTATTTAAAACTATGGATATTAGCCACAATCAAAAGACAGTTTGAAAATAGGGAGATACATTTTATTCATGAAAAAGTGCATAACTTCAGCATACAGCTTAGTCATTGGTCAGTTTTCATCAAGATTAAAAAGTTATCTGGTATATTTGTTAGAAATAGGTGGGCTTAACAAGCACACATGCATGCACAAACACATACAATCATGGCGTAAACCCAGAAGAGTTTATTCTTTAACATAAGTTCAAAAGTAGAAAGTCCAGGTCTGATGTCATCAGAGACCCTCTAAGCTTTTGCATTTTCATTTTAATATGTGACTCTGCTCTTCAAAGTCCAAGGACCCTCCCCAGCAAGAGAGAGCAAAGGGAAAGAAACCAGTGGAGCACATTCCCTGGGTGAGTCAATCACCTTTAAAGAATTGTCCCTGAAGGTCCACACAACAATCTCTTTCTCATTGGCCACTCACATAGCCCTATTGAGCTGCAAGGAAGCTGGAAATCATAATCTTTAGTTGGACACATGCTGCTCCTATTCAAAATCAGTGCTCTATTAACACATAAGAAAAGGAAAATGGTGATTGTATAGTGTGGGGAAACTAGGCTTAATCCAACCTCACTAAGGAATGTTGAAGAATGTGACTCATCATATGTGATATGTGCTAGATACACTGTCAGGGATAGCCACAGGAGACACTGAGGGAGAGTTATGAAAAACAAGATGTCAGAGCAAGCCTGATGGGGAATTATAAAAAAAAAAACAAAAACAGGATGTCAGAGTAAGTGCACTGTACTACTGATGCAAAGGGAATATCTTCTGTTTACTGAAAGTAGGGTGAAATGTAACAATTGTAGCTTTAATTTCATATAAATAGAGAGAAAAATCTACTACAGCTTTGTAGTCATTTCCTGGCTATCGGCATGCACTCAGATACATACTTGTTTTGCTTAAAAATAAAATCATCCAGTTCTTTATTTATGAATTGGCATATGCCCTTGGGTCTCAGTATCTCCCTCCCTCCCTCTCTCCCTTCCTTCTTTCCTTCCTTCCTTCCTTCCTCACCTCCCTCCTTTCTGTCTCTCTCTCACTTTCTTTACTAATGGTAGGCAACTCACAACTTGTGCCATAAGTGATATTGAACAGATGGAGCTGGTCTCTGTATTCAGACAGAAAGTATCTCAATTCTGACTCTAGGATTACACCACTGTCAATGAGTGTATGAGATAATATCTTTTCTCAGAGCTAAAAGTGCTCAAACACTGCCCAGACATGGGCCATGTGGCCAAACATTTGGTGTTAGTTCTGAAATTCATGGATTGATACCCAGAATTCCAGGGATAGTGTGTCTTCTGTGTGGGAATTTTTAGCGTAGTCAGTACTTCTTGAAGCTTTTCCAACCTCCTATTCCATAATGCAGGCAAATCTGAGATGGTATTCCAAGAGGAATAGAAATATATTCCAAGAGGAATAGAAATTTAAATGCAGTTTCAAACAAGCACAAATCTGTAACTTACTTCCGAAATTGTGATTTGTTTAACAAAAGAAAAAAAAAAAAAAAGACAAACCTAGCAACAACTAAATAGCTAGTTATTTGACATTTGTTGTTGAGGATATTGGGAAACAAATTCAAGTTGCTGTTGTTAAGTGTTTGATCCACGTGTTATTTGACCCAGCTGGTATGTGAAAAGAAGGAATGATGGTCAATGTTCTTTTAATTTTCCTTCACTTTCAAGTTCAAACCATTTGGATGCTGTGCCACATTAGTAAGAACAAGTAATTCTATGACTCTGTGAGTGAAAAATAAAATGTCTCAGAACACTTTAGTTTCCCAAATTTCATTATCTGAAGTATCAATTAAATAAAACTTTTTGACAAATTTCTACCACCTAGCTATATGAGGTTTTTTTTTTTTTTTTTTTTTTTTTTTTTTTTTTCTCTTTGCTTTCACTGCTGACAAATATCCCATAAACTGGCCATGATTATCAGCCAAATGGAAGAAGATTAACAATCTCGATCACATTCTGTCTCTACATAGAATAATCCTGGCTTGTAAATTTCACAGCACAGATTATATTAATGAATGGAAAAATGGAAGATCATATATAAACTTTATTTTCTTCTCTTTGTACTAGAAATTACCCAATCTGTTGCAAGCGAATTTATTTTTTTCCACATTTAGACAAGCTTCTGAGATGTCTTACAGGCTTTATAAGCACATACAAGAGTCTTGCTAAAATTTTCAGTTAACTGAGCAGCATTTGAATCACACACTGCAGGTTGATGCCTCTGTTCCGGCAGTACGTACATTCAATAAATGTTGGCTTCTTCCCTTTGTTCTAAACAATGTGTGGCCTCTATTATTGTCAGTAAATTGGCATCATTATTATTAAGCACCAGACAAGTAGCCCTAGATGATTAAGTATCTATTTTCTTGGAACATGTATTTTTTAATGCCCTCTGTTTAATTTCCTTTTCCCATCTTTCATGTCCCTCTGTCCACACAAGCTGAATGAGGTTTTGGTTTACATATCGTATCACAGTCATAGTTCACTGATGCCCAGCAAGTTGAAGCTTATTACGCATGTGTTGTTCATTCTAATTGCTTACTCACAATCTCTATGACATGTCCGCCATGGGAATTGCTACTTAAGTGTTTTGAGCACATCCAGAATTGGGCCAATGGAATCACTTGAAAAAGCCCCCTTTCCTCTGTCTCTTTCACTCAGAACACCAGAACCCATGACTTAGGGGCAGCCTTGATCCTTGCTGCAATGACATCTTGGAGGCAGAGCTACGATAGCAAGCAGGTGCCACATCTGTCCACAAAGACCTTGGTCACAGAAACGGGACTTGGCTCACTCAAGATATTAAGTTGGTACTTTTCATCTTCACTCAAACGCCTTTGGGGGGAAAATACTGAGCCAATCCTGAATAATAAAATGGTAATAAAAATGAGAATCATTATCGTTGGAGTCTCTGGATTTGATTCTCTGCAAAGAAAATGCATAGGAAGTGCCTTTGAGGAAGAGCCAACATTCCAACCTCTACTTTTGTCCTCCTCCCACTCCTCCTTGTCAATGCTTTGATGTTCATGGGGGAAATCCTTTACGGGGGCCAGGCCTTCTCCCATTGCATTCCCCCAAAGCCCTTACAATAATAAGAGCAAGCCCTTCTGTTTATATGGTGTTTTTGGTTTAGAAACTGCTTCCACATCCTTGGCCCCACTTCTGCAGTCTGCTCAAGAAAAAGAAGCCTTGTGTTCTTTGGGTGCATAGTCAGCTGGATGCCCTGCCCAGACATTTTGCCTGACGTTGACCAAGTCCACGGTTCCAACCTTGTGTAAACTTGGAATTTCCTTGGCAGCCACTGGGACAATGACTTATCCCTCACCCAGGTTTCTCTGACAGCTTGACTGGCAAGTAATGGGAGCAAGGAGAATCCTAAGGGCCAAAGGGACAAACCAGATGTGCTGGGGCAGGGCCTCTATGCCATGGCTTCTGGATTTGCAAACCTGCTTGTTCAAATTTCTAAAGTCAGGTGACATCTACTCACCCAAGGCTACCTGAGCCTGGAAGCAAAGGAGCCTGGTGTCTCTCTATTTCTAGTCATATGTTTCAACATCTGTAACCCATTAGCAACAAAGAGTAGCAGGACTTTGGCCGTATGATTCCTACAGTTCTCCCTACTTCCCTGTGATCTGGTCCCTCATGCAGCTTTTTAATTTTTTTTATTTTTTTGAGATGGAGTCTTGCTCTGTTGCCCAGGCTGGAGTGCAGTGGCACCATCTCGGCTCACTGCAACCTCCGCCTTCCAGGTTCAAGTGATTCTCCTGCCTCAGCCTCCCAAGTACCTGGGACTACAACCACCTGTCACCACGACAGGCTATTTTTTGTACTTTTAGTGGAGGAGGGGTTTCACTATGTTGGCTAGGCTGGCCTCGAACTCCTGACCCCATGATCCACCTGTCTCGGCCTCCCAAAGTGCTGGGATTACAGGCGTGAGCCATCACACGTGGCCGAATAATCTTTTCTTATACATGAAATTCTTCCCCCTCTCCATCGCCAAAGGGGCTCTTATTTGGTGTCAACTAACTTCTAAAACTGTACACATAGCTTAATTTCTGAAAACATACAAGCTCCTTGTAAGCTGGTCACTGAGCCTTTGCTTAGAAAATGACTTTCTTTTTATATGTGCAGTGGGAGTGCCATGGAGAAGCATCCCTTCAGCTTCACTCAGACATTCTCATTTCTTTTTTCTAGCCAGGCCCTCCAGGAACTCCTTATCTCAGAAGTCATAGGCTTTGTGGCTAGGTTTCTCTCTGCTGGAAAAGACTCTTGGGCCAGGCAAGCACTGACAAAACACTTAAGTGGATACTATCAGCCAATATTTACTGAGAATTTCCAAGTGCCAGGCAGTCTCTTAAAATTTCATGTACATCTACATGTACTCTCTGACCCTATGAAGTAGTTATGTCTATTATCCATGCTTTACAAATGAAGAGAAGAAGTCTTGTAGAGGTTAAGTAACTTGCCTGAGATCAAAGCTGTGCTCTCTAAAGTGGCAGTGTAGGGCATATTTTGACTCTGTAGTATCTGCGCTTAAACCCTTGGTTTACTGCATCATAGCAGCTTTCAAGTGAATCTTGATTCCCATCTACTGCATTCACCAACCTCACCAGAAAGTCGTATTACTCATCTTGAAAGGAAGGCTTTTCTTTCTCCTTTATCAACACTGGTCCTGTCTGGCTCCAGGACTTGAAATCCCTCAAGCGATCCCCTGACACCAGTCTTTAGATCTTGACAGGTGTCTCTGGATATGAATTGGCACATCTGGCATTTTCGTGCCATTTTTATTATTTATTATTGAATTCGTGATTTGTATGAGGCTAAAAGACCTTATGGACAGGAGCTGATTTGTTTCCTCTATTATAACTGCCTCAATATTTCACCCTTGTGGACTAACTGGCTTGGATGCCAAACCTGTGTCAGTGAATTAGTGCCAGTAGATGGAGGTGTGCCCTGTGATATGAAGGTTAGCCCCATGACATGGTGAGAGGGGGGCTCCGTACTGGCCTTCTCTTGCCGCTATTGAGTGAATGCGCGCTTTGGGAATCACAAGATACTTCATCCTGACTTAGGAAGTAGCACATCAAGGAGAAAGGGAGGTGTCTCAATTCTGGAGTGTGGGCTGAAAATGGGATACAGATTGTGAACAAATGTTGCATCTGGTCTCATTCATATTCCTAGCATGGGCTATACTACCAGAAACCCAGACATTACATTTCGTCAAGGGACTCCTGCTCCTGTACTTCAGGTATCTTTGAAATCTTCATGTTTTGAGGAAATATAGCTGCCTTGGTCACCAGGCATGCTCCAGAATTGCTGTAACTGGCATGGTGTGCTATCTGAATGCCTGTTTCATGGGACCCACTGTTTCTGCAAGCCATTGGGCAATCACCTTTATCTTTCTTATTACTCTCAGTATTTAATATTAGCCATGCTCTAGCTGGAGTGAAAGTGCAACAGAGAATGTTTCTCCAGAGAATCGACTAGGCAAGCTAAGAACTGCTACAGCTTGAAGCTTTCTGAGGACAACACACACCCATTGACATCTGCAGATCACAAACAGCGCATGGGGGTTTCACTGATTTCTGAGTGAGTGACTTCGTCAACTCAAAGCCTTTAATTGGATTAAAAGAACAGTTTGAACAATTGGATGTGACATAAGAAAACAGGCAGAGAACAAAGGACTGGGCCAGTCCCATTCTTCTGTTCCTTTCCTCGCACATATCATCAACCTCCTTTTTTTCATTTTTCCCCTGATACTCCCAGGAAGGTAGACATTACCCCCCAAAACACACTTAAAACACAAATTAGTAAAAGTCTCTGTTGGTGTGGCACTGTGAATTTGGGACCATTTTTGGAGAAACACCAAAACCAAAATTACTTATCATCCGTTACACCTTAGGGGACCAAATGCATGTGACACCAGAGAAGAGAGCAGTGATGACAAATGGAGGTTGTGGGCTGCATGTTCCCTGTTCTGTTGCTCATTCTCTCTCTCTGTCTCTCCCCCTCTCTCTCTCTCTCTCTATCACACACACACACACACACACACACACACACACTCTCAGACACACTCCTTCATAGTTGAATTTGTTTCTGATGTACCGCTTAGTTTAGTAGCTCCATCAATCTTATAAGTATAAGAGAGAAGCAAATAGCTGTAGCTGTAAGTGTAGGTGATGGTATAGGTAAAGGAGCAAATGTAGGAGAAATGGATATGGAAATACACAAGTTTTTCTTGACACAGTCACAAAGGTCAATAAGGACAACCAGCTCTGGTCTGTTTCCTGAGTAACTGTTAGAGAGAGAGTGGGATTGTCATCTGCAGGAACCTCATGGAACCAAAGAATCATTTTCCCCCTTACTCTTCCCCCAAGTCCTTACTGTGCTTGAAACTATTGCAAACCTAGATCTGAGTGCTCCTGTTTTCTCCAGTTACAGATTCTTTATAGCCCTTTAACTTTTGGGCTGCTAATACTTCAAGAAAAAAGGCCAGTTGCATTAATGGAATGTAGAATAAATAGAAACAATTTCAGCTGCACAAGTATATTTTCCTACCTGCCAAGAGAACAAAGTTCTTGTGGTTTTCAAAAATGAGATGCTGCATCTTGGAAGTAAGAAACAAGTGTCTGGTCTTTCTCCAAAAGAGGCTGCCTTATAAACTCTTGCTTGGTCTTTAAACCAGAGAGGTCTGTTTTCTCACAGTGAAGTCTTTTGCTCTTTCAATTGCATTTTCTGCCACATCCGTGCTATTTTGTTCATGTATAGGGGTCTTCTGTTGAGAAAAAGGAAAGTGGGTTAATGGACGGTCTCAAATTCATTTGTTATGTGCCCAAAGTCCTTATGGGATAGATTTTATGGGTTCTACAAGAAAAGCAGGACCTCCTTTAGGTTTTCTGGTTCAGTTAAAGATTTTTAATCACCTTCAAATTGAAATAAAAGGAGCTTGGCAATGTGAAACTTTGATACACTTGATTTCTAAAAAAAAAAGAACTTGGGAACATGTTACATACAACATATGTAAATCATCTTTGATTCAATCATCTTCCAGCAAGTGTTGGAAGAAAGGATTTTTTTTCCTGTATTGCTTTCAGGATCCCCTAATAAAAACATCGCCCCACTTGTCGCACATGTACTCTGTGCATGTATTTAGAGGGTAGATGCTCAACTCCAGCTTTTGTCTCCAGAGCTGAACATTGTCCTTATGAGACATTTTGTCACTCATCAGGTCGAGGACAGATTCCAAGTAGTAGGTGAGCTGGCTCCCCACAAAACAGGAGACAAGACCGTGAGTTGACAAAGGCTCTTGGAGATCCCCTTTCATCTTTCCTACATGGGGGAGGAGGGAGGAGAAGTTGAAGAATATGTCCCAAGGGGACTCAACAGTGACAGTCATAAAAATACACACCCAGCCATATCTGGCTGTGCTGTGGATCATGCTCTTTAAGAGAAAGCCATTGAGCTGGTTAAGGTGGAAGGGTTTGGAGTATCAGGGTCCCTCTTGGCCGCTTGGCTCTGAAGTGAGTAGAATGGCATGTCATGCCAAGTTTGGATTCATCTTCTTCGAGGACAAGAATCTTGGAGAACGCTTTTTGTTCCAGAGAAACTGTGTTACAGATTCTACGCATTTTCCATCTTACATTTCAAGTACAGCTGCAACCACTCTTTTCCCTTGGTTGTTTTGACTCGGCAATGAAAAAAATGAAGAGAAATCTAGGAAAAACGTTGTCCATTCTCTGCCTTCAGAGCCCTTTTAAAGGCAGACCATGGAGAGTTAGAGGTAAATACTCTCTTGCTGTATCCTTTTAAAGAAATAGCTATTTTCCAAAACAAGGCACGTGAGAGGCAAAGTATCATGCAACTAACTGCCTTCTCCCACCTGCTCTGCTCACTGCTTCTGATTTTCTAGCTGAGCCCCTAAACTACATCTGCAGAGAAGCCTGCTCCCCAGTGACTTTCCTGATATGGGTGCTGAGACTTTAGTTCTACTTGTTTTTCTCTTACAAGGAAGTAGCTGATACCGGTCTTGTCTTTATTCATTTATTTTCAAACTTCTCCTAAAAGCAGTATTTACTGTGTTAGGTTGATAGTGCTACTCATCATTCTCTTTTTCTAAGCAGTAATCCAGTTTTCTTGCTGAGATAAACCTCTCTCACTCAGACCTCAGAGTTTATCCAGTTCAGCCCAAGATGATTTTCTTATAAGAGCATTCAACTTCTACACGATGCAATTAAGGCTTACTGCCATTTTAGAGGCTTGAGCAATCATCTTCATCATAAATATTGAATAAAGTCCCCTTTGAAGATCTACCTTTTCAAAATATGAGCTATATCCCACATTGATTTCTAGAAAATTCCCACTGACTCATGAGTTAGACCCAGACATCGATTTCAGAAGATGGGCCTACATTTTCTCAGTAACAGAGTTTTGCTTTCTTCTTGTGATGTAATGTGGTCCTCATATTCCTAATACAAATTTATGAACTTTGCACTGCTGAATTGATGCTATAAAAACAGAATCATTTTCAGACCAAAGGGTATGTATGTGTGAATTTGACAGCCCTGTGCATCACATTGCAAGCAACGATTTTTCTTAATATCAGCCACTAAAACAAAGTTATGTGTGAGTGATGTTGCTATTATATGGAGCCATTGATGGTCCAGCCAAATGCAGTGTGACTTCTCTTCTGGAAATTGCTATCTCTGCCATGTATGCATCTAGGCACTAAGAAAATCATTTTGACTGCAGCCTCAGGTAACCCTGCCCCCAGTTACGTGTTCTGAAACTTCCAAGAGAAATCAAACTATCCCAGAGAGAAGTCATATGTCTATTTTGGGTCACCAGATAATATAAGTGATCCAAGTGTTTACCTCTTAATTTTTTTCTTCTTAATTAAAACTCTTGGAAGTTAAATTACTGGCATTTTTGATCCAGTCCACTGCTTGCTTAAAAAAGTAATTCATAAATTTTCCACCAGCAACAACCTTAGCAATAACCAGTTGGCTTTCAGGGGCACTTGCTTATTTTGGATGTCACGTCTTGCCCTTTTTTTTTTAACTTTGCAGGGGGAATTTTAGCATTTGTACTTTGTGAGTAGGGCTCTACATCATTAGAACAAGCTCCAGAAAAGAAACCAGAGTCCAGAGGAATGAGGAATGATTTACTATTAAACCCACGAAGATGAAAGGGAGAGAGCAAATATAGAATTAATGACTTCACAAGAGTTCAGACTGACCTGCTCCACAGTTTTGTGGACTTCCCCAAAAAACTGAATGTCACTTTAATCCACTGCAAGATGTCCTAGGACTGACACCAGGCCTCAATATGGCCATGAATGTGGGTCTCAATCTTTTCTTTCTATAATTCTGAGAAGCAGAGAAAGAGAACCACTGGGAATCCCAACTTATTTTTTCCTGCCTGGCTTTTCTCATTCCTGCTTTTTCTTTGTATGCAATTATTTTTTTAATCAAGTTCTTATATATGAGATTCAAAGGCATTTGTTCATTTTCCCCTTCACTGGTTTGCACATTCATTTATTCATTCATTCTTCCAATGGATCGTAGTTGTTTTATGTACCACTATACACAAAACACCACGCTTGGAGCTTGGGGAAAAGAAAAGCACAGCAAGTAAATTGGCAATCTTTTTGCTTCTCAGACATTAGAATTTAGCAGTATAGATGGGCTTAGTTCACAAAGACCACATATAAAGCATAGAGTATATTCAGCATAATAAAAGTTTATGAACAAAATTCTATGGAAATCCCAAGAAGGTAAAACTCTTTCTTGGTGAGAAGTTTAAAGAAATCTTTGAGAGGACTTAGCTTTGGAGTTTGTTTGGCAACGTAGAATCATTTTCAAAAAGCAAGGCTGAGCTAAGGGGAACACTAAGTAGGAAAGTAGGAAGAAGAGGGAAAGATCATGGAGGAAATTGGAACTTCCAGTTTGACATGAAGCTTAACGCTCATAAGCAGGTTTAAAGAAGAAGATTGGGGTTTGGCTAATGCAGTGAGTAACATTCTGGAGTGTCTGGAGTGGAGACTTATAATGGAGACACAAATTTCTTTTAGAATCATAGACTTCATGAGCTAAAAGGGGTGGTTAGAAACCTCAGCCAGGCCATACACTTTACAGAAGGAACCCAAGGTCCAGACAGATTAAGATACCTGTCTGAGATCACAAAGCCAATTAGAGACAGAGCTTGAACCAGAACTCTGATATGTCAGCTTAGATGCAATAGACCTCAGTAAGAAGAAGATAATAGCCTGAGAGGACAAAATTGAAAGGCAGAAATAAAGCCACACAACATTTTCCCACAGATTCAGGCTTGTTTTCTCAGATAGGAGAGTAGACCTATAACTAGGACATGTCCGCTTGGAAGGATTTAGAGTTAAAGGGAGCGAGACAGGAACTTCAGAGCAGAAGAAGGGGTCTTATAGCACAGAGACCTTCTCCTAACCATCTGGCCCTAATGTGGTCTGCCTCCCCACACGTAGAGCTCTCTGTGGCCTTCTTTTTGCCTTATTCTTAAGTAGACTGGAAATCCAAGGAATATAAACTATTGACAAAAGTCTACAGTTTATCAGAGAATATCCAAGATAAACCCAGAGGAAAATATGACCCTAGAGGGTATAGAGAAAAGAGACACCACTATATGTTAACCCTGGAAGATATAAGCAAATACTTAACTTCTAGTAACTTATGGCTGTAGACACTGTAACATAATAACACACATGCAAACATAGTATGCATTTTGGCACAGCTGAAAGAAAGACTTTTGTTATCCAACTATTAAATGGTGAGGGGAAAAAAAAGCCAGCTAAATTGGATCTAACTAAAATAGGAACAAAAACGTCAAGGTCTGATTGTGGCCCTGTCTTGAAAATAAAACTAAACATTATGAAAAGTGAGTCTACTGTATTTATCAAAATTTACTTACAATTTTGTAACTACTAATGTGTGGAACAAAGGATGAATTGTGACTTTTTATTTATTTATTTTTATTTTTTCTGAGACAAAGGGAGAATTTTTCCATATAGCTCCTTTATTTAACTGCTGCTTTCTCAGCATGATCACTAAGAGGGTCATTTTTTGCAGAAACATTTGGGGGTGTCAGTTCTCCCAAAGGTCTCTTTTAATCCTTTGGTATCCAGACAGTTCTCTATTGGTGGTTCTATCCTTCTCTCTTCTACAATTGTTAACTTAGGAAAACTCTAAAGATACGTTTTTAGTAAAGGGCTTCCAAAGTCGTAATTCTCTAGCACCACTTTATAACATTTTCTATCTTTACTTGAATTACAGTTTAGTTTTGTAATTTATTTACATTATAGTTGCTTGTTTGGATTAGATAGTTCAGGGGCTGGTCCCCAGACCACTGTCATTTAGTGAATAGATTTCAAGTGTACAGAAATTCCTTCTCCCTCATCCTTATCCATTTGGATTTTGGAAAAGCATAGGCAAATTTATGATCTGAAACTAAAATGCTAGTTGAAAGCCTAATCACACTCACAGAAATATTCCCATACCTATATACTCTCTGGAGGTAAAGATTTTTATCTCTTTCATGTGAGTGAATTTGGAAGGAAATGAGTTGACAGTAGCACCGTGCCAATTATGGAATCATGACTCGTGTGACTTTGAAAAGAACAATTTCAAGATTAATAATAGAATCTATAATAGGAGGCCATAACTTACATTGTGACCCCATTGGTAAGGACAACAACCAGCTTGTCTGGAGAATGCAGGCCCATCAAGGGCTGAAAAGTGGCTGGTAGGATTCATGCGCTCCATAAAATTACGTCCGCTTTGCCACTCCAGTAGATCCAGAGATACACATTCTTTAGGGGAGTGATTTCAGGTCCATGACTATAGAAGGAGATGGGTGGAGGTCAATGATGTTACAAGACTCTGTCCAACTGTCATGGCTAATTTTATGTCAAATTTGTGTGTCAGCTTTATGCGCCCACATAGTTGGTGAAATATTACTCTAAGTGTGTCTGTGAGGGTGCTTCTGGGTGAGACTGACATTTGAGTCAGTAGGCTGAGTAAAGCAGATCACAGATCATAATAAAATTATTATAAGGATATGGGTACATAAATTTACTATAAGGAATTAACCAATTCCTTATATACATATAAGGAATTATATATACACATATATACACACGTATATCTTTTGCAGGTTATGTACATCGCTTCTGTTTTCTGGAGAACCTGACTAATACACAGACTTGCAGAGAGTTGGGGTTAAACCAGCCAACCACTCATAAAAATGTAATACTGAAAAATAGGAGGCAAAAAAATAGCAGACCTCTTAAACTGCTGCCTTTCAATCCAACATTTATTAAGTATGTACTATATACCAAGAACTACATCTGATTTTGGCAATCCTTGAGCAGCTGTATAAACTTGACACTATGCTTATTCCAATTTTTTAGTGGTGGAAACTGAGACACAAGGAAGTTGAATAGTTTTCTCAGATTGAGTAAGTCATGAAGCTACCGTTTAAATCCAGGTCAGTTGGACTTACGACCCTCCATGCTTAGCTCCAACATTTGTCTCTAGTTTAGAGACGGCTTTCTCAAATACTCCTCCCAACCCATGTGATAAACGGAGTTCAAATTTCGCCATGATGTCTCATGGAACAACTAACTCCCTCAACCTGGTATGGATTCAAATGCAGAAAGCAGTTTTCCCCACCATAAAATTTTCATTAAAAACAAACAAAAAATAGTACTTGCTGTGTTTTATGCTTCTGAGTATGGCCCATCATAAGGAAGAAGCTGTATAATGCCATCTGTCTTAGTCAGTTCAGGCTGCTGTAATAAATATACCATAGACTAGGTGGATTAAACAACAAACATTTATTTCTCACAGTTCTGGAGGCTGGAGAGTCCAAGATCAAGGTGCTCATGGATCCAATGTCTGGTGAGGTCTCATTTCCAGGTTTGCAGATGGCCATCTTCTCCTTGTGCCCTCTCTTGGCTGATAGGAGAGAGGAAGAGTAAGCAAACTCTGTCATGTCTCCTCTTACAAGAGCACCATCACATTCTTGAGGGTTCTGCCCTCATGACATAATTACCTCCCAAAGTTCCCACCTCCAAACACAATTACATTGGGGATTTGGCTTCTACATATGAAACTGGGGATAACACAAGCATTTAGTCCATAACAGAATACTATGGAAAATCTAGTAATTATATTAATTATGATGATAATAAACTGCCCAAGACCATCTTTTAAGCACATGTTGGAAGAAACTGGTTACACCTCCTAAAAAGCATGGCATTTTATGTGGGGTTTTTTTTTTCCATTCATTTGTTTGTTTTTCCTTGATGAGGGTCTTTTTCAGGGCAATCATGTGTTTTAGTCACATTGTTCTATATCTTCTGGAGGAGGTGAAGTTCCCTGCCTGTGTCTACTGATGCACTGCAGAGTCCTTGGGATTTCAATCTGCCACCAATTTCCTGCATGTTGTGATTGCAGCTCTCAAGGCTAATTCTACTGCCAATGCCAGATGTACATGTCACTGATGTCGATGTCCTACTCTGTAGATAAGTGGTTCTCAACCAGGGGCAATCTTGTACCCCAGGAGACATCTGGCAATATGTGAAGACAATTTTGATTGTCACAAGTAGGGTGGTGTGGGAGGAGGCTGCTACTGGCGTCTAGGAGGTAGAGGCCAGGGAGACTGCTAAACATCTCAAAATGCACAGGAGACTTTCCCTCTCCCCACGACCCCAGCAAATTATTAACCAGCCCCAAATGTCTATAATGCCATGATCCTGCCTTAGATTTAGAAACCAAAATGTACTTGAAGCCAAATTTTTCACAAAGCAGCCTGGGAAATTACACTCATGTGCACTTAGTCTCCTCATTTCTGAAATAAAAGAATCAGGTTAGATCACCTCTCATCCCAGTAGTAGTAGATTTGGAAGGGCTGCTTGGAGCACCATGTTAAGAAGATTGTAGGTGAGAGGAGCGATGTGGCCACCAAGTGATATTCAGCAAGAGCATGACTGGAACAGGAGAAACAGTAGCCTGAATGCTGAGGATTTGCCATGTGGGGATGAGGTGATTTCAAAGGTTCCTCATGCTTATTTTTTCTAGGAGATATTAATTTTGTAATTTTGAACACAACCCGAAAAAGACTTGATTGCGGAGTCCTCCTGGACTCCCCTCCCTTGGGGGTAACTCTAAGATGCTGTTAGGATTGAAAGCAATGCAGCAAATAAAAGCTCGCTTTGGTGAAACTGATCATAGGCCCTTCAATGTCTCAGCAATGAAGAGCCTGGAAACTGTCAACTGTCTACCTCAGAGGGGCATACTTTCAATATTGATGGGTTCTCCCATCTCTGAGAAGTGTCCCAAGCCAGGAAGAGTCCCTGCAACTGGTAACCAAACCCAGCTCACGACAACTACAGACTGGTGCTACCTCACGGTCACTCTGGAATTCTTTCTTCCTATATATTTAATACTTCAAGGAGGCAACAACAGGGAGTAACCTGTTCAGCAGATGTTCCTGATTCAAATTTCAACTCTGCCACAGGCTAGCTATGGCTCATTTAACCTTCTGGTACCTCAGTTTCCTCACCTGTAAAATGGGGCTAACAATAAAACCTACTCAGAGTACTCTTGTAAGGATTTAATAAATGAAAGCATTGAAAACAGTACATGGCCTATAGTCAGTGTTCCATAAATGTTAGCTACAGACTTTGATCTCAGTAATACATGCAGACAATGAATCCTGTATTTATACCCTTGGATTCAGTGTGTCCTGGTGCCCAGCCTGCTTCACTGATGGGATTTTGAGATCTGGCTCATGTTCTTTGCCCACCCTGACACTTCCCTTTTTTTCCACTGCTTAATTTACTCCAGATCACAATCGTTTCTGCAAATATTTACATCCCTGGGCCTCAATACTTACACTGTCACTCTGACCAAAAGTTCTCTGAGAATCCATCTCAGAGAATTTTAGGACTCAGAATCCTAGAAAATATTTGTCATATAGTGAGAAACACATATTTGGTCTTTATCTCTGATTTTTAACACACAGCTTCTAAAATCCTTGGAATTTCCTGAGTGGTAAGAATGATAGGAGAATATTTTGGTATTCTTAACCAGCCCTTCGACTGTTCCTGAGCTTATGCTAATAAGACAACTCTTGGTGACCCCTAGATAGCTTCAGGATGGGGGCTGTTTGCCAGAGGAACCAACCATGTGATGGAGGGTTGGAACTTTCAGCTTCCTCCTCATTCCCAGACCTCTGGGGAAGGTAGAGGGGCTGCAGATTGAGTCAGTTACCAATAGCCAATGATTTAATCAATAATACCTTGCTGGGTGACGGAACCTCCATAGAAACCCTAAACAATAGGGCTCAGAGAGCTTCTGGATTGGTGAACACGTCAAGGTGCTGGGAGGGTAGTGCACCCAGAAGGGCATGGAAGCTCTGCATCCCCCTCTCATATCTTGTCCTATTCAGCTTTTCCATCTGGCTGTTCCTTAGTTGCACCCTTTATAACAACCTGATCACAGCAATAATGTGCTTTCCTGAGTTCTGTGAGTCATTCCAGCAAATTATCTAACCTAATGAGGAGCATGTGGGAACTCTCAGATTTACAGCTGATCAGTCAGAAGTATGGGTGATAAGTGAAACTTGTGACTGGCATCTGAAGTGGGGCCAGTCTTGCGTTCCTGACCTCTTAACTCACAGGATCTGATACTACCTCCAGGTAGACCATATCAGAATTGAATTGTAGAACACCCAGTTGGTGTCCAGAGAATGGGAGAATTGGTTGATATGAGGAAAAAACCTACACATTGGATGTCAGAAGTAAAAACAGCCCAAACGTCTACTGCAAATACATTGTTTAAAATGTTCTCTTTTATGAAGATAATCAAAAGTTATACATGCCCTTTGTAGTAAAATTCAAAAATAGAGACAAGCTCCTCTTCCCCAAGTTTGCACGGTAGATAAGTTACTCTATTTTTTGGACTTCCACTGCAATTTTTATAGCTCTCTTGTATAACATGTGATGGTTTCTGTTGCATTTCTTTCACCTGTATTCCGCCTGAAACTGAAGTACTCATGGAGAAGAACATCTAGAATTCTACGTATTGCCGTAATCCTGTGACTGCCACTTTCATTCAAGAATGGGTGTATATCTAAATCACTATATGAAGTAAGGAGTGATTGAGTGAATACATGAATGAAGAAATTAATAAGACTAATAAACATTTTTCATCATAGTCTTATCTTGTGTATGCCAGATCACTTGAGACTGGAATAAAAATCCTAACTCTAGCTCCAGGCTGTATTATATGTGTACACATTTTTATGACTTACATTGAAAATTAAGCACTTGATAATGATCTATTTCATTTTTACAAACGTGTAAATTAGGATAATAAAATCCGAAATTAAATTCATAGGCCAACCTCAATTCAGCCATCTCCAGTCTTCCTTGCTACGTCCTTTCTAGGGCACTTGGTTCAGTAGTTTAGTCCATGATATTTTACATTTTCCTGGGTTTTGTCTCTCCCTGTATTAGCCTTTTCACCGAATCCAACTGCTCCTTTTAGACATGAATAAATGACCTAAGGTTACATATGATGAGTAAAAAGTAGATTCACAAAGGAATGTCTTCAGGAGCCTCTGGTAGTAAAACTTACAATAATCCCTTTCTGTGGCTTCCTCAGGAGTTTTAACCATAATTACCTCAAATATAAAGAGTTCATCAGGCACATTAAGAAGTGCATGGATCCTGGACCTGATCAAGTTTCTAGATCCATTAACAATTTGCAGGAAATACAGAGGATAGAGAAATATGCCAGTGGGGGTCAGCACAATAGGGAGTATGGAAAACGCTATGAAACAAAGACTAATTTCCTCAAAAAACAAACTGAGAGAGACAGAAAGTGATAGAGAAAGGAGGAAGATGGGGAGATGGAGGGATAAACTACAGGTTAGAAGTGACTGAAGAAGCACATCAACCAAAGGTGTAGACCGCATTTCGGTCCTGATTCAAGCAAGCAAATGATTAAAATAAAAAGACATTTATGAGATAATTTAATAACATATATTAAGATACCATTGTCAGTTTCTAAAGGTGAGATGACAGTACTGTGGCTATGCATTTTTAAAGTATTCTTATCTTTTGGCGGTATATACTAAAGTATTTGTGAGTAAAATAATTGTATTTCTCAGATTCAAAATCATATAAGAGGGACTTCTACTTCCAGCCAAGGTGACAAAACAGGAACCAGATTTACCTGCTGCCTGGAGCAATGCCCTCCTTCAACAAAGGCAAAATAGATGAAACAGTGGTTTTTAAGGCAGTGGGCGTTAGACAACAAAGGGTGTTGGGGATCCAATAGTGAGTAAAATAGACCAAAGTTCATGCTCTTAAGGAGCTTACATTCTAGAGGGGAAGATAATCAATAAATAAAATACATAGATGATTTGATGATACATGATAAAAGGGAACAAAGGCAAGGAAGAGAGGTGGGGAGTTGCCAATTTTAAATAAGGTGGTCAAGGGAGGCGTAATTGAGAAAATGGCATTTAAGCAAAGACCTGAAGAAGGTGAATAAAGAAACAAGCTTTTAAAACTTTGCACAATGCCTTGTAAGCAAAGAGTTTGAGATAAATAATACATAGTTTTGTAGCATAAGTGTGTCCTGTATAAAGGATAAACTTAGCCTAAAAAACAATTTGTCTTGTATTTTTTTTGTGTGAAATCTGGCAACCCTACACTCATGGCAAAGTTCTCTTCTAGGTCAGACTAAGAGAACTGATTTCATTGCTAATTGTGGGTCTATAGGATCTGTGTTCCTCTGAAAACTCTAGAAGATAAGACTGCAGGGAACTGGAGTATTAGCATGCAGCTTTTGTGGCATTCTCCTTGGCAGGGCACTTGCTCTGCATAGATATCTCCCATAAGCAGGAAATATCATTTTGTAGATCTTGACAGATGGGTCTAGCCCATGAGGGAGGACATTTAGGATGATTCATACCAACTGGCATATCAACAGATTCTGAAAGAGAGCTATTAAAAATAGGATTGTGTTAGCTCTGATTTATGCTAAGTAAAATAAGCAAAACAAAGAGCCTATTAGAAAAAAGATGTGAGACATTTAGCATTTGAAGATTTTGAAAGGCAGAAGAAGAGTATGTGGTTAGCCCTTATTTTGCCAGGTTGTAAAATTCTGCTTTTCAAGAAAGAGCTAGTAGTACAATGACTTTTGCTTGAATCTAACATGTTATCTTAACACGGACAGAGCTGGACATACATACAAGTGAGTGGGTTCCTCAACAAGGACTCAAAACCATGTAACCACATGGAAAATTCTAAATCAAGAGCAGTTGTAACAAGTACAACCCATAATAATGTCTTTTCATTGCCTTCCCTCAGCTCATGTCTTCATACGTGTTTACCTGAAACTTCTTCACGTGATGAGCTTAAATGTTACTTCCTCGGTGAGTGTTTTAGCACCTGTAGGACTCTATTAAAAAATCTCCTTGCTATCTGTCCCCTTTTATAACATTTAACATACTTGTAATTAGTTGTATAGTTTCCATCTTCTGAACCAGACCATATACTCATTTTATCTGCTACCGTCTCTTCAGCACCTAACATGGTTTAGGCAAATAGATGGTGCTCAAAAAATATGAATTGAATTGATTACAAAGATTTCAAGAGCTTGGTGGCCTCACCAGTCTAAGCCAATTATGAATTCTGTTCTAATCTGTATGCAATCAAACCCATAGGAGAGTCAAGAAGAATGATACCTTTTAATTCTTTAAATAATGAATTTGTGTAGTATTGCCTTTATGAGGGAAAAATTATAACACTATTAATTTTTTTTCAAGACAGAGTGTTCCATTGTTGCCCAGGCTGGAGTGCAGTGGCATGATCTTGGCTCACTGCAACCTCCACCTCCTGGGTTCAAGTGATTCTCACGCCTCAGCCTCCAAAGTAGCTGGGATTACAGGCATTTGCCACTATACACAGCTAATTTTTCTATTTTTAGTATAGATGGGATTTCACCATGTTGGCCAGGCTGGTCTTGAACTCCTGTCCTCAAGTGATCTCGCCCTGTTGGCCTCTCAAAGTGCTGGGATTACAGGTGTGAGCCACTGCACCTGGCCCACTATTAATTTTTTTTAAGTGTAGTTTATCTTCTAAGACTGAAGGAATAAAGGGAGCTAATATGTATACGGAGTCTTAGACTGTTCTTTTTCGGAGAGACAGCTGAGAATACATTATAGGATAATATGGACATTATGATCAACAATATGTACAGGTCAATCCTACATTGATCAGCATCCACTTGTTTTGGTAACACACTCATCTATTAAATAAGATCACAGGATTTGTGAATCTCTCATATATCTACAACTACGTCTCCATGAAGCTAATCCAGAATAAAGAGGCATTATTTCCACAGGAATAATAATATAGTAACAGTTAGTGCAGAATGTCCCAAACTCAACACCATTGATATTTTAAATAGGATAACTCTTTCTTTTCTTTTCTTTCTCTTTCTTTCTTTCTCCCTTCCTTCCTCCCTCCCTCCCTTCTTTCCTTCTTTCCTTCCTTCCTTCTTTCTTTCCTTCCTTCCTTTTCTTCCTCTCTCTCTCTTTCTTTCTTTCTTTCCTTCTTTCTTTCTTTCTCTTTCTTTCCTTCCTTCTCTTTTCTCCTTTCTCCTTCCTTCCTTCCTTCCTTTTTTACTTCTTTTTCTGGTGGAGTAGGGAGGCTTTTCTGTGTATTATAAAATACTTGCACTCTGCCCACCAGAGGCCAGTAACATCCCCCACCCCAAGGTGTGACAACTAAACATGTCTTTAGACACGTCCCCCGGGAGCAAAACTGAATTCAAATGAGAATCATGGAACTAATTTTTACAAAGTGCTTAAAACATTCCACCTCCTACTAAGTGTTCCCAGAAGCAACCTCATTTAATCTTTCAAGAAAATTACTATGAGATAGGAATAATTAGTATACCCATTCTACAACGGAGAAAAAGTTTAAGGATTGCTGAAGGTCACACAGCTGGTAAGTACTGAAAATCAGGCTTTCCTCACTACTCTGTTCTGCAGGTGCTTTGTGGGTAGAAAAGCAAAGCAGCGGGAGCGAAGCAGGTGCCAGGCATTGCTGATGCGAAGGCTCTAGGACTGTCTTCCAGCAAAGGCCAGTGAAGGACAGCCCAGAACTCCTCACAGGACTTCACTAAGGAGGTCACCCTAGGGCAATCAGAACTAATCTGTCTTCCTTTTGTTTGTGAGTTTGCCAGCTGTCAGCAGGCCACATGCTTAAGTAAACAAGAAAGATATAAACAGGAAGATGAAAGCCAAAACTAAATTTTGTTGTTGTTATTTGTTCTCTGACATTTAGATGTAGCGAACCCACACAAAGTGAGTCTGTTGCCTGGGTGCCAGATTTCAGCCTGGGGTGCCAGACTTAAAATCCAATGACAAATTTTTTTTTATCTTAAAGACCCCTCCATGTCTGGGAGGGCCAGAGAAAGAACTCAGATAGAGCCAGGCTGAAAATGGAGGCTCTGCCTGTGCAAAACTGTTTTGTGAGCAGTCCCCACCTTGTGACATCAGGGACCACAGAGTAAGGATGAGACTCCTCTAGACTTGGCTGATAAAAGATACCGCAACAGTTAGTCTCTCTCAGCAGGATGATTTGGCCAAGGCCAAAGGAGATGTGGCAACAGGGACAAGCAAGAAGGTTCCCAGATATGTGTCCTATTCTGGGAGCAGTAGAAGGAAACCGTAGGAGGAGAGGAAGTCTATGACCATACTAGGAAAATTTTGTTATTGTTGCTATTATTGTATGAGTTTCATTTTGTGTCAAAACTTAGACATGAGGAAAAGCCGTCATTTTCATTAAATTTTGATGCAAATTTTTACCCTGAACAATTGAATATCGTTTGATCCTTTGGGTGTGAAAATCATCTCTGAAAACTTTTGGAAACCATCTTTGAAAACCATCCTCATTTACAGGAACAGCCAGAAAAACCAGTGCTCCTGACTCCCACTGTACCACTGTCCTCCTCCTGCAGGATGACAAATGTCTCGTTTGCCTGAGACTGAGGGCTTTCCCAAGATGCAAGGCTTTCAACTCCAAAATCAGGACAATCTCAGGCAAACTGAGACAGGTTGGTCACGTCCCCAACCCAATCCCCTCCTCTACAACCGCCTGGCCCAGCACAGACTGGACCGCCTTGCTCTGGAAATGCCTTGGAGCAGTCAGTCATTTCTCGGCAAGCATTTCTCAGGCACCTATAAATATTCTTCGCGCACCTATTAAGTCCCAGAGGCACTGAAGTGAGAAGGATAATCCTGACCTCACCACGGGACTGACTAGTTGGGCAAACAGAAAGTTAAACCTCTATTGCAGGACTGAGCGAAAGAGCTGTGGGAGGTAAGAGGGAGTCCCCAATATAGACTGGGGTCCCAAGCTTCTCAGAGAAGGTGACACCAGGGCTGAATCTTACAGGGCAAGTAGGAGTCAGGCAGATGCAGAAGGGGGTAGAGGTGGGCAGGAGGCCGCAGACAAGAGGAGGCGTGTGGGGGGGCACCGATGCTGTAGGAAATGACCCGTGCAGGAGACACTGGTGTAGGACCCCCCTTCCTCGGTCATGGATCTCAAGCAGCCCCGTTATCCTCCTCCTCGGCTTTTTCTTTAAACCCAAGGGAATTATTTGTCTACTGTCCCCTTGGGCTGCCATCAGCCATGCCATCGGTCTTTCTTTTCCCACCAAAAGACTCTCTTCCTGTGTGGGTCATTCCCAATTGGCTTAGTTTTTAAAGCACAGTCTTTGGAAGCAGGCTGTGCCTGATCCTGGTTTGCTGGTGCAAAATAGATGTGTTTGATCCTAGTCCTATCACTTGCAATAATGTGGCCTAAACTGAGTTACTGTAGGCCTTTATGCTAGCTTTCCTCAACTGGAAAATGAGGATGAACACAGTCCCCGGCCTAGCAGAGCTGTGAGGATTAACCCAGATGGTACACGCAGAGCTCTTGGAACAGGTCCAGCTCATAGGAAGCCTCTTTATTCCTTCCCTGACCTGCTAGGTCCTTAGGTGGCCCCGGGACCCTTTTGAAGAGTTTATGAGGAATTTTACTTCTGGTAATTAGGGGGATAATGGGGTTTCTAATTATCTGACTTGGAGACATTACAGTGTAAATAGAAAGATGGTGAAACAGGAAATGAGTTGTTAGCTCCGCCTGCCAGTAAAGCCTGGAGATGCCTAGAAAGACGGAGAGAAGCTGAACTCAGCACCTAAAGCTGTGGTTCACAGTTAGGGCCAATTCTGACTCCTGGGGGACATTTGGATGTCTGGACATTTTTGGTTGTCATAGCTGTGGGGAGTGTTATGGCATCTAGTGGATGGAGGTAAGGGATGCTGCTAAATGTCTTACAACACACAGGACAGCCCCCACAGCAAAGAGTTACACAGCCCAAACTGTCAATAGTGCTGAGGCTGGGAACTTGTGACATAGAGCAAAACCGAGAGAACCCCAGGAGAGACTTGAGGCTATTGTGTCCTGGCATTCAGGGAAAACAGTTGCCTGGATCAGGAGAGAACTGAGGAGCATGATGACATTAGGGCTTTCCCAGAGGCAGGCTCAGAAGGGGAGTGGATGTAGACTAGCTGGGCCACAGGCACCAAGGGCTGTCCAATTTAATAAAAGGATGTCTGTGCTGAATGAGGGCAATCCTGGGCAAAGGGACAGAATGATGCTCTGTGGTGCTGGAACACCAAAGAAAACTGAGAACATTAGACAAAACCAGAAGAAACTTCAGACTATACAGCTGGGAGGTATAACCTGCTGTTATTTAAACCGACCCTGAAGAACACAGGTTTGCAGAACACCGAGCTGGGTGGAGGAGGGCATGTCTTCCCCCAGATAGCTGTGCAAGTGTAGCGATTGAAGAACTCAGTCAGAAATCACAAGACAGCAAATGAGATGTATATAGCACAATAAAAGAGTCAAAGGAAAAGATCCTATACACATGGAAGCAATCCTACAATCAAATGGAACAGGAAGTTTAAGCTAATGGAATTAGTAGGTTGAATAAGGGAATTTATAGGGCGTCATTATAGATAAACTTTATTTTTTTTCTCCTAGTGTCCCTTTAAGCCTACTGAGAAGGAGAAGCTCTTGCTTTCCTCCTCTAAAAAATTTGGTCTTTCACAACAGTAGCAAGTTTCGTGGTCACTTTGAATACCCAGCACAACATTTTAATTAATACCTCAATCTTGATACAAATCTTCCACCATTCCCCAGCTAGTGCTGGTTGCAGGAGGGTGGCTGCCTTCAGAGAGGTGAAGCAGAGTCCTTCTCTTTCCCCCAGCATTTCTTTTTCTCCCCAAGCTTGACAGCCATAATTTCTGGTCTTGCCAGTATCAAAGCTGAGGGAAAGAAGATGGAAAGTTCTCATTTGATGATGCCATTGTTAGATGGCTTTGCTGTCTCTGGTCTAGCTGATGTTTAACACTGACACTTTCTCTCATGGAGAAACTCATGGCCTCATCAAAAGCTCCCTGACTGAACCTCTTCAACTGCAACTTCTGTGTTACAGAAAACGCATCCCATTCTTTTAGCCATTGACTCCACTTGGCCCGGGATTTGGGGGGAACCATTTCACTTAGGCTCTGCGCCCTTCCAGAGGGGCATCTGGAGCAGAACTTAACATGACTCTAAGGTTCCATAAGAAATACTAAAGCATCACTTGCTTGGACAAACTCTGAGAGTGTAAGTCAATTCCAAAACAGTGGTAATTTTTCTTTACTCCTCTATTAAAGCAAGTTCCTACTCACTTCTCTTGCTTTCTAACATGAGAGTCATATATCTGTTCTCTGTTTCCCATTGAATCCAGAAATTGCACATTAAACTAAACAAAAATTAGTATTAAAGATCTCTCACAAGTTTGAGGTAAAGCAATGACATCTCTCGTCACTCTATCCCAGTCTCTACTTTCTTGACTTTTTTTTTTTTTTTTTTTCAGACAGAGTCTCACTCTGTTACCCAGGCTGGGGTGCAGTGGTGCAATCTCAGCTCACTGCAACCTCCAACTCCTAGGTTCAAGGGATTCTCCTGCCTCAGCCTCCTGAGTAGCTGGGACTACAGGCACATGCCACCACACCAGGCTAATTTTTTGTATTTTTAGTAGGGATGGGGTTTCACCGTGTTAGCCAAGGTGGTCTAGATCTCCTGACCTCGTTATCCACCTGCCTCGGTCTCCCAAAGAGCTGGGGATTACAGGCGTGAGCCACCACACCCAGCCTCTTGACTCTTTTATATTCTCCTTGATGAGGGAGTTTGGAGTAATGCAACTAACTTTTTAATATTACTTCTGAAAATCTTCATCATGGCCTGATCTTCACTTTCAAATTTTATTTCTTTTGTATTTTGTAAGCAAAGAACAGATGACTGAGAAAAGCCAACTGGAGATATATAGATATAGATGTATGTACATACACACAAACATACACACACTTGCATATATGTTGAGCATTCCTAATCTGAAAATCTAAAATCTGAAATGCTCCAAAATCTGAAGTTTTTGAGCACTGACATGATGCCACAAGTGGAAAATTCTACACATAAGTACTGAACACAAACTTTGTTTTATGTATAAAATTATTTAAAACATTATATAAAATTACCTTTGGACTATGCATATAAGCTATATATGAAACATAAACAAACTTCATGTTTAGAATTGAGGTCCATCCCCAAGATATCTCATTATGTATATGCAAGTATTCAGAATTTTTTTTTAAGAAACATTATTCAAGACATCTCTGGTCCCAAGCATTTTGGATAAGGATGCTCTCTCTCTCTCTCTCTCTCTCTCTCTCTCTCTCTGTGTGTGTGTGTGTGTGTGTGTGTGTGTGTGTGTGTGGTTGGGGGGTGGTGGTGCTGTGAAAATTCAACCTGTGAGTTAAGTAGCAAAATCAATGAAACCAAAGATCAAATTAGTAGGCAGGATGGAAAAGGATGCCCAAATAAAAAATATGCAAAAGGAATATAGAAATAAAAAATACCAAAGTTATGAGATATAGCAGATAGATATAACTGCCTACTTCTGCCCAATAGGAGTTTCAGAGCTATGGGAGGCAATATTTGAAGACATAGCAACTAAGAATGATCAGAAGTGAGGATATAACACCTTACATAGAAAGAAGTAGAGAGTACTGAGCTGGATACAAATAAGAAAAACTATACATACGTATATTATAGCAAAATTTAGGAGCAATAAATGCAAAGAGAAAAAAATTCAAGCTTCGAAAGAGTAAAAGTGGTTTACCTAAAAAGAACAAAATTCAGATTGGCACTAGACTTTTTGACAATACATGTTCTAGCACATTCAAAGTATTGAAAGAAAAAATAATGAACTTCGAATTATAGCCACTTAAACTTTCACTGAACATGTGAAAAAAATATATTTTCAGGAATACAAAGTTGCCAATAATTTGTCACATTAAATGTGAGTTCTCTGAATAACTCAAATGACTCCTTCATGAAGAAGATAAATTAATCCAAGCAGAAGCAATGGAATATGGAAGCAAGAGTGCACAAAGAAATAACCTGTTTAGTAATATATAAATTAGAAATGACTATAAATTTATATTTATGGACAGTAAATATTTTAATATATTTTACATACATATTATAAAATCTGGAATCAGAAGTTTAAGGATTTAAGAAATAGAGGAGAACATGGGGACAGTGAATGCGTGTTAGAGTTTTCATCATTTTCAAGTGGAAGACATGACTATTGATAAGCTTTAAACTTTAAAAGGGAAAATTAAGACTATGTATGGATCTGTATAACTTCAAACTATCAGTGAAAAAATTTTAAATAAATTAAATTTAAATATTTATCTTTTAAAATAAATACAATAAAGTATAAAAAGTAATTTTAAAAACATTTTAAATATAAAATAAAATGTCAGAAATAAGTCCTAATACAGAAGAAATTACAATAACTGTAAATGAGTTAAACTCTAATTGAAAGAGAATTTAAGCTCTGATTTTAAAATAACCCAGCAGTATACTACTTACAGGAGACATTGAAAAAATAAATGTATATCAAAATGTTGAAAACATAGGTTTTGAAAAAGTTACAATAGGCCAAAATAAACCAACAGAAAGCTAAAGTAGCAATTTTAATTTCAGATATAAGGTAAAAAAAAGGTCAAAAGTGACAAAAAGAGCAGAAGAATCAAATAAACACAATCAGAAAATAATAACCCACTGATCCCACGGAAATACAAATAACCATCAGATAGTACTATAAATACCTCTATGCACATAACTAGAAAACCTAGAAGAAATGGATAAATTCCTAGACACATACACCCTCCCAAGAATGAACCAGGAAGAAACTGAATACCTGAATAGACAAATAATGAGTTCTTAAATTGAGGCAGTAATAATAGTCTACCAACCAAAAACGAAAACAAAAAACCCAGGACCAGATGAATTCACAGCTGAATTCTACCAGAGAGACAAAGAAGAGCTGTTACCATTTCTACTGAAACTATTGCAAAAAATTGAAAAGTATGGACTCCTCCCTAACTCATTCTACGAGGTCAGCATCATCCTGATACCAAAACCTGGCAGGATACAACAAAAAGAAACATCAGGCCAATATCCTTGATGAACATTGATGCAAAAATCCTCAATAAAATACTGGTAAACCAAATCCAACAGCTCATCAAAAAGCTTATCCACCCCAATCAAGTTGACTTCATCCCTGGGATGCAACGTTGGTTCAACATATGCAAATCAATAAGTGTGATTAATCACATAAACAGAACTAAAGACAAAAACCACATGATTATCCCAATAGAGGCAGAAAAGGCCTTAAATAAAATTCAACATCCCTTCATGTTAAAAACTTGGTATTAAAGAAACTAGGTATTGAAGGGACATACTTCAAAATAATAAGAGCCTTATATGACAAACCCACAGTCAATGGCATACTGAATGGACAAAAGCTGGAAGCATTCCCCTTGAAAACTGATACAAGACAAGGATGCCTTCTATCACCACTCTTGCTAAACATCGTATTGGAAGTTTTGGCCAGGGCAATAAGGAAAAAGAAAGAAATAAAGGGTATTTAAACAGGAAGAGAGGAAGCCAAATTATCTTTGTTTCTGGATGACATGATCCTATATTGAGAAAACCCCATCATCTTAGCCCAAAAGCCTCTTAAGCTGATGAGCAACTTCAGCAAAGTCTCAGGATGCAAAATCAATATGCAAAAAACTGCTAGCATTCCTATACACCAATAACAGGCAAACAGAGAGCCAAATTATGAATGAACTCCCACTCACAATTGCTACAAGGAGAATAAAATACTCAGAAATACAGCTAGCAAAGGAAGTGAAGGACCTCTTCAAGGGCAACTGCAAACTGCTGCTCAAGGAAAACAGAGAGGACACAAACAAATGGAAAAGCATTCCATGCTTATGGATAGGAAGAATCAATTTTGTGAAAATGGCCATACTGCCCAAAGTAATTTATAGATTCAATGCTATTCCCATTAAACTACCCTGACATTCTTCACAGAATTAGAAAAAACTATTTTAAAATTCATATGGAACCAAAAAAGAGCCTTAATAGCCAAGACAATCTTAAGCAAAAAGAACAAAGCTGGAGGATTCATGCTACCTGTCTTCAAACTATACTACAAAGCTACAGTAACCAAAACAACATGGTACTGATACAAGAACATTGATACATAAACTGATGCATAAACATTGGCCTATGTGGACCAATGGAACAGAATAGAGAACACAGAAACAAGACTGCACACCTGCAAACATCTGGCCTTTGACAAACCTGACAAAAATAAGCAACGGGGAAAAGATTCCCTATTCAATAAATGGTGCTGGGGGAACTAGCTAGCCATGTGCAGAAAATTGAAACTGAACCCCTTTCTTACATCATATACAAAAATTAACTCAAGATGGTTTAAAGACTTAAATGTAAGACCCAAAACTATAAAAACAAAAAACCCTAGATAAAAATCTAGGCAATACCATACAGGACACAGGCACGGGCAAAGATTTCATGATGAAAATGCCAAAAGCAATTGTAACAAAAACAAAAATTGACACATGGGATCTAATTAAACTAAAGAGCTTCTGCACAACAAAAGAAGCTATAATCAGAGTGAACAGACAACCTACAGCATGGGAGAAAACTTACAGAATGGCAGAAAAAATTTGCAATCTATCCATCTGACAAAGGTCTGATATCCAGTCTACAAGGAACTTAAATACTAATTTGCAAAAACAAAAAAAAAAACTCCGTTAAAAAGTGTGCAAAGAACAGGAGTAGACACTTCTCAAAGGAAGATATACATGCGGCCAATAAACATATGAAAAAAAGCTCAACATCACTGATCATTACAGAAATACAAATCAAAACCACGATGAGATGCCGTCTCACTCCAGTCAGAATGTGATTTTTAAAAAGTCAAGAAACAACAACAGATGCTGGCAAAGTTGCAGAGAAAAAGGAACACGGACCCAGAAGTCTTTTCCAGAAAGGCTAATGCTGGCTGCAAGGTTAGCAAAATGAGGTTATCCAGTACATCAACATGAACTTAAAGTAGCATTAATAAAGGAATAATGTTTTCAAAACAGAGAATGTTCTGGAAAGACATTGGGAATGGCATGGACATAAGGAGAAACCCAGAGAGGCATGCAGATACAGATACGAAGAATCAGTCACAAATGAAGCGCTAGGATAAAGAAAGGGGTAAGACAGCTTAGGACAAGAAGATTTTCTTAAGATTTTTGTTATAAATATATTTGGACAATATGTGGATTTTATAACAGTAGTTTTAATTTCTGTAAAATTTTGCAAATGTAATTCTTTTCAACCCAATTTACCAATACATTACCTCACTGTATACACTGGGAGAGCCTATTCCTTTCTGATATTTGGCCAGGAGATAGTTCAAATAAAAAGACCCTATGAGTAAGTTAAACCATATTAAATCAATTTCAGGTTTTCAGGACCTCAAATCCCTCTTTTCTTTGTATCACTCCACTTCATTTTGTTTGTTCATGTGACTCCTAAAATGAGAATTTTAAAAATAGTATAAACTATGGAATATATAATTATAGAATATGTAACTATATGGAATATGTAATTATATATGTAATTATAATATGTAATTACATATGGAACATATAATTATACAGGATATGTAATCATAGAATACTACACAGCCATGAAAAATTATGCTGTAGAAACATGTTTCTTAAAGAATGGTTTGAGAAATAACTGCATCATAATTGACTAGGGATGCATATGAATAACACAGACTCCTGGATACTACCCCAGATTTATTTGTTTAAGATCTCTGTTCAGAAGAATTAAGAAGAGGTGGCTGAGCATCCTTCTCAGGTGATTCTTGAGCTTGGTAAAGGTTTAGGCACACTGTAGTAGAAAAAGATTTAATGTTATGAGAAAGTGTTTTTATATAATATGTGTAGTATAATTCCAATTCTGTAAAACATAAAAATACATTAAAATGCTTAGAATATAGGTTAGAAAATAGAGTGATATCCATCAAATGTTAGTAGCAGTTATTTCTGCAGTGTAGAATAATAATTTATTTATTTTTTCCATGTTTTCACTTTCCAATTTTTCTACAATGGACACAGGTTGATACTATATTTGGTAAAGAAAAAAAAAAACCTTAGTTTTCCTTAAAATATTGAGATTTGTATGGATTCTGAGGAAAGTCTTCTTGACAGCAGCTTGTTGTAAAACAAGAATAAACAGAGTCAGGAAGAAGGGAACCTGAGGAGGATGGAGCAGAAACAAGAAAAATGATCCTCCTGAGTCAAGAGGGGTGGGAGAGGCGGCTTTGGGGGCAGGCGAGAAGGAGACTTCAGCCCTTCAGCCCCATGAATTACATGTTAGATAAGTACGCAAAGCCACATTTTTAAAGCCTTTTACGTTTGGAAGAAACATCTCATAGGAAAAAGGTTAAACCACAAACTATAGATTCCATTCTCTGTGTTGTTTTATTTCCACTGAAAGCTACTCCTTGTCAAGATGTATTTACTGAGAAAATATTTTTCACGTCTCACAGAGGAAGAAGGGAACTTTCTCTGACTTTTGCAGAGCAATGGTGAATAAATACTCACTAGCTACCTACCATGTGCCTAGCTCCGTGCTCTGGGCTGCAAGAGATAAAAGGAAAGTTGAGTCAGATCTCTTTCTTATGCTTATTTTGCATCAAGAAGATTATAATCTGGTTGCGGAAATGCAACCCACAAACTCTAAGCAGTTAGCACAGTGGCATTGAAATTTGCGGATGAGAATAATAGCACACAGGAGGGCTACCCTGTGCTTGGGAGAGCTCTCTGAGGGGCTCATGCACTGAACTGAAGGAGGATTTTTCAAGATGAAGCATGAGTCACAATGTTTTCCGACAACTTCTTGGCAACTTGTGGTTTCGATGGGGAGAGTATTACCAGTTGTATCCAATTTAGGGAAAGAATAGTTTCTCTGAATCTTGTTTCTGAAGTATCAAATATACACATATTATAGTGAGGAAATAAATGATAGTAGTCAATGCACCAAACCATTTTGAAAACTTGCCTTACTTTAATATTTTATAGTTGGCTAGCATAGATACTTTTGTGCAGCATTTATAATCAATAAATATACATTTTGCTAGGTACTGTGCTAAGTATTGGGAAATATTTGTTATATCAGATTTTATTTAGATACCAAATGCTTTGCATTTATTTGGTCTCCTATTAAGAAAGCCAAAAAAGTTTAAACATTCCTATCCCATCAATATCGCCTTTCAGGTCTTTTCCAATCCCAAGATTAAACAGCTGTATCAATGACTCTGTCCCCAGCGGAGTACAAAACAAAAACAACTACAAGTGTATGTAACACTTTGCACTTCAGTGCATCAGTGGCAGAAGAAAATCAATAGAACAAATAAGCATAGGGTACCACCGTTAAACCGCACACAGATACCTGTCCATTATAAAGTAACATTGGGAAAATATTTAGAAAAGTGAATTTATCATTGTAAAATTGCAATACCTACCCCACTGATTTTCCCAACATTGTCTTGAAATAGAAAGTGGAAATAGAAATTCATTTTCCTAGGCTGGGTGCAATGGCTCACGCCTGTAATCCCAGCACTTTGGGAGGCTGGCGGGGGGGGGTGGATCACCTGAGGTCAGGAGTTCGAGACCAGCCTGGCCAACATGGTGAAATCCCATCTCTGCTAAAAATACAAAAAGTAGCCGAGCATGGTGGTGGGCGCCTGTAATCCCAGCTACTCAGCAGGCTGAGGTGGGAGGATCACTTGAACCCAGGAAATGGAGGCTACAGTGAGCCAACATTGTGCCACTGCACTCCAGCCTGGGTGACAGAGTAAGACTCTGTCTCACACACACACACAAAAAAAAAAAAAGGAAAAGAAATTCATTTTCCTGTTTTACTGATAGAATACATGAGATGTTAAATGCTGATTATCTGTGGCTATGGAAGGCATGGAAAAAATATAACTGTGTTCAAAGCAACTGGCTGATTTAGTTGTTTTAGTGAAAGAAGTGGCGAAACCACTGGGGGGAAAGTTGCCAATTCAGTGAAGCGTTCAATCTCAGTAGCTGTTTCACTGGTTTGACTTACTCTGCGACAGTCAATATCAAAGCCATGAGGAGATTTCAATTTGGCTTTTTATTCAAGATAGCGAAGCAGTGGGTTGGTTCAGTTAAACAACAAGAACAAAATGGTCAATTCAATAAGGGAAAGATTATGAAATCACTTGTCTAATTTAAACAGGAAAACAAAAATGAAGAATTGTTTGAAGTTTCAAAGAAGGTTGAGGAATTATCCTATTATCGAATATATCTGATGCCTTTCTAATCATCCAAATTACCAAATAAACATTTGGTAAATTTGCCATTCTAATCATCCATTTACCGAATAAACATTTCTTTTTGAATAAATAAGCCCACATATGACACTCAGGCTCTAATGGGTTCTGTATTATTCTCGAATATAAGTCTATTTTCTAGAATTCTCTATGTTCTCTTCTCTTCATTCCTGGGCCCTCTTTCCTTCTGTCCCTCTCCTGTGCACAAGGAGGCCTGCACTCATTTTCCACAATGGTTCCTTGAGGAAAAGTAAAGCAAGAGGAGGCTCTGACAGCCTCAACCTTCCTCAATCACTTCCTGCTGTTTATGGGTGTTTGTGTGAATGAATGTGAAGGTCAGAGAAGTTTTATGATATTGCTCTCACTGGTTCCAATCCCAGCACACCTCATTTTGAAGGCCAGAGGTTGTGATCTTGAGTAAGTAACTAGGCCTTTCTGTAAAAAAGGGGTACAATAATACCTGCCTGGTAGCTCCCTGAGCAAAGCTGGTTATTTTCTCAGAGCTCAGTTTCCTTCTTCATATAATGAATGTGGTAGGAATACTCACCCTGCTGAGTCTTAAGTCAGATATTACACCAAGGGCTTTCCATATATCATCTCATTTAATCCTCACAACAATCTCATTAGACAATCATAATGATCATCCCGATTTTACAGATGAGAAAACAGACACAGATGTTTCGTAAGCTACCCGAGGTTATATACAAGTAAGTGACAGAGGCGATGATTAAGCCTGAGTCTATCTGATGATACTCAACTCTGTGCTCCTAATTCACACACAGTACTTTCTCCTCCTTACACACATGCCAAATAGAAATACAGCTTTCATATCATATGTAGGTGGCCAGAATCAAGCGCCCAATAAGCCCCAGGGCTGCAAACACATACTTTTGGAGAACAAACCTTTTCCCATTTCAGTTGCTATCACTCATGCAGCACAGACTTTTAGAGGAAGAACTTCAGGTAGATTAGCCTCTGCCTATGAGACTGGATACTATGGAGAAAGCCAAAAGGCAGCGATCCATGCCTGGGCATGTTCTTTCTCAAAAGAAGTTGCTGTTCCAATTGGTTAGCATCAGACCAGCCTGATGATCCACAGCTTGTATGCATGATCCTTCTCTCAGGGAGCATCCCAGCAGAGCAATGACAGGCACTTCTCTCCCACCTTCCTCCTAAGGAGGCTTAGCAACTCTCCCACTGCTTGGGAACCCTATCTCAGGGTTAGACAACCAGGCCTCAGAGGGAGAACTCCCACCCAACACATTCCCAGGTTTGCTTACAATTAATTGCCTTCCTCCATGGGAATTTCTCTGGGCACATCCCTTTCACATGGCCTTGTGGAATCAGTCCTTCTGTTCCAGTTCAAGTATCATCACATTGTAGAGAACTGCCCAAAGCTATGCAGCCAGAGAGGAAGGGACAATGCCTCTCTTTGAGCCCTCGCCACCTCCCATCATGCCTTTATATCCCCTTCCCCAGGTTCAGCACTGCTCGCTACGACAGACCCCATAGACAGTTGCCCTCCTTGCCCACGTGCCTGTAACCTTCTTAGTGACTCCTTCCCCACACCAACATGTATCAATCTCAGGTCCCATTCCCAGATAATCTGATAGAGAAATTTATTCTGCTCTGATGATGACTGAACAAACTACTAAAGTCTTTCATTTTTATGATGAAATTTTTTCCCTTTGATGCTCCCAGAGTGCATAGCGATATCCATATATAAAAAGAAGTCATTTCTTCAGCTTTTTCTCATGTCCTAGAACAGATTTCCCTAGAACCTTGATAGAAGGTTCTCAGTACTGCTTGTGGGAACAGAAATTAATGTCCTGTCTTTAGCTCGCCCGTGTGTTCTTGGGAGCTCATGCCCTCTGCGTCAGTAAAAAGGGCCACTGAAGAGTGTATCCAAATTGTTTACTGCATGTTTAACTGGAACTGATAGACAAAATATAGAGTTTTTTCTTTGCAAGAAATTTACATCACTATGTGTTCATTTTTTCACCGTCTGTGAATGCTGCACATTTGTTTAAACAATTTTTTAACGTAGTATAAGGAAAACTTTCCAGACGTGACTAGGACTAGAGGCATAATTTAACATTAGGTTATATTCACACTGGCAAAGAGAAATGGTGAGTTAAAGCAATTATTCAGATAATTTGGGTAAAATGGCCCTGTTTCTGTTACAAAGGAAATAGCATTTTGTTAGGGTCAGAATTTTGCAGGTTGGCTGTTAATCCTGTTTTCCCACTCTCTACTTTGTGTGTGAAAATTATTATTCAATTTGAATTGATTTTGTTTTTCTCGGGAAGGTAGGGGCATTAGGAAGGAACGGAGAGAAAGAAATGGGGAAAACAACGGAATTTCATTCATACAACTGGGACCACATCCAGTTTAAGTCCCATACAGGTTTCATTTCTGTGTTTTAAACCATTTCAAAATCTTCACCTTGGTCTGGTAATTAGATAAACCGAGACAAATGAGCCGACTGGTCCCGTGGTCCTTTAATCACAATGGCTCCAGAACAAATGCTTCCTCTCCCAATAATACCCACATGCCAGATCCAAAAGACATTCATCTCAACATGCTGGCTTTCTGGGCGCCAACCGGCCCAGGTGATTGAATTTGTCTCCCATTTGCAGCATAAATGTGCTCTCTATCACCAGTCATTTCAAAGCAGAAACATTGCTTTAAGTTTGGCACGGCATGGGTGAGAGCCTGCCTCATTCGGGGATGATAGCTCCTTTCACAAGCCTTATTATTGGCGTAATCATTCTTTCAGATGGGTCCCTGGAGGCTTTTGCCTTCCCTCGCTGCTGTGCATTTTCTCTGATGGGTTTTAAAAATAAACAACAAAAAGTTTCCTAAAGTTAAGGAATACTTATAGTTGGCAGCACCGTCAAGAATATTCAAGGATCATGGAGACAGAAAGCAGAACGATGGTTGCCAAGTGCTGGGGGTAGGGAAGGGGAGCTATTGTTTAATGGGTACAGAGTTTCTGTTTGGGAAGATGAAAAATTTTGGGGATGGATCTTGGTGATTAATGCCCAACAATGTGAATGTACTGAATGCCACTGAACTGTACACTTACCTACGGTGAAAATGATCATTTTTATGTCATGTATATTTTATGACAATGAAAACATTAAGAAAAAAAAGAGAAGAATCAAGCCCTTTTCCAGCATTGGTGAATATTTTATGAAATAGTTTCTATTGTCATGGAAATGTTCCTTGAGCTTCCCCCACCGCCCTCTGTATTGACTTTTCTGTCCCACTCAAGGTCTGTTGCTGCTGCCTTGGTCTGTGGTTGCTTTGTATTTTCACTGTGCAAAGGTCAGGCCGCAGATGCAGAGAGGCGGGACCTAGGCTATGTGGAGTAAAACTGAAAATAAGAGTGGCTCTCCAGATCGACTGTCTACAAAAATAGGACAAGGGTTATGCCTGTGGATTTAGTCATGACTCAGGCCACTGGAAATCTAGAGCACCTAACTGTTTTGAAATGTGTGTGGAGAACTGGGAATTCCTCCAGGGTTTGATGGAGTTTCAGCCAGACCCTTAGATCACCTTCCCCTGACCCCTGTGGATATGCCTTGCCTTGGGCATTTTCTCAGACCATCTAATTATTGGTTAGGTCTTTAATACAGTGACTTGGTCAATAGGCCTTGTTTTGCATTTAAACAAAGTGGGGAAAAAAAGGTTCATCAAATAAAAGTATTTCTTTCCAGATAATTTATAGGATTTTGTTTATTTTGTAAGATTGTGGTTGTTTTACTGGTTTGTTTCATTTTAGTTATTTGCATATCAACAACATTCATCAGGATGTTTTAACAAAGAGATGGAACTGACAGTAGAGTCAAATAGGGTCTTTACAAAGATAGTCATAAATACCTTAGAATGTTCTTTAAAACAAATTCCTTACTTGAAAAAAAAATGCAATTCCATTTTTTGCAATCCCTAAGGAATTTTGCTTAAGTGCAGTACATTGCTCCAAATGGAAAACAAAACGAGAATGGAGTTGAGATGCTAAACACCCAGCAGAATGAAGATCGTGTTAATGCTCACTCACACCTTCTGCTCTGCCATTATTTCCACAGTTAAGTAGTTACCCAACAGCAGTGGCTGACACCGGTACCTGTGCTCCTGCATCAAAATCTCACTTAATGAGACCTACTTGTGTGTAACAACTGCTGTTTTGAATAATTTCTGCAGGCAAGATGAAGTCATTATGTATAGGCATAGCATCTTTTTCAAATTATTAATTTGAAAAGCTAAAAACGGCCCCCAGCCAATTCGAAGCACGAACATCCAAAAATATGCAACGTCTGTTAGAGTTTTTGCCAAACCTTCTGAAAATGACACTTAAGCCTATCTCTGAAAGATTCAGGATCTGCAGGAGAAATAAAAGTTCACATAACTGACTGTGCTCTCAGTAAATAGACTGTGTGCATGAAAAAGACACTTCAATTGTGAAAACAAACAATAAGTACTTTAGGATTTCATTTATTAATAACTATTCAAGGCATTAACTTTTAAATTATCCCCTCAATCACTGAGCCACAATTTAAATGTTTTTCTACTTCTGCCCACCTCGTCTTACCCTTCCAGAGATATTTCTTTTCTCCTATGAACCTGCCTGGGGCTACTCCAAGCATATTTACATTTTATCAAATGCATCAGTAAATATAGACAATTTACAATTTTCCCGGACTTGAATCTCAGAACATTGGCTTTAAATCTCTGTTTCTTCATATCTGAATCCACAACATCCCTCCTCCTCCATTCATGCCCTCCACCCCAAAATAAAAATGATTCTAAGAGGTGCCGAGACCTCACAATGATGAGTGGAGGAGAGTTGAGTTAATAGCATATTAACTGGAACTTTAAATGAAAGAGATTCTTTTAATGACTAACTCCATCTCTCCCATAGAAGCCAAATCTGACAGTCTTGATGAGAAAAAATGTCATCTTGTTCATGAATGGTTTAGTACCTTACCTGCATCTGAAATCTCTATGTGCTCAAAGGAAATAGATGGATTCTGTTTCAAGAAAGAAATGAGATGACAATTTAGATGGTGTCATTGACTGACCTCCAGGAGAGATCAAGAATTGATTACCAAACATCATTTGATAGGTACATAATACATTGCCTGGAAAGAGAGAAAATCAAATGAAATATCCTAATAATGTCCTGGACTGCCCAACAATGAAACAGGGGAAAGAGAAGAGAAAGATACAGCTGACCTCACACAGGGGTTTGTGTAGGCTTTTCAATTTTCATTAAACCGCTGAGGAAGATAAGGAATATCAAGAGTTCCTTAAAATATATATATTGTACTTCACACCTAATAGGAGCAACTGTGATTATAGAAGGCCGGTTCAACACAATGAGAATGGCACTTCCTTTTTTTTTTAATGAGAGAGAGAGAGAGAGAGAGAGAGAGGTACTTCCTTTAAAACCTTTTTTTTTTTTTTTTTTCTAATTCCTATACATCACAGTATCTTCAGTCTTATTAACATCTTTTGACTGTTTTCTTTCTTGGCTATTTTATTTTAATATCAGATTCTCAATTCTGTCTTTAGGCTCCTAAAAGCTACTTAAGCTTTTGGCACTTACTTTGTAGTGAGTCCTTTTTCACATCTGGAATTTCATAAAAGAGAACATTTCAAGGGCCCATTAGGTATAGTCCGCTGTTTGCTGAGCTATTTCAAATGGAAAATTGATCCAAAATCACCCATGTACTTCTTCACCTTTTAAAACTCTTTTCTAGAAAAAAGGAAATAAAAATAACTAAAATGAATGTGTGTGTGTGTGTGTGTCTGTTGAGTAAGGACATGTGAATGGTAAATCATTTTTTCAAGTTGCAGGTCAATGTTCATAATATATTAGTAGCTGGTTCTACTACTCCCAAATTATTTCCAAAAACTATACGATAGAATGTCTACATAAAACATTCTGTGAGCCATTGCTTGTCAGACTTGGGTTTGGTCATCTAAAGTCTTACAAGGTAAACTAGAAAAGTTTATTGTTTCTTTTAGAAAAAAAAAAAGTTTAAGTAAAGAAACACTCAAGTGAGGTGTTAGTAACAGCATGAAGCACTTCATTAGTCACAAGAACCTTAAATATCCATCATTCCATGTTCAGGTTACAGGTAGCCCATAACTTTGAGGCAGCCCTTTAGGCCACAGCCTCGGTTTGCTACTGTGTAAATTGCTTTTCCAAAATACTGGTCTGAATTTTAACTTTCTCAGGCTGTCTCTGTCCTGAACAGTTGTAGATATGGTTTGAAGCTCTCTTCCTACCACTCTTTGTTCTTGATGTCCATGTCCCTGTGACTTCCAGTCTTCACTAATTTGCACTGTTATTTGGGAATGGAAAACACTAGATTCAATTTTTTTTTCTTCCCACTCTGTGACAATTCAAGTATAAATGAATAGAATAGGAGCACTATAACTGCATGTGACCAGGTCATGGAACAGATAGGACATTTTCGCACAAAGTCTAATATGAAACATTCAAAGTCCAGAAGCTTAATCTAGTATGCTGCAGTGCCTATGTTTCATAACACATAATGGTGAAAATTCTGCATAATCGCAGCCCCTACTAATTATGTTTCTAATCCATTTTAGTTTTCTTCTTTTGTTGCCCTGACAATAATAATTTGCAAATATGACAAATCAAAAAATAAACTAGGGTGGGATTAGAGATGATTTTTATTTATTTTACGTTTTTCTGTGTTTTTCAAGTTCTACATAATTAATATGTATTACTTTTGAAATCAGAATAAGAACGGAAAACCAGAGAAAGATAAGAAATTAACCAATATACAAAAGTTAAAATTCATCTTACTCTGAGCACATGGCTGGATTTCAGAAGCCCAGGAAGATTTAAAAATCAAGCATTTATTTCTAAAAATAACAGCTCAGAACATAAGAACATACAATTCTGTATGAAAAATATTGCATTTGATAAGTTCAATGTTTTTGGTTTTTCTGTCTTTAGGTATTTTTCACTTCTTTTTGTAGGGAATATTCTTCTAATCTGCTTCACTTAATGGAAGATGTTGAGTCTGACATTCTTTTGTTTCATGATATCGCTCATATATTACTACCTGACATGTTATCTATCTAGCTATACTTATTTACTTGTCAATTTCTTCCTCCACTGAAATGTGCCACCCAGGAGGGCAGGGACAATGCCGATTTTTCTTTGCTCTGTCTCTCAGAAGCCTGAAATGGTGCACAGCACAAAGAAGGTGCTCAGTAAACAAACATCTGAGCAATGATTGAGTGAATAAATATGCCTGCTTAGTGTTGGGAATTGAAGAAGTAAATAAACAGCAAGATCAAAAGGAAAGACCTATTGACAAGTCACCGAAATACAGACCCTGTTACCTGAGATGAGTCAGTTTAGCAGGACTGATCTTTAGTCTTGCAGACCAAAAATAAACAAAATAAGTTGAAAACAGACATTTACCAATATATCACATGTAGATCACATAAGTGGGTACAGATCAACATCCAGTAAGTTTATAGGAGACTAAAAGATAAGCTGGAATGTAAAGTTAGTAATTTAAATGTGAACTTGGTGGAACTATTACACTAAGCAAGCGTGGGCTCATGAGTTGTAGTCCTAAAGTCCCTTTATTTTTGCTTTCCTCCATCACTTTAAGTGTGTATTCCATGGGTCTGTTTCTTCCTTTGCTCCTCGATGAAAATTCAGAAAGACCAAACAACTTCTCTGGTCATTCCTAAGTAATGAATAGAAGCCCGACAGTCAGTTCAAGTGGAAAACACAGCCTCAGTTCATTCATTAGGATGTCCAGCAGCATAGAAAGCTGATACTCTTAAGCTTATTCCTTTCCCCAGCCTCAGTCTGATCATAGACATGAAACCTGCAGCCAAAGGCAGGTTTGGTCAATTTCTCTGTTTTCTCTTCTGAGTTGCTACCCCTGTGAGTAGCAGGTTTGACCTTTCCAGGCAGGAGCAGGAAGAGAGCGGAGAGGTAAGGTGCATATTCTTCCTGGACTGGTGCTGCAGTGTTATTCTACAGCATGTTGACTATTTTTCAATAGGGGCAGGAGTAACAGCACTCCACCATCATGGGCAGAGGAGAAGGAGAGAGAAAGAGTATTTCATCTTCATTCAGTTCCCTTAACAAAAGATAAATACACGTGTATATTCTGGCTGCTGCCAGAGATTTCTTTTAGAATTCCTAGGCACCTGTTATGTGTTGAGTTGCATCATCTCAACCCCCAACCAAAAAAAAAAAAAAAAGATAAAAATAGCAAATTGGTGTCATAAACCCCGGTACCTCAGAATATGACCTTATTTTAAATTGTAGATATAATTAGCCAAATTAAAATGAGGTAGACCCTTAACCCAATATAACTGGTATCTTTGTAAAAAGAGGGAAATTTAGACACAGAGACCCACAGAGAAGAAGACCTTGTGAAAATGGAGGCAGAGATTAGAGGTCTACTGCCTGCCGCTACCAAAAGCTGCAGGAGACAAAGAAGGATCCTTCCCTAGAGGCTCTGGAGGAAGCGTGACTGTGCCAACACCTTGATTATAAACTTCTAGCTTCCAGAACTGTGAGACAATATATTCCTGTTGATTTAAGCCATCCAGCTTATGGTATTTTATTACAGCGGCCCTAGTAAATGAATACAGTGTTCAAGAATCTACTTCTAGTTTCTTTCCCTTTACACATGGAGGCAGCCCTTTTGGACTGGATATGAGATAACCCCACCTCTGCTGGCTCTCACTAGCACAAAGGTCCACATCTGGCCTGGGAAACATTCCTGCATCCTTCTGCCCCAAGAACCCTGGGAAGGCTGTCACTTTCCAAGCCAAAATCCTTAATTCTGCAGCACACACCTCTTCAGTCAAGCTCATATGCTTTAGATTTCTTAGATATGATTCAGAAACCATTCCCCCAAATGGCAGAGGACGTATCTCACGTCTCATGAAGCAACTAGACGAGAGTAATGAGATACTTTGAAACCCAATTTGAACCTTCCATGATGGAGAATCTGACTGCCCAGTTCTGGGTCTATTACCACCCCTGCAAACAACTGTGGCCCGAAGGGCAAGCTGGTATACTACAAATATGGCATGCAGGACCAACCATGGTGGGTTGGGTGGGGGAAGGCTCAGAGAAAGGTCTATGGGCTGAGCAGGCACACCAGAAGGGGTCAAGGGCACACCCTTGAATGGAACAGAGTCAGGTTTTCTTGTTTCTCAGACAGTTCTGGATACTTTGAGCCTCTCTGGCTCTCCAATACCCATTTTTGCATTCCATGCAGACTCCTTCCTTTTCCTGATATATTTTTAGCTAATGCCATTAATTTGGCTATGGTCTATCTCTCTCTAGGTCCCTAGGTAGCCTGTCTCTTTAAAGTAATTTTGCATATATTTGATTTCAGACATTAGTGTTTATATAATTAATCAAACTAAGTTCTTGGGGAGTATAAATGGTGCAACTTACATTCATTTAGTTGCAAAACCTCAGTAATACTTAGTTCCTTAAAATTCAGTAGCTCTTAACTTCATTCATAAGAAAGTTCTATCTCACTCAACAAATTGCATTAGTGAGTTCATGATTCGATGTGAATAAATGGATCTTTGAATTTCATAAATAAAACATGTCATCTTATGAACAAAGCAAGTACCCTTAATGCCGTGTCAACCTTAGAGTCGTGATTTTCTAGCACCTCAGTCAATCCCAGCAGGGCAAGTCACTCCTCTTCCCTCGTTTAAAAAATGAGTATTCATTACCCTGGGAGTGTCTGTTAAAGATTCAGATTCCTGAGCCTGACCTCAGATCTACTGAATGAGAATTCCTGGGTTGGAGCCTGAGAGCATGCATGAATGAAAACTTCTCCAAAAACTTTTGCACAGAAAATTTAAGAATTAGTAGGAGACAATATGATTCCTGTTGTTCAAGCATTCGGTGTGTCTATGTTGCTAAACTGACAGAGTCTCTAGTTAAAAAGAACTGCATATGTTTCTACCCACCCTCCAAATTTGTGCCCAATATTTTTTCCGAAAGGAAAGATGGTATTATTTTTTCCTCAGTGCTTCAAAGCTCTAAAAATATATACTGCTTTGAGTAAAATAATTTCTTGCTTCATAAGGGCACATCAGAAATTGTGCTTATTTAAGGGTAGAAAACAAGGGTCTGAATTCTGGCTCTGATGCTTACTGTCTAGCTCTACAGTTCTGGCAAATAACCTCTGTTTCAGGGGATGTTTTATCTTTGGGAAAATGGAGCAAGGTATTCGTAAGGCTGAAATGAGAGGTAGGTAGAATAGTGTTGTGGCTAAAAGCAACTCAGGAAGCAGATTGGATCCAAATCTCTGCTCTGCTGTTTCCCAGTGGGGAGACCTAGCATGAGTTCCTAACTCTCTAGGACTCAGTTTCCCCATTTGTAAAAGATCAATCTGAATCACAGAGCAGACAGTCAGTGTGGGGGCATTGAGCGAGTTAATGTGTGAAGTGCTCTGAACGGGCCCTGTCACATGGCAAGCTGTAAGGGCTGGTTAAATTAGAAACAAAATTCTGTACATGACAGTGTTTTGTAAAGGGCTAACCAAATATAAGGAATTAAAAAAAAACATGTTATTAATAATCCTATTCAAAAGCATTCAGAAAACCACACAGCTCTAAAAGTGTCTCTGAAGTCATAATAGAGTTTTAGAATCTGTTTTCCAAGTCATCAATTATCCTTTCTCCTATCATAATTAATTCCTATTGTTATACTTAATAATAGCCAACATCATCATCTTGGGGGTTATTGTTTTATTCTATTAAGCTATTTCATTATGCTCAAACAGGCTGAGGGAATGTATGTAATTGACTTGTGAAAATTATTCAATTTGCCAGAGAAATTTATCCAACATGTAGGAGAATTGGGTCAAAGGAAAGCCACACTAACTAAATTATGAGGCCCACCTCTTTGCGTTCCCACTCTCTTAGGGAACATTTTGCCAATCAGCCAAATAGACTCCCCCAAAAATTGAATTTTAGTTGGAATTTTGAGTATGTCTCATTTTTGAAGAAACTTTCACCCTTTTCTAAAACAGTCATTGACATCCGAGCCCTAGTGTCACCTGTAGCCTGTGCAAGACTGTAAGATAGAGGCGCCTTGAGCAAGAAGAACAGCAGCAAGGGCAGTTTCTACTCATACTGACTGAAGACTGACCTACAAATGATGGCCCTAAACCAGAAGGGACCAAGTAAGCTTTGGTTGGCGTGATTATGTCCATTTCATCCCTATTTCTTCCCCATCATCAGAAGGAATGGGGGCTCATGAGCAAGATACCTTCAATAAAAGAGAAAAAAGCAAGCTACATTTTTGGCATACATAAATTATACTAGGTAAGTGTAACAGAATCCAAAGTTTACCATATCATTAATACTATCCATTATAATATTTATGACAAAGCTGTGGAATAAATATTATTCCCTACTTTATAGATTTTTTTAAACATTTACTATATATCCAAAAAAGAAGGCAGAGTAGGAAAAACTATAAAATTGTTGCTTAGTTTGAGCACTGGTATGCATTGACATTGTTTGGACCCATTGTCTTAAATAAATACTGCTTCTCCCTACAATTTTCATCTTTGAATAAGTATTTGAAAATTAAAAGAATCTCTCTCTCTCTATACACACACACACACACACACACACACACACATATATGTATATATATGATGACTGGTTTAGTTATATACACATATATATGTGTGTGTATATATATATGAGGGCTCGTTTAGTTATTGACATATCATAAATGTTCAACCCTTGGTTCATTTCATCTTTTGGGGTGCAGTGTGGCAGAAGTGTGTCCTTTATTTCCTGTCTTGACAAGGAGCCAAAGCCACCTCGGGATATGATTTTGTTGAAGCAAGATGGCTTCTTACAGGTTGTAAGTTCCCAGTCAGTTCCTCTAAAATAATTGCTTCCTCTTCTCAGGCTCTGAAAGCCAAATTGCCCCTTTCCAGGTTACAAGTGAAGGCAAGGGCATTGGGAGCATTGCGGAAAGGAATCTCAGAGAGCAAGAAGCCAGAGGAATCACAGAACTGAGGGTGCTCCACAGTGAAGCCTCGGTTTTCATCCAGATGTCTTGGTTCTATGAGGCACTTAAGTATTTTCCCAATCAGACATGGTTCTAACAAATCTCCCCATCAGAGATGTTTATGGTTTTTCTTTGTTTTCAGTGTCTTGTTTATGTCTTTTATGCCATCACAGGATAAACAGAACTGTGAATGATGTTTTATTGTGAACAATGCTGATTTCTCATTGTGTGGTATTATGAGCAGTTATAATTTTTTTTTCTTTCTTTCTTTTCTGGGACATTGAAATTCAGCAAAGCTTAGCATATGTTCGTGGTGGCCTACTCAGATCCCTGTACTGGTGGGCACATCCCCCAGCTGCTGTACAAATTGGTTGATAAGAGCTGACAGCTATACCCTTCCCTGCTCCAGGGGATTGCCCAGGGCCACCTGGTTGGCATAGCTCAGAGATGCCATGGAGGTTCTGTACCACACCATCCTGGAGACCCTACGGCTAAAACCTGATGGGCAGGACATTGTATAAAACCCAACTCACTCTCCTCAAACTGGCACAACCATCCACACTCCGAGTTTCCCTGGGATCAGCCTGAGGCAAGACTACAGCTGAGCCCACACCTTTGCCTCCTTTCTGTCCTGCTCTGTGCTGCATCCCTCCCTTCCTTACCTGTTTCCTCTGAGAGCAAGTCTCTCGATAAAGCTATTGCTTGAGAATCAGTATCTCAGGTTCTGCTTCTAGGGAACCTGAGTTCAGACACCTTGGGGATCTTACATTTTGAGGAAAAAGTAAAATTTTGTAAAATGAGAAAAAGGAGTTCTTTGTGATTGGTGAGAGGTGGGCTTGGGCGGGGGTGGTAGGGGGGCACGTTCCTATTATTCCTGGTCAGAACTTGAGACATTTTGCAGGTTTTTAAATTGTGCTTCATTTTTCAAAGGATAAGCTGAAAGCTTTCTGCCCTTTCCTAGGATGGAATTCAGCCCACCACATAAAATCCCGAGGCTTGGAGAAATAGGTACAGAGGGCTACCATAGCTCTGCGTGCAGTGAACAGAGATTCCCTCCACTCTCCCCTCCTACTGCGTGGGTGGCTACAATTCAAAATGGGTAGTGTTCAATGGTGACATAGAAGGAAGAGAGATATTTCCATTTCTTTTGGAAAAAAGAGGAAAATCAGGCTGCACGTCCTTTTCATGTAGAATCCTAAGCATCCAATAAAAGTCCTTATGGCCAGGACTTGTGGGACCTGGCTTTGATTCTTGCTCTGCTGTATGTCAGCTATGTGGCTTCGTAAGCCACCGACTGCTGGCAGTCTCAGCTTTCTCCTCTGTAAAATGGGTGGGTGAGGGAGGGGGTCTCTGGGAATGTAAACACAGCATTGAGGGCTGTGGGTAGGCAAATTTCACGCCCCTCTATTAATCTCAGAGTAAAACAAAAACCTTTTAACTATCATAAATGCGAACCAACTGTGAAAATTATGTGAATTCAGTTCCATAAATTGTATAACATTAGTCACAGTTCCATTTGTTCTGTGACTGTGTAAAAATTATAGATTTCCCAGGTTAGAGGAAAAAAACCTACTCCTACCATGTACGAGTAACCTTAGCCTCTCCACCGCACATTACATTTCATCACACTACATTCACGACGAAGGGTCCCAGAACGGTGGGGCTAGAGGGGTCTGTTGATCTCCCTTGGAATCCTTGGCAAGTTATTGCTGTCTTTTCACTATAACATAAGCACAGATTCCTCAGGAAACATAATCCCATGTGTCTCTCCTGGGCCAAGCCCACTCTTTGCTAGGCAAAACAATTTCATTCTGGGTGAGAAAGAGGTGTGAAGACAGATTAATGGTTCCCGTGTCTTACTGCATATGCTTGTGGTCAAGTGGAAGTTCCAGGCACCATGGTCTCCCTGAAGTCATATGCCATGAATCATCTCTTCTGTTACCTACAAATACATGATTCCTCAGTGCAGAGCAGGCTGGGCAACAACTCATGTTTTTAAATGTTTGTCAGGACTGTCTGTATTTTTCATACTGGAAGATGGTTTGAAAATTTATTTTTCTTCTTTTGTGTGAGCCCTGCAGCATGCTTTGCATTAGTTGGTAAGAATCACTGAGGTTTAGAAAAGATTTTAGCATCTGTGTAGCACTAGCTAGACATTTTAGCATTAAAAAAAGCAAAGCACTGATGCCAATGAGAGAGGAAGCCTTTGGACTTGAATTCAAATCAAGGTTCTCTACTAAGCAAATTTGCTAGACATATTTATGTCAGGACAGCCACAATATGGACGTGAGTAAACGTTTAGACACACACACACAAAAAAATCATCTACTCACTCTTTTTGGAGTGAATTTCATAGATTCCTTAAGCAGTGAATGAGTCATTTATCTATCAGTTTAATCAGTAAGCACCTACTGATCCTACTGATCACTCTTATATGGTACTGTGCTAGGAACAAGGGGCACAGAGTTAAATAAGACATTCTCCCTTGCTTCTAGGAGCTCAGAGTCTCCCGAGGAAACATATATTAACAAATAAGTACAATACAATGTCATAAGAACCATAATAGTGATATACACAAAGGCATGTGGGAGCAGTAATTCTGCCTGGAAAAATTAGGGAAGGCTTCATAAAGGAAGTGACACTCAAAGAGTTGTGTGTTTTTTGTTTTTTTTTTTTTTGAGATGGTGTCTTGCTCTGTTGCCCAGGTTGGAGTGAAGTGGCGTGATCTCGGCTCACTGCAAACTCTGCCTCCCTGGTTCACACTATTCTCCTGCCTCAGCCTCCCAAGTAGTTGGGACTACAGATGCCCGCCACCACACCTGGCTTATTTTATTGTATTTTTTAGTAGAGACGGGATTTCACTGTGTTAGCCAGGATGGTCTCGATCTCCTAACCTTGTGATCCACCCACCTTGGCCTCCCAAAGTGCTGGGATTATAGGTGTTGAGACTCCGTGCCCAGCCAATGAGTTCTTAAAGAATGTATAGGAGTTGTCCAGACACGGAAAGAGGAGAGTGTCTTCCTGGAAAACAGGAACAAGAAGAACCAAGGTAAATGGCCTGAAAGTGCATGAACATTGGCAGGTGGGGGTGGGACGGTATGACTGTTTATGGTGGGCAAGGTATAAAGAGGGGCCCTGTCTGCCAAGCCACGGACTGTGAACTTGACTCTATAAACCATCAACAGCCATAAATGTCTTGGATAGGAGACTTTTTTTTCTTTCAAAGCTTAAGAAAGAAAAGATCAATTCTGAGTTTAGAAAGAGCACTCTAGCAGCATGCAGATAAGTTGTACAAGGAAAAGTCTGGAGACAAGAATGAAGTAAGAGTCTTTTTCAGTATCCTGAGGTGAGAGCTAACGAGAATAGGAATTAGGACCCCAGTCGTGGAGAGAGCCTTTTGCTTGGCCCTGAGTATAAATGTCTCCTTAATTTTGCTCCCAAGCCTCCTCACTTACTTCACCCTAGTCTCTACTCTGCTGCAAAACCTTGATTTAAGCCACAAGGAAGCCTCAGTGAGAGAAATTCAGCAAGAAAGAAGGGTTACATGTGAGCCACCAGCTTACAGATGGAAGTTAAAATCATGACCATCCAGGGGAATGGTATAAAGAAGAGAAAGTAATTTAAAAGTTCTGTGGAACCCAATTGCTTAAAGATGGGCAAAGTAGGTACCAGCAGAAGTCTCTTGAGTACCTCTGGAATGTTAGCAAGGGCATCTTCTTGATCCTGGGAAGGGAAGGGGACCCTCTATATTGGTGGGCTTCTTGGTACATTCAAGGCTGGATCCAGAAGTTCAAGACACGGACGTTGTGGCAGAAACAGCCACACGTCTCTCAGTATCCATTCGCCTTCTTCCATAGTCATTTAATTTTATCCTGAGTGTATGGTTTCCCAGAATAAAAACTACATTTTCCATAGTCCTTTGCAGTTAGGGTGGCCATATGACTAATTTGTGTCCAATGGGATGTAAATGGAGGCGATATGGACAACTTCTGTGCTGTTTCCTTAAAGAAAAGGGTCAAGCCCACCATTTTCCTTTCTCCTTCCTTTTTCATGCCTGCTGAAACAATGAAAATAGCAAGCCACTTGGGACCAAGTGTATGAGAGTAATTCCCTGAAGATGGTGGAGTAAAAGGATGGAGGAGCCAGGATCCCAGCACACATCATTGAGCCTTGCAGCCAGCTTGCACTTTAACCTCGTTAAACCTCCACTGTGCAGCTGAACTTGTATCCTCAGCCAACACACTGCCATGGCGATGTAGAATTCTGTAACATTACCTGTCCTAAAGCTTTGTAAACCTCAGAGTGTTTGTGGATGCCATTTCTGCAGAACCAAGCCATATACCTGGTGTTGGGGTTTGAGGACTCCTCTCATCCTCCCAAATTCTGAGCCAAGTACAAAATAAAACAAAAGGCTAACATACAAAAAGACTAAAATACCACTGTAACTATTGATAAAGCAGATGTTAGAGAAAGCCTGTACTGGTGGTAAGTGGGCTTTCTAAAACTGAGTTAAACGCTATTACTCAAAATTAAATTTAATTATCCAGCTTTCATGGGGACAACTTGTCTGCTGCAAACCTCCCCCATGGAACTATCCAGGAATGTTTCACTAGCAAAGCTCCCTCCACGTGGAAGAAACATTAGCTCTGGGGAAGCAACATTCACTTCTAACATTTCAAGTCCCACTCGGATGTGGGGACCATGTAGCTTGGAACTAAAACCTGAGGTAAGGTAAACAAAGGATCTTCAGCATCAGGAAGATGTGAGCTTACAATTGGCCAGTAATGCTATATCAACCAAGGTTTTTAGGACACGGGTTATGCAGATTCCAAAGTCAATATCAAACCAATTTCATGGCATTTCTATGTCAATTCCCCTGCAGCCTCTCCATGAGCTGGGCTCTCCACTTTGCATGTGGTCATTATCTCTCCAGGAAATGGGAGGAGGAAGGGGATCCAAGTTCTTAGTAGGGTTTCTAGCCTCGCATTGGAGAAAGGGCAGAACTTTCTGCAACGCCACAATTTTCACATGACTTGTCGTCTTCAAGGAAGGACCAGAGCTGTTACTAAGGCTACTTCACATCTAAATTATAAATTCTTGCAGTGAAGATGAAAGGACATGTAATGATCTCCATCCATAGCTAAACCAGTCATCATAAAAAATGAGTGGTTCTCAATGAGGAGGTATGTACTGCTCCCAGAGGACATTCAGAAATGTTTATGTTTAGATGAGATTTGGGGTTGGCACAAATTATTTGGGGTAGTACCGACACTTACTGGGCAGAGATGCTAAATGTCTTGCATCATATGAGATACTCCCATACAATATAGGATTGTTCCACCCAAGATGTGAATGTTGCTTGTATAGATGGACTTAACCTGAAGAAACTCTTTGTGTGCAGCTCATGCCATAATGTAGAGAAAGATCAAGCTGAGCCCAGATCTTATTTCCCATGTCTGCTTCCTCTGCATTTTGCCTTTGTATCTTCTAGGAGTGGGGACTCTTGGGAGGCCAGGACTATAATTACTCCTAAGCACTATATCACAACATTTCTAAATCATGTCTAAATGTATTTATTTGTTCCTTTATTTATTCAACAAGTATTTCTTGGAGAGCAGCTACTATGAACCAGGTACTGTCCCAGGCTTTAGAGATATGATGATGATGGGAAAACACCAAAACTCTGGCCTATTCAACTTATTGTTTTGAGGGAAAGGAAGTATAAAGAGCAATAGCAAAATTCTTCTTTATATCTAAAGAAAGAAGTCAAAAATCACAAAAATTTATAAGTAAAAAAGAAAGATCTTCACTTTCATTTTACAAATAGAGAAACTGGGGCTCAGAGAGGCTCAGAGCTTGTTTGGGGTCACATGGTAGTACAATGGCAGGGTTGGGGTCTATAAATGCCAGCTAACTGTGGTTGCTGTAGTATTTTATTGCACTGTATTCCATTTCCATCCAAGAATAATGAACACTCTACCTTTGATTCATGGAACTTGGGCTTGCTTCATGGTAATCCCCAAAATTATCCTTCTCAGCTGGAAAAATCAGTGGGCAAATGGGATGGTGAATAATTATATAACAGCAGTCTTTTTTTAAAAAAGTGATCATTCCAATTTAACAAATATTTACTGAGTATCTACTGTGTGCCAGGTACTATGCTTTGTGCTGTGGGGGATTCCAAAATGAATGGGTTGTTCTTCCTCCCCTCAGGAAAGTTACCGTGCGGTGAAAGAGATAGATGGCCTGTAACTGCAGGACAGGATGGAATGTGATAAATGCCATAATAAAATTATAAAGACCTGTGGGAGCTGAGGGGAAGAGATGAATGCCAGCTCCTCCAGAAGGTGTTTCCTAATTTCCCCAAATGGAATTTGGAATGGAACTTGAAAGATGGATGGAATGTTAATAAAGGGGGAAAGACCTGCTTCAGCTTCACATCCAAGCTGACAAATCTCCTGGAGGTCAAGGAAAAAAATTCTGAGATCTAAAGATGACAAAAGCAAAGCAAGATAAGTCTTTTGATCATGAGGCAAGTCTAGCTCATTGAGAGGCATCTCCATGGTAGGATGAATTTCAGAGTCCTGGTAATAATAATAAAATAACCACTATGACTACATTAATTAAGCACTTACTGTACATTAGGCGCTAGATTCTATATGCATGTATTATGTCATTTAAATTTCAAAACAACCCTTTGAAACAGAGGCTACTATTATCTTCACTGGAAAAAAATTGTGTTGTAGAGCAGACATATAACATATCTGAGATCACGCAGCTAAAAAGTATCAGGGCTAGGATTGAACCCCATGGTTGCTGTATTTAAAATAACATGGTGATGTTCCAGTATATGGTGATATAGTAAGTTCTTTTTCTCAAAGTTGCAAAATTCATTATAGTCACCATTTCAAAAGCAAATGAAAAGTGGCATCTCTCCAAAGGGTGGGGTCAGCCAGCTTGGCTCAACGAGACCATGCATCTACTGCATAACTGTGGGATCTTGGGCTGCCACTGCCATCCCCAACAAGGCATTTGTAGCTGGGCCTGCTTACTCAGTAATCTACTAGCTATAGCAGATTAATTACAACCAATCCCCATGACTCTCAAAACCACTCCTGAAAACCCAGATCAGGGAATCAAAAGATGTTTCATGAAAGGCTTTGTTGTGTTCCAGCTTCTTCTTCAAGACCCCAGTCAACTCTTAACCCTCATGGAACCTCCTCCTGACCACAGCTCTTTTCATGGCTCCACACTCACAGCTCCTCCTTCTGTTATCATTTATATAGCTTGTATTCACAGTCTGCCTCCCGCAGGAAGAATCCCATCTCCCCATTGTCAAGTGCACTTAATTCTATTTCATCCCACAAAAGAGCGAATGGTATGAAAACCAATCTTTCTAGTCCCTGCCTAAACCTTCACACTTTCCCTCTCCCAAAGGTGGGAAAGACTTATCTGACTGGAGGAAGTGAGGAGGGTAAACTGTTAGTTACCCTGCATGGATCTAGGGAGAATGCAGGGATGTCATTCTTTGAACCTACCTATCCCTGGCATTTGGGCATGATGGACTCACCTTGCACTTCCTCATAGTTGCAGCACATGGACCATGCAGCACATAGATGGAGCAGAGTCAGGCCCTGGAAGGCCAGGTCTATTCTCTATCTGCTCTGCTTTTCCTGCTTGTCTGCATGGGGAAGTCAAGAGTGTCTGGTCTATGGGCCAGGTTCAGGGAAGAGCAGGCTCTGCCACCTTCTCCAATCTGCTACATCATTAGGTAGCTGACAGTGGGTTTGGATCCCCATTTGGCTTTCTGCATATAATCTCAACTAATTAGTAACTTGAGGTGTTTTGCCTACTGTGCATTCTTATCACTTACATAAATGAATATGTCTTCCCCCACCTGATGGAAGCTCTTTGAACACAGAAGCAGTGTTGAATAGTGGGGAGTGCACTGGAGATGGCATCATAAGGCCCAGCTCTAGGTAACACTCTGTTTGAGAAAGTCACTTACCCTTTCTAAGCCTCAGTTTCCTCACCTGCAAGACGGAAGAGATAGCACTCATGTGCTTATGTTCATCTCATGGGAGAATGGGGAGGGTTAGAACAAACAATGGGTGCAAGAGTAAACTGAAGGGCCCCAAATGTGTAATGGCCTACTATTATTATTATCATTGTCATCATCACTATAACCAAATGTTCTTACTAATAGCAAGGGGAGCTGTCATTTATTAAACATCAATCATGTGTCAGATGTTTTAAATATGTTCACAAGCCTCTTGAGGTTTGTAAAGGCCAGTCCAATGGTTCCCAAATTTTGCTGCACATTGGAATCACCTTTGATTATTTAAAAATACTCATCCCATCTCTGTCCTTGCGCAAAAGTCTGACTTAATTGATATGGGGTATGACCTGGCCTTGGGACTTTCAAAACAACCCCCAAATGATTAGAATCTGCAGCAAAGTTTGAACACTGTGGGCACAGCCTTGTTGATGAGTCAGAAAAGATAGAGATGTGGTTGGGTGAAATCAAATCCGAGAGCTTACTCCTCACCTCCTCACTAGTTAGGGAAGGGGGTCTGCTTGGTGGCAGAGAGCAGGGTCATCTGCACAGCTGTAGGATGCAACATTGGGAGATGACTTGGAATAAGAACAAACATGGGTGGATGTGCTTTTAACAAGCCCTCTAGCCCTCTAGCTGACATTAAGGCCACTGTGTTGCTCTCCTTGAGGTGCAGCCTTTGTGGATATAATAAGGGAGCCCCAGGAATCAGTTTAATACCAGCAAGCCCTAGTCTCACTGATGGAAAGGGCCAGAGCATAGCCTAGGGCTAAATCCACATTTCTCTGCCTTCCTAGCCCATTTTTTTTCCAGTTCAAACTTCATTTTTTAAAAGTCCTCTAGTAAAAACAGTTTAGAGATTTTCTTTCCACTTAAGAATAAAACAAATACAGATCCCATTTTTAAGGGTTTTTACGCAAGCTACATGTTTCGAAATAATAGCAGCTTCTTGTAAAATCTCTTGTTAGTTCTGCAGGTTTAAACCCACTTTCTTTTAACTTAGTTTTCTAAAGAATTTTGTAACAGTAAACTCTATAACTGTGACAGTTTCTCTTTCAGACTTTGCAAATTGGCACCATGGTTTTAATACAGTCTCTCCAATTTCCCACATTTTATAGGACATCCTAAGGGAAAGTAGATGATTATTACAACGTGGTGGTTCACACAACCTAACACCCCAATGGAGATAGTTTGGGTCCCCATTTATAGGTAGGCATGAGTTTCCTAATATTACAAAAAGGGAAAGTGAGACTTATATTACAGTAAGTAGTGTTGAGATTTAAATCTAGGTTCATCTGACTTGAAAGTTGAAATGTGTGTGTGTTTATCCAGCATATCATGCCACCGACTTTTACATAACTTTAACTCCAGGAGATTTTTTTCCTCATTAACTTAGAAAGTACACAGAACATTAGATCACCCACATTTCTTTCCCCAAGCCAGATCTTTTCTACATCCAATGGCCTATTGCTTAACAATACAATATTTACCACTTGTTTGGTGAGGGTTCTGTGAATGGAAAAAGTTGGCAACTTTAGCTGATTTCCCTATCAGAAAGATTACATGTCATAGAAAACTCTGAGGTGTTTTCTCAGCAGTGTATTGACACATTAGTAGAGTTTTCCTGTGGGTAAGAATTCCATTAGGTGAGAGGATGAGTGACACAAAGACAACCACTTGAGAATATTCCTCCAGGTTCTAGAAAAGATCTGTAGTCAGCATGTACACTGTTGCTCCCCATCACAGGAAGCCATTTGACACAGTGGTTATCAGAGGCACAAGTGCCGTCTTGTCCAATAGTCACCCACTGGAAGCCCTATGTTCCAGGAGAGCCTAGACAGACAGAAGGGCCACCCTGAAGGCACCTTTAATTGTGTTAGACTAACTGACCATTTTCTATAATCCGGAAGAAAATTAGATTTAGAAAGCTTTTCAAGTGTGAAGACAAAAACTCAAAGAAGAAAATGCCAGAAGAAGAACTGGAATGTCCCTTGGCATCCATTCTGCCTTGACCAATAGTCTTCATTTCCTACCACTCTCTAGCCCATAATCTTGGAAATTTTCTTTTGTAGTTTAACGTGGTCGGGTCTGATATAGCAGGGAAGAAATCTTTGGCCTGGAAATTCTCTGCTTAGGAGGCAAAGCGAGGCCACCTGAGGCTTCTGTAATGGAAGCAAGGGAAGGAGTGAGGCAGTGATTAGGGAGTAAGAGGAAATGCTGCCAAGTGATAGCTTCAAATAAATGGAGCCAGAACAGCCAAGTGGGGAAAGGAAGGTCATTCAGAGCCATTTCTACAAGCTATAGTGTCCTTCACTCTGACACTTCACTGTTAAGATAAATGTCCAGTACCTTCTACTACATTTCTAGGTCATTATCGGCTGACATTGGGATTATTCACCATTTTATTCCTGCCTATGGATATCAGCTTTTCTCCTCAAATATGGAAGCAACAGAGATGGGAAATAATGTAAACAGAATGCTTGCTATATGGCAACATTGTTTGGGGTGTTTTATCTGTACTATGCCATCTAATTTAACTTAGTACTCCACCATAACCCATTTTACAGATGAGAAAACTGAGCCACACAGAGAGATTATATGACTGATCCACGATCACACAACCTGTAAGTGGCAGATCTGGGTGTCACATTCACTTGTATCTGCTCCAGAGCCTGTGGTCTTTCATTACATCAGAATCAATAAGGATTTTGTTTGAACAAACTTAGAATTTGTTCCACAAAATGAGAGTTACCATTCCATGGATGAAAACACCTGCCTCAAAAGATGTCATGAGGACCCAATAAAACAAAGTAAACTCAAAATCACCTGAGGTGCCCAAACCAGGTATTCACACGCACTGGCTCCCCCCGTGGAAGGCTAGGCTCCTGCTCTGCAAAACCTCCCTTGCCGATCATGGCTCAGGCTGCACTTTGAGCATCTTCTGAGGCAGTCCCCTAAACCTTATTACTGCACCCACATCCTATTGTTGACCCCAACCATGGTAACTTATTTCTTATTCCCAGTGTAACTCGCAAACGTTTGGAATGACTTATAGATGCGAAAAATGAATCCAATCACCCTTAAAAACAAGAACTTCTCACTACTGAAGCTATTCAAGATTGTGCTGCTGACTCTGAATTCTAGAGAGAGACTCTCCAAAAGTATTTCCAGCAAAACAGAGGCAGCATCCCTAGGGTTGCATTTGTCTGCCAAGTAAACTACCTCGAAGAGAACTGTATCCATTTGCGTGAGTATTTCAGTATGCTCTAAGTATCAGTCTTATTATTCAATATTTGTACCTTCAGGGGAGTTGCAAAATTTCCATGACTGGAATGTTATTTTCAGGGTGCTTTATTTTGAAGATAATGTGTCATGGTATTTTAAGCTCATTATTTTCCTTTAATCAAGCATTTTTTCTAGTGGTTTTTTTTTTTTTTTTTTTTTTTTTTTTTTTTTTTTTTTGATTTGGATAGTCATTCACTGATCTCAGGGTTGGAACATTAATTGGCAAGCTATTTTCTGCTTTCACATTTTTCTGAAAGACGTGTAACTGATGCTAGAATATCAATATTACCTCTGTCCTTAAAGTGGATATTATTTGCTTTCTAATGCCAAAAACTGGGGGTACCTTGAGCAAAAGAGTCATTTTCAAAAGCCTCACCTCCTCTAAAGGGCAAGAAGAGTAAATGGGAAAAGTGCAATTTGACAAGGAAAGTCACCAATGTTTTTAAAAGGTCTCCCTCATTAATATCACCTTTTGTTCCCTTGCACGATTCAAACAAAATTACTGCTCTTTGGGGACCTCCCCAAGCGTGAAAAGCCATAACAATATTCTAGATCAACTAAAACTGGAGATACAAGAGTCGATTAAGATTAATTTTCTAATTTAAAAATTATTTTGGTGGAATGGGAAAGGGCATTTCAGTCCTGTCACCTCAGCCCACACCCAGGCCCCATGCACGACCAATCTGATTGTGGTAGTGCGCCCCTGCCATGTGGGTTTATATCAGCTCCAGGGAGATAGCGTGGAGCAGGGCATGGGGTGCAAATTGCTCTGCCACCCTTTTCCACCCTCTGGTTACATTATCCTCCAGAGCAAAGATGAAAATTGTCAGTGAGTACCAATCCTATCTACCCCTTCGCTTCAGTCCTCCTTTGAGATGACCTACTTGTCCTCTGACAAACAGAGCAGCAAGAAACATCTGCAGTTCAAAAGAAACACATAAACAACCGCACTCCCCAGATGAAAGGTCAATAGACTTCCTGATACAGGAGACCTTTTCCCCTTGCATGGCGTCTGGTTGCATTTGCACGCCACACTTGGAAACTCGATATTTCTTCTGCAGCCCTTGCCATCATATTCCGCCCCTCTTGTGCAGCACATTGGCGAGATGGCTCACGATTCTCACCCAAGGGGGCTCTCTGTTGACCCTGGCACAGGAGGCGGCTGCCCCAGACACAGAGCAGGCCGTTCTCTGGGCTTCCCTTTGCAAAGCCCAAGAGAAAGATGCAAAGGACGACAGTTGCATTGCTGGCTCATTCTTGACAAATGGGCCTGTCACTCCTCCTATTGATTAGCAATATTATGACATTTCCCTTCAAAAACACAGATGTGGCATGACTGGTGACAAGGCTGTGGCTCCAGGTGGAAAATCAGGTTTGCCATTGTTTGTGCTTCTGTATCTGTTCAGATTCCAAGAGATTAAAAACCCACGTTCTGATACCATTTAAAAGATTTCATTTGAAGAAGTGAAAGTTTGGATACTCTTTAAAAATACACATTAATTAGCCATCACTGTAACCATGGAGGAGGAAGCACATGGCAAATCTGTCCAGGACATCACAGAAGGCAAAGAGATGTCCCAGATCCCTGCATCCTTAGAATGTGGGACCCTTCCTCTGTGTTGGCAGAGCTACTCTTCAAGTCTCCCGACTACGTATTAAGTTGGTGCAAAAGTAACTGTGATTTTGCCATGACTTGTGATTGGTGCACCAACCTTGTACCAGTCAAGCCATGGAGGGACCTGTCGTTTTTGTCCCCTTGCAGGAAATGCATGAAGGGAACTGGCAAATTAGTGACTCATGCCTTCTCACCTCCCAAAGTGTTGGTAATCTTCCCATCCTGGCCCTATGGGGCTGATGGTGTATTCAGGAGAGAATTGCACCTAATTTGACTTTCTTTCCTTTCAACAAAGCACTCACATGATAACCTGTGCAAACTTTAATTTGTGAAGCTTTTATGGGGCATTTTCTCCCAACCTATTCTCAACATCTAGTCCCATGTCAAAGGAAAAAAAAAGGGGGGTTCTGAATAGCAGCCCATTTAAGTAAAAAAGGAAAAGTGCATCTTGCAGTCCAACATATGGTACATTTTGAGGTAAATTACAGGTAATTCATGAACATTTCCAGCAGGGAGATTGCCATCGTGGGACTCTTGTATATCCATTACGTTCTATTCTCATGTTTGTGGTTAAAGGAATCTCTGAAGCCTTTGAAGCAGAAAAAGCAACACTCTCTCTGCACCATTTTGTCCAGCTGAGGAAAGTTATTACCCTGCTAACACACGGGACTGATCCAGCAACTTGATTTCAGCAAAGCTGATGGAAAGCAGGCTGTGAGGGGGATGTGTAGCACGGGTTTTACTGCGCAAACTATCTGGGGGCTGGCAGGCGCAACAGTTAAATAGGAAAATGAAATTTGAGCAAACTAGAAACAGTCAGGCTGACACTATTGGATGAAAGAGAAAAGAAAAGAGGAGGTCACTTGGGGGATGGGGAGAAGAAACAAAAGGAAGAAAAATACTGCCTGTTAGCCCTGGGGGTTGGTGATGGAAATTAATATGAGCTAAATGGGATGTGACCAATTTGTAAGGCATTTGTTTCTCTCTGTGAGATGGGAGATCTCCATCCCAGGCAATCAGAACTCACTTTAGGCTGCCCCACGGCCAGTCTCTATAACGAGGTTGACCACCTTGCTTGAACATAGAACCCCTCACAGCTCCCATTACATCCCAAGCCTGACAGCCTTGTAAATTTCCTCCTGTGACATGAAGGTCCTTTTTCCTTGGGACAAAACCTACGTGTTGGGTCCTGGCCTGCTGGGAAAGATGAAGAGGAGGGGCCGTAGGAGGGGAGAAAGGACAAAACAAGCACCCTCAGCCTATTTGGCCACTCCAGATTGTTTGAGCAGCCTTTGTGTCTGGACCGCCAACAAGAATTAGCAAGAATTACGCAACTTCCAACTTCACATCAAAGAGCTTCTGGAAGAACTCTGCAAGCTCTGAAGCTGAACTGACCTGTGCCTCCCCTATCCTCATCCTAAATCAAGCTTTTATCTGACTTCCCATCGAAACTGATGCTAAGTGTCCCTGACACACACATCCTCCAAATAATTTGAACTTGATCTGAGGATTTCAGCCTTCTTGACTTAAAAAAAAAAAAGAAAAGAAAGAAAGAAAGAAATTGCCTATGATTTGCTTGGCAGCCATCCACCTCAGCATAGGCCATTGTGGTCAGCGATGTTGATGTTCATGAAGAGCAGTTGCCATGGCAACGCAGAGTTCAAAGCAAGGGCTTGCATGGTGTCAGAATAGGGGAGAGTGACAATGTAATGAAGGCTTGTGTCTTCTCTTCTCAGGGAGGGACAGGTGCTGGCCAAGTGATGGGGGTTGGGGGTGGGGGTGGCAATACACAAAACGCACTATTATAGTTATGTGTGAACTATGCGTTTATTTGGCATTTTGAGGATCTACTAGCTTATTAGGAAGTGTGCATGATGGAGAATTTGAAGACTGCATCCTAGCCTCTGTAGTTAAGCAATTGAGTGACTTCAACCTTGTTGTGCACTGGTTTCCTCATCTTTAAAATGAGGGGGTTTAATAAAATTGAGCATCTTTTCAATTGCTAAAAGGTTACGATTCAATTACTCTAGGAAATCTGGGGAACTTTCTGGATCCATCAGGTGGTATTCTGATGCAGATCACATTCTGTTCATCAAGGTCGTTCATGATGGAGAAATGGTTGGATAGCTGCTGATATTGGGCCTTAGACATTCATGGAACAGCATGTTTATTGAGCACCTAGTTGGCTCTGGGCACTGTTCAAGGTGCTGAGAGGATAAAGAAGACCAAGCCCCTGTTCTCAAATAAAGCACATTCTGGAAGGAGAGACAAACATTATACAGATAAATACACAATGGATCGTATAATGATGACTGGAGAAAGGACGCTAAGCTGAATATAGCATGTAACTAGGGCATCCCAGCCAGTCCAAGTGGTCTAGGCAGGTGGGGGAGTGTCAGGAGGGCTTCTGGAATGAGTAGTTTACAGGTTAAATCTGAAGGATGAGTAGGAGTTAATTAGACACAAGGAGAAAGAAGAAGAACTTGCAGACAGAGGGGAAGGCGTGTGAGGCTTGGAAGTGGGAAGGAACTCAGATGGGCTTTGCAGTGTGACTGGGGAGGTAGATGAGGCCCAGTCCTGCTGGGGCATAAAGGCCATGTTCAGCTGTTTGGTTTTACCTAAGGACAACAAAAGGTCATTGAAGGTTTATGAACAGGATTAGCTACTCAGATTTACATTTTTAAAAGATCACTGTGGCTACATCATGGAAAACAATGGCAGTTTTGGGGAGGAGGTGTGGGGCTGGATTTCAGAGATGAGAACATCCTTAAGATGATTGTAAATAATTCAAGAATCAAATTTCTTTTTTATTCCAGATTACCTATTTTGATAGTACGAGGCAATTCAAAACATAATTTCACAATCTTTTCTCCCTTGCCTTGCCTGGGTAGACACATCCTGTAATGACTTTCTTGAACCCCAGTTGGCTGAAACTGCCAGGGGTATTTGTGTGACCAGTGGTGAATTGTTATTGATCTATTATTCTTCCAGTATACCTCTGCTGGCCTGTCAACATTTCCTATTTCAAGCGCGGCGGGGGCAGGGGGAAAGTCGATATGAAATATTCACTTTAAGTTCCAAAATTTTTCCTCCTAAAATTCAGAAATATTCACATAACTATCCATGGAGAGTATGCAATAGCAGATCTACTTTAAAACTGAATTAATCTCAGCTTTAAAAATGCAAAAAATTATGCTTGTAAAGAGCTACTTTTACACCAATGCTTATTAAGGGCTTGAGGCTAGCAGATTGCCCATTGAGGGGAGAAGTTCTGAGCAGCCACGTTTTCAGAGTGAGAACAACTCGAGTCAGCTAGGAAGATCATTTTGGGATGCCTGGGAGAGAGTCAACCCAGTGGATGGATAACACAGAAGACCCTGGCCACTTTTTTTTTTTTAATTAAAATGTATTGTGTTTTTTGCTAATTTCTATGCCCCAAGCTACATGCTTTAAGCTTCTTGTTTAATCCTCAGGACAACCTGATGAATAGGCACTATGATTATCCCCACTTAACAGATGATGAGAGGAAGAATCCAAACATTTAATTTCTCTGCCCAGCATGGTCACCTTCTGGGGCCTCATGTGCTCCTTCTTCATTCTACTGTCCAACGGATGCCACAGGAGGGAAATGAACGGGAAACGCTCAAAGAAGAGAGTCTCATGCTCTCCCTCTGATCTCACGCACCCTCCTCTCTCATTCCTGCCTCTCTCTTTCCCACTCCTAGAGGGAGACTGCAGGGGAAGATTTATGAGCAAGGAAAAGCTCTCTAACCCCCTTATAAACTTTATGAGCCATGTGGACAAGTACAAATCAGATAGAAACATGATGTCCAGGGCCAGAGTTCTGTAAATAGTGATATCACTGAGGAAAATCTCCACGAGAATTTGGTTCCCGGGAGAGAGCAGAGGAGGGTTCTGAAAACAGCGTGTGAAGAATGATGAAAGCCACTTTGAAGTGAGGCCCAGGGCCTGTGGTGTTTTCAGCAGCTTCCCCCCACAGCCCTTGGAATTTTAGCTGCAATAAAAAGACACCAAAAGAAAACAGCTGGTCAGATTTGTTCAAGTAGAAGCAATGTGTGGCCCTGCAGAGAGCACATGATGGAGGAAAGCAGGTGTGAGGAAGAAGAAGACAGAAGGGTGGCCTTCACCATGAGTGTCTTAGGCCCCCAAGGTTACACCATATACATATCAAATGCTGGGCAGGTTACGAGATACATCTACTAAATTCTCTCTGTGGGTCCGCACCAGTCCTGTTAGGTAACTCAGGAAGTATGAGCATATCCATTTAATGGGTGAGGAAACTCGAGGGTTGCCTTTGTGAAACAGTCAAGGGAAAACCAGAGCAGGGTTACTTTGCCCAGGCACAGTCCACTGGTGACAAGGATGAGAGGAAGGACAGGCTGGAGATCCAAGCCCAGTTCCACCTCTGCCTGAGAGTTTCCTCATTGGTGTTCACCCACAAGAAAGTTCTGTGAGAGTTGGTCACTGAGGGTCTGACACCTGGGGAAACACTGGGGAGCATTCTTACTGATGGATTCTACCACCTTTACTGGGTTCAGGGGCACTTCAGTGAGAATCCTGCTGCAATAGTGCCATTAAGGTGGATAGTAACCAGCCTCCAAGGTCTCTACTCTTTCACATCCATACCCATTGCAAGCGCTCTCACACTGTACCAGGTTGCTCTGTTTGATCAATAGAAGGCGGTAAAAAGGGAGGCATGTCACTTCTGGGACATCTACATCCAGGGCTCTCTCTCTAATCACTCACTCTACGGAGAGTGAGCTTGCATGTTGTGAGGTCAGTTGGGCAGTCTATCAAGAGGCTGCCATGGTGAGGAACTGAGTTCTCCAGTCAATAGACAGTGAAGAGTGAATACCTTCCAACAGCCACATGAATGGGCTCTGGAGCAGATGCTTCTCCAGCCAGACCCTCAGATGACTGCAGCCCCAGCTGACAGGACAATGTGAACCTCATGGGACACTGTGAGCCAGAACTACCTGGCCAAGTTGCTCCCTGATTTCTCACTCACAGACACTGTGTAATCATAAAGGTTTGTTTTTTTTACCCTGTTAAGTTTTGGAGTAATTTGTTACACACTGATAGACAACTAACACCTGGTATATGCCACTGCTCTTCTGCTCTGAGGCATTAAGGACAAATCACAGAGGATGAAGATTGTTATCATTTTTAATACTTTGTCACTCTTCATCAAAGAAAGATGCTTGACAAAAAGCCCAACATTGTAAAGAGTGCCACAAAAGAAATGCTTTTCATATATAGATATATAGATGATATTATCAATGGGACTAAACAGGAATTCTGCTAACAGCTGGAGATACACACAGCCAAAAGTGGAAGTACCATGATGATGGGAGCCAACCTAGAGGCCTGAGATGAACCTCAAGGATGAGTCAGGGAAGAAAAGGCAGGTATGGAAGCGAGCAAAAGCAACAAGGAAAGCAATAGCAGAGTATACAAGAAGAACAAGAAAGGCTTCAACATGACTAAAGCAAAGCAGAAAAAACTTGAGATGAAGCTGGTGTGTCAAGGTAACACTAGCTTGGACTAAAGGACACAGGAGAGAGTAGTCACTCAGCTAAATCAGTCACTGCAAGAAAATCAGATTGACCGACACAGTCAATATAGAGCTGTGCTGTCTGATATGATAGTCACCTGCCACATATAGCTATTTAAATTTACATCAATCAAAATCCAGTAGTATTTAAAATGTAGCTCTTCAGTTGTGTTGGCTACATTCAAGTGCTCAATAGCCACATGTGACTGATGGCTACCATATTGGATGGTACAGGTATAGAAAATTCCCATTATCACAGAAAGTTCTGTTGGATAGATTTCATATATAGTAGTTACTAGATAATATCACAAGTATATATTGAAATTTTGAGACAAGGTGTGTAACAGATCTGCAAGTATCAGGTTGATAATCTCCAATGTGACTGTAAGTATGCAAATGCTGCCTGGACATCTATGCTTAGATTAAACCTCTGGCATGTGATTGCAATGTGATTTTGCACTTTTAGGCATGGAGTGTCTTAAAGGTAACCAGCTGCATGATAATAACTATATAAATGTGCTTAATGTTGTAGTTCTTTGTATATTGGTAAATGTCACAAAAAATCCATCTGTGGTATTTTTGTTCTCCACTGAAATCCTGTATTTCACAGAGCAGTAGTGTTCCATGGAACACAATTGGAGAAACTTTTATAGGCTATGAGGAATTTAAAGAGGAGAGTGATATGACCAGCTTCACATCTTAATATCTTTTGTAAGAAACATTAAGCATGATGTTTTGAGGCAGGGGCTGATGAGAGGTAGGGGAGGGAAAAAATTAGCCTTTAGTCACAATTGTCCAGGAGCTTGAACTATTGTCACAATTGTCCAGGAGACTGAACTAGAGAGGGGCCCTGGGTGAGGTGCTAGAGATGCAAAAGATATCCTAGATGTGGTCCCTGCCCTGAAGTTATTCCCAGTCCCGTGGGATGTCACAGAGAAATTGACAGACATGTCACTGGCTAAAAGATACAGATCCTTGCCTCAAAAAACCATTTAAAGTACAAGACGAGGGTTCTGGAAACAATTCTCTCAATCTCTAAACCTGTCTCATGCCTGAAAACTACTTCTTTAGAAGATTAATGTATTGGGTGGTGTTATATCCCCAGGATCCAGACGGATATGTTATATCCTATATGTGTTATATCCCCAGGATCAGAAGGGATAGAAAGACAGCCTGTATAGACCCTGAAGTAGATGATGTGGGTACAATCCTGGCTCCACCAATTGTCAACTGTGTAATTTGGGCAAGTCACTTAATCTTTCTGTGCCTTGGCTTCCTCTTCTGTGAAACTGGACTATTAGTTGTACCCGGTTCATAGGGTTGTTGTGAGGTAGAATGAGTTTTATGCTAAGGGCTCAAAACAGTGTCTGATACACGATGAGTGCTATATGAATACTCTGTTATTCTTACATATTTTCACTCATAACACCTAAATGAGTAATGACCATATGTGACAGTCAGTTAATACTAGGACATGAGGCCAATGGAGTTGGATGAGTAACAGGAAACTGAGATTGTTTTGGGAGTGTGTGGAGTGTCTGCAATGGGCTTCTTAGCTTCAGATGATCAGATTGGTGGAAATGCTAGGAGGAGATAGGTGAGCTTTAGTGAAAGAGGTGAAAGCTTGGCAAAGAAAAATCTCCCCTGCTTTACAATGTTTGGTGACTCTGTCATGGGTGATTGAGGGCTGTCAAGATCATTGGCTTTAGAGTCAGTCCTGTCTCCACCTCTCGCCAGCTACGTGACCACTGTGAACCTCAGCTTCCTCGTCTGTAAAGAAGAGTGAATAGTACTTACATCCTCGAGTTATTGGGAGGGTCAAATAAAATAACTCAATGAAAGTTATTTATAGGCAGTAGGCATAGGCAACAATAAATGGTAGTTTTTTATGGTATTTTATCATAAGACATCATGGATTATAAGACACAAACCAATCTCAGAAATACTAACGTGTGAAAAAAAAAATGTGTCTCTAGCGTAAAAGATAGAATAGGAGTATAATGGAAGAAAGCTCACAGTTACTAAGTTCTTTCTATGTTTCCGGGCATTGTACCAAGAAACAAGATATACATTATTAATTTAATTATCAAAACAGCTCTACAAAGTATGTGACATTATTATCCCTTCTTTACAGCTAAGGAAACTGAGACTCAGAGAGTTTAAAGAGCCTGTTCCGAGTCATGCAGCTAGTTAAGTGCTAGAACCCCATCTGAAATTTTCTCTATCTTCTCCCGAGGGTTCATTTTGGCCACCTCCTCAGGCTGATCTGGGCATGATGAGGGAAGGCGCTGCAGATGAATGAGAGGGCCATATGGTTGACCCTTCACAAACTCTCTGAAAGCTCTGTTCTTAGCAAAGATCATGAACGTGTCCCCTTCCAACCTCTTCCTGAGGACAGAAGGAAGTGGGAGATTAGAGCATGGACCCATGCAGCAAGCTGGCTGCCCTGTGAAGGGGCAGGTCTCCCAGTGAGGGTCAGGCTGGAGCAAGATCTTCAGCCCCAGCAGAGGCTCCTCCGTGCAGGCTTCACCTGTGCCTGATGGTCTCAAGAAGGGACAAGGCCACATCTTGTCCTCATGGTGTAACCAGGCTTTGGGTCCACAGGGGTTCACATTTGCAGAGGGCTTGGGGAATAGGAGATTGTGATTTTGATATAGAGGAAAAGTAATACTCCCTGTTTATCCCAACATTTGTTACGAATCTGGGAACTCACGAAAGGCAAATCCTGGTTTTGCATGGAAAGCAAGTACACAGGAGGGATGATGGCGAAGGGCATGCAGGGAGAGTAGACACCTGGACGCGAAGAAGAGGAAATGCAGGCATTCTTACTTATACCAGGAATTTCAGGGACTATGGGGATTGTGACCACAAAAATAAACAGAGGATAGAAGAGAACCTATTTGGCCACCCCTAGGAGATGAACCAGTTATTTAAAAGAAAAAACCCAGCCATTAAAGTCACATCATACATTAAATGACAGCCAACATATACATGCCAGGTATTTCACTGAGCAATTCCCATGGATTAATTCACTTAATCCTTGTCAGAACCTAATAAGGTAGATGCCTGCATTCTCTCCATTGTTCAAAGGGGAAAAAAACCTCAGGCTGAAAGAGATTAAGAAACTTTCTCAAGGTTGTGTGGATAGGACAAGGCAAGGCATGGTTGAAATCCAGGTCTGGATGGTTCAAGTGCCTGCATTTCAGTCCCATTGCCAGAGTAGCCTCTGACACAACATTAACAGCATCTTAGGGGTAGGCAGAAGGGATTGATTGGGGGAGTTGTTTTTTTTTTGTTTTTTTTGTTTTTTTTGTTTTTTTTTTTTTGAGACGGAGTCTTGCTCTGTCACCCAGGCTGGAGTCAGTGGTGCAATCTCAGCTCACTGCAA
>NW_012107119.1:269317-456096 GCF_000951045.1 Mandrillus leucophaeus | reverse complement strand
TTTTTTGAGACGGAGTCTTGCTCTGTCACCCAGGCTGGAGTCAGTGGTGCAATCTCAGCTCACTGCAACCTCCACCTCCCAGGTTTAAGCAATTCTCCTGCCTCAGCCTCACAAGTAGCTGGGACTACAGACGCCTGCCACCACGCCTGGCTAATTTTTTTGTATTTTTAGTAGAAACAGGGATTCACCATATTGGCCAGGCTGGTCTCAAACTCCTGACCTCGTGATCCACCCTCCTTGTCCTCCCAAAGCGCTGGGATTATGGGTGTGAGCCACCGCACCTAGCCCGGGAATTTTTAAATCTAATCTACATAGGGCAATGAAATGTCAAGCAGGTACTCTGAAATTGATGCCCCATTTGCCTCTGGGACGCAAAAATAAGATAAATAATTCTAATCACTTATTGAGAACTACGATCCATGGTCTGAATAGACATGTTACATACATAATCATATAGGATTTAATATAAATTAATTTAATAACAGCTTTATGAGGTACAGTGTTCCCACTTATCCACAACACTTCCAGTAGATGCCTGAAACTGTGGATAGTACTGAACCCTATATCTGCTGTTTTTTCCTATACAGACATATCTATGATAAAGATTAAGTTATAAATCAGGCACGGTAAGAAATTAGCAACAATAATAATAAAATAGAACAATTATAACAATATACTAAAATAAAAGTTATGTAGCTGTGGTGTCTCTCTCTCTCTGCTTCTCTCTCAAAACATCTTCATATTTTTGGACACAATTGACTGTGAGTAGCTGAAACCTCAGAAAGCAAAACTGCAGATAAGTGGAAACTACTGTAGATATTCTAGTCTCCCTTTTAAATCTGCTCTGAGTGTGGGTTGGACTTAGTATTTATACCTAGGTATGCCTGATTTCAATACTCATTCTCTTTCCACTATGGTGTAGCACCTGACTCGTATTACCTGTTAAATTAAATGGCTGTGTGTAGTTAGAATGGAGAGAAAAGTAAAGAATAGTTTGTGTCTTTTTTTGTTCTGTAATTTGTATGTGTGCACTTAATATTTATCTAAAAATAATTTGCTGCAAGTTTGTTGTTGTTTTTCCAATACCCACGTTTCACACTTGGTATCCCAAGTAACAATCTGCTAGCAGTGCACTGCCCACTTACAGCCCACATATTTTATCCTAATAATTTCTTAGAACGGATAATGCCAGTCTGAGTTATTGAAGATAATCTGGGAATGGCCAATCCCCCAGGTTAGAAAACTGGCCAACTCCATTTCCTACCCAGGGCTGTCACAGCAGACCATAGACCTGGAGGCCACCTCTCTCAGCTGCCCCGTGACATCGCATCCTTTGCTGCTCCAGCTGCCGGCTGGTTGCAGTTTGCCTTAGGCGGTCTGCAGCAATTTTCCATGTCCCAATCTTATCCTCCATTTCAAAAAAAAAAAAAAAAAGATGGGAAGTATAATGGATTGAAAGAATTCCGACAGCAGATGCCAGATATCAAATTACACAGGTAGTAATCACACAGATTAGGAAACATAATGAATATAACATTCAAGCTGAACACAGACAATGAATTTTTCAGTATGATACAAGCATCTTCTTAATAAAATGAAATAACAATTTTCTCCTTATTAAAGCGACAGCAATCTCTATTTTCCGAAGGGACACATGTCACCCAGACCTCTGGGCTGAGATGGTCTGAAACTCAATACACACTGAACCAAATGGACTAATAGACATTTTGGCTGACTCTGATATTTCCAATTGTGTTGCTGTGATTGTTCATTATAGAGTGGTTTGGAAGTTTCACCTAATGTTTCTGAGCCCTTTTCAGAAACAAATATATTATTCACAGCATGTTGTACACAGAAAGGCACTGATTCGGAAATCAAGAGACCTGGGTGTTAGTTTCAACTTCCACTGCTAGATTTTGTGCCCTTGGTTAACCTTGAACCAGTGATGTACGAAGATGAAATGGTGGGAGTAATCTGCCCCTGGAGTAAGCAGTGAGGGGGCACATTGTCTGTAGAGAATTCTATACAATAATAAAACTAACTAAAGTCAGTCTGCTTTTTATTATCACCACCCACCATCCATGCTAAGCAAAAGCAGTGATAAAATGCTTCTCCCCGTCGAGTCAATTGATCTAAGTTCTAAGCAATTGATTTTAATAAATAGATGAATTAATAAACATATGTATGTGCTTCAAGTTGGCATTTTTATTATGTATCTTTAAATAAATATTAAATTTGTTTATTAAATGTATTTATTCAATTAACTTGGAAGTTAATTTTTAAAATTCCCAGTTACACAATGGGGCTGAGACCCATGTGAACTCAATACATACTACATACATTTGTTTCTCGGAGAAGTTTGCAATGGGTTAGTACCATCTGAGCTCACTATCAGCTCAATTTATATCTTCCGTTCCATGGTGCTGTAGACTCCTAAACAGTGGATTTGGAATAAACGATGATAGCAAGGGATTATAAAGACAAAACACAGAACCTGGGTTACTTCGATTCTGTCATTCTCTGTGACTACTTGGAGTTTTTATTTAAAACTTACAAAAGTGAAATTGTATGAATTGTGAGGTGTACATTTTTTGTTCGGTAAGTGCAAATTCTAGTTCGTTCATGAAATACTTCACTAAATTTGAATTATATTTTTAAATTGAAATGTATCCTTCTTTTAAAATGTTTGCTTTTTCAAACTAAAGAAAAATCATCAAATGGGTAATGATGATGATTACGTGTTTATTACTGAAAACAATGGGCTGTTCCATAGAGGAGGGAGGTGTTATGAATGATCCGCCGTGGGTGTGAGATACGCTAGGAACACACTAGGCATGTGAACCCACCAACTTGGGGTTCATATCTTTTTTTTTTCAGTGTCAACTTTTTTTTAAAAATTTTACTTTAAGTTCTGGGATACATGTGCAGAACGTGCACATGTTATGTAAGTATTCATGTGCCATGTGGTTTGCGGCACCTATCAACCTGTCATCTAGGTTTTAAGCCTTGAGGCTCATTTCTTAGATGAGAAGCAGCATTTCCCAAGGAGGGGAATCTTAGGTCCCCGGATCCCTAGTTCTCTTAGCCCCTCTGTGAAATTAGGGGTCCGATAAATGTGGGAAGCGCTTTCCTCCCTGCACGTGGGGATGAAAAATGTGCATCGTTACATTCAAGGCTCTGAGAAATCTCCCATAAAACAAAACAAAATGTTTGTTAGCCTAGTTCGTCCCAGTGACCACTGGACCTTCTTGGTTTTATTTCAGAAGCAGAGTTTGGTGAAGGAGGGTGGAGGGAGCCGTCAGTGAGTATTCAGGAGAGTCTCCTGTCACCATCCCACGAAACCACAGAATGCATTCTGGGTGAGGCCAGTGGTTCTCAAACACTGTTGCATGTTAGAATCCCTTGGGAGCTCTTTAGACTCCAGGTGCATGAGCTGTGCCCCCAGACAATTACATCAGGACCTCTGGGGAAGGCCCAGCATCCATAATTTTTAAACTTCCTGGTGATTCTGGTATACAGCTAAGTTTGAGAGCCCACGGGTTCAATCGTCTGAAGGTTTTTTTCAGATCTTAAGTCTCTCTGACATTTTCACCCCCAGCATGTAGATTCCCATACATGGACTGGCGTTGGGAAGCAGGGACAAAGGGGTGAAGTGACCTTTCAGCTTCAGCCAGAGCTGAAGTGTCAGGTGAGGGTCCAGGCCGAGATGCCTCGCTCCCAGCTCACGTAAGTGGCCTGAATTGGCGAGGATGTCTGGAACTTGTCAAAAAAGAGGATGCCATTAATAATAATAAAAAACAAATGGCTCCTTTTGCCAAAAACCCCCCAGAAGTTGAAAAATGGAATCTTTATGCACAAAGATGGTGCCCAGATGCCTTGAATCATAAGAAAAGCCCAGAAAGAGAAGAACTACAGCTGGTTTCTTCATTTCCAGGCTGATTTGCCTATTAACCTCCTGGAATTTTGAGCAGCGGTTCGTTGAGCTTGCTTCTCTCAATAGCCCATGCAGGCCCTGCCTCTGTGACACAGTGTACAAGAGTTTTCATTAAAAAGTTAACATTCATCACAGAGTTCAGGGCTCCTTCAATATCTCATTGAAAAGAGAGAAAAACAGCCCAACTTCAATGAGGCAAATGTCGCGGTAAGATAAATGCTAACATTTTCTTAAAAGCCACTGTAATTATTCAAAGAATAACCCCCCCACACACTCCACCCCTCATCCCCAAATTGCTCTTTTATTATTTGCTAAGGATCTGCTCTTACTATCCGCAAAACTCCCAGGGCCACTTTCAGTTTCCCCACCTCGCGGGCAGCACCACCGTCAGCAGGTGATCTGTGAGCTCTATCGGCAGGCACCATCAAGCCCAGCATTCTCAAGAACACACTCTGATTAGTCCTGACTTTTGGAGACTATTTCCACGCTGAGCTGCTGTTTCTTGACAACCATATTTAGGAATGAGAGACCTGAATGTGGAGGCCACAGAGTTATCCCGAATGACTCTGGTGTTCCTACATCACCCTATGATATGACAAGGGTAGTGATTCCGGAAGAGACTGTGGCAGCAGGCAGCATAAAGTCAGAAGGACACTTGCTTCCTTCCCAAGCATGTCTGCTGAGCACAGAGGCCAGCATGCCCCCTACGCCCCTGCTTGTTGGGTATGCTCCTTGCCCGACAGCAGGGAGTTCAGTTCCTGTCTCTTGGACCTTGTTTTAGGCCGCCAGCTGTATCCAACAGCAAAGACTCCCTCTTTGGAAAGGGCATTGCTCTTCATATGTACCTTCAGCAGGTCATATAAATTCAACCAATTAGACTTAGCCGTCAACACTTTGTGCTAAGTACCATGCTAATATGGTATACCGTCTACCTAACATGTTCTTGCCAGTTTTCCACCACCTTGAAATTTTCTAGCCTATGAATATTTCTCAAAGTGTTTTCTGCAGAATAGCAAGAGCAGTTATACATAAAAGGGTTTCTGCGATACGCAAATTTGAGAAACACTGGGCTACACAGAATTGTTATAGCAGGACTTTTCAGAACAACTAGCAAACTGGTGAATATTCAAAAATGAGCTAAAATAAGAGATTGGGATAAGCAGCATTCTTAAATGTATTGAAGTGTAAAGTTCTTTTATTGGAGAATACATGCTGAAAAATAACGCCTTAGTGCAGAGTGGAAATGTAGCATCTTTCTATGTTTCTGTTTCCTTCTCTGAGAAGTGGGAATAAAATAATACCTTGAGGAATTGTTGCGATTGAATAAATGAAATAAATGCATGTAAATCACTTAGAATAGCATTTGGCACAAATGTTACCCAAAACCTGAGTTCAAATTCCAGCTTCTTCTTAGCTGTGTACTACTGAACACATTACTTAGCCAGAGTCTCAGTTTCTTTATCTGTAAAATGGGAATACTGTTAGTTTCTAACTCAAAGTTTTTGAGAATTACATGACATAATGCATGTAAATTGCTCAGTAAACTTTTGGCATAAACTAATGCTCAAAAGCTGCTAGCTAAGAAAAGGAATGCTGTGTTTGGCAAAAAACAGCTTTGCCCATATTTTCAATGAATTTGAAACTCCATAGACTCATTGACTCTGGGTAACAGGAATACAATTTACATTCAGAAACTTGGCCAGAAGTTGGGCCCTATTTTCATCTGGCAATTCTGAAATTAACTACTATAATCTCATAAAATAAAATAAAAATAATCTTAAAAGTAAGACTTTGTTTCTGAACTACAAAAGTATGAATTAGGAGAAGATCAAAGCTGCTCTGGTTCAGATTTAAATTTAAAAGTATCTCTGTAGATTTACCATATGCTATCACTCTCTCTCTCTCTTTTTTTTTTTTAAAGGTCTGGGCATTTGGGGTAACTAAGGAAAAAGGATAAGGATTTCTGAAAGCCACAGCAGACCTAGGTGGAAAAAGCACCCACAACTACCTCATGAGTTAGTTTTATTTCTAACTTCATCCTTCTCACTCAATAATGAAAAAGTCAGTAAGTTCTTGACGAATGGGAAATTTTTGAGGTGTTATATTGTTTTTGCCATTATATTTCCAAATGCCATTCTCTCTACTTACATCAGCCCAAAGCTAAATAGAGCACTGCCAAAGCTGATTACAAAATGACAATTACATTTAATTGTTAAGCCATAGGAAAATTTTAATATTCAGCCATTTTAAGCATAAACAGCAATTACATATTTTCTACTGAATTAACATTTAGGCAATGATTGATAATATTTTCCTAAGCTCTTTAAAAAATGTTTTAAAGAATCAGTAGAAAGAAACCTGTGTCCTTTTAGAATCAAGAGAATGCAAGCTTGGACTCGAGTTCTGTTTCATATTTATTGTGAACAACTTGCCGTCTGGTAACATTTTTCTGTTCTATTTTTAATGGCTATAAAGTTTCTATCATATTCAGTAATTATCTTCAATCTCAAATGAGAAAGGAAATTCCATAATAAGAACTACATGAAACATTGAGTGTACAGGTGCCAGAAAATATTGTTTTGTTTAGTGGAGATGAGATTATAAAAATATGACTCTTTATAAAAGCATGTTCTCAAGTTTATTTATAGACACCATGACACCAACTCTTAAACTCCTTATTTAATCGCTAACAGAAACATTATTTCGAAAGGGAATTAAGGTGGTGAAAATATATTTTAAAGTGGCATATTCTTAGGGGAGTCTTGTTTTTTTCTTACTATTATCAACAACAACGACCCAGGGAAAGAAAAGTCAGGAGGTAATTTAAGCCACAACAAACAAAAACGTTTTAAATTTCTCAGGGGCAAGCTGCACTGCATCTTGAAGGAAATTGGAAAGAATATCAAAGAGAATTTATTATTTGATGACCACCCTTGGTTATTTAGTGAAAGCTGGGAGAGAAGAACGTAGCAGCAGTAAAGACATCTGATGTAAACCTGAAGGGAGGGCAACAGAGAGAGGGATTGAGATTTCGCTAACTTTGCGCTTTGGGACCACAGATGCCTTCAATAACAAGTAGTTATTTCATTGTTGCATTTTTAGATAAGTCATATTAGACAATTATACTAGGTTATTGTAAGTCCTATTAAAAGAGCAAAATATTAACCTAATTATAAATTCCATTCAATACAGTTAAGATAAAAGCATCTACCACACTTACCATTCACAGTGGAGTTATTAATGATTACTTTTTTCTACTTATTGCTAACATCCATCAACTAGATATTAGAAAAGTAAATATTTTTCTGTCCATTAGAAAGTACTTTTCTAAAAGGAAAAGAATCTAGAATATAAGATGCCATTTTACTTCCATCCAAGTATCTACAAATATATATCTATTAGAAGCTTTTTCATTAATAAATGAGATCTCATTAAATAAATAGTCATGTGTATTTTTTGCTCAAGTCTCAATGTTCTAAGTTTCTGTTCTCGCTGAGAGGTAGGCCTCTAGAGATTATTCCAGAAAGAACATTGAAATAAATGGTTTTGATGTAGAAAGTTTCACATACTCACTTGATAAATAAAGGGAATGTTTGAGGCTACGCGGTCACATTTAATGAAGGGGAGTCAGAGAAGGCGAGAGAGAGGGAGAGTATGCACACAGTCCTCCTGGACTGACTTTGGACTTCTCAGCTTAATTGACAAAACAAGTAGGGCAGGCATTTCTCTGTTCTTGCTCTAGGCTATGATTTCAAAATAGCGCCCCAAGGCCACCCTCATTTTCACTGAAAGCCTGGCAGCCATGGAACTTAAAATGTGCCTGATTTGAGATTGGAGGGCTTCTGATTTGAACAAGATCCACTGCAGAACCCCAGACTAGCGAGACACAGGGGCTGATGGACCCGTGGCATGTTAATGCATTCGGTTTTCTCCCACTGACCATGGGTAAATGGGTAAATAACGATAACCTTCACCAAGAAATGCACACTGCTTCCCTCCCAGGGCGACACTGGGGAATTCTGGCAAAGGCAGCAAGTGTCCCTCTAGCATGAGCTGCCATCACAGGGGAAGAGAGAGTCCGCCAGAGCCACTGGTGAGGAGTTCTGGAAACAGGAATACCGATAGCCGTTATCTGACCACTAGGGCCTGGCTGGGAAAACCCTACCCAAAATCTCTTTGTTTCCTGATTCAGATGAGTGCTTTTCTCAGCTTTGTTTCTCATTAAACATTTTGAAAGGGATTAGCCCAAGTTTTGCCTATTTAGTTGTTTTTGTTTTCTGGCTTAACGTGCATCACTTTATCTAATAAAAATCACACCACATTAAACAGGCTGTGTTGAGTATGCTGCGGTTAGTGCGACTTTACTGGTGTTATTTTAACTGTGTGTTCTCTGAATTCCCTTGGAATTTATGTTGTTAACTCCCATGAATACGAACAGACCTCCCAAGCCCGCAGTTACACACTCTCTATACTTATTAGGAGGCAGCTTCACTTCTAGATGCTGCACAGAGGGCTGTATATTTTCCCTGAACACTTGAGTTCCTGAGCACACTTGTTTGAAAATGTCTCATAAAATATATGGTTTAGCTGGACAGACTGAAAATTTTGTGTAATCAGAGAGAATGTTTAGAAAACATTGTTTGGAGAGGGAAATAATATTTTAATGCTACTTCCAAGAGAATAAATAATGTAATTCCCCTTCTCCAGGGTCGCGGGATGCAGGCTTTAGCATTGCTAATAAAACAAAAGAGAGACGGTCCTCAGAGGGAGGGATACAAAAACATCAAATATTAACCATTTGGCCAGGAAATGTGTACAGTGACCAAAATCAGGTCCTTTCACTCATACAACAAATACTCAAATAACCACTTCAAAGCATTTTCTAGGGAAAAGATAAGACTAATATCAAAGAGAAAAATATCTTGAAGTTTGTGGTTGTATACCTAAAGAGAAACCTTTCACTTTGTCAAGAAATGACAAGAAAAGTTTTCATCTAATCGTTAGAAATCAGAACTTATTTTAAGCTTAGGCTTAGAGGGTTAGCATCCTTCCCTCTTTCATTTATAGGATGTTGGTATTATTTCTTCTGTTCCAGCATTATAATCTTATTCTACATGGAATTCTTTTCAATATAAAAGAAAATTGACCCCCAACTGTGACAGGTTTTTAATTTGTAGTAATTTATTCACAGCAGTTGTGAACAATGAGCCGAACGTTGTTGAAAAACAGGAGTTTAATTTTTGTAACTTCTTGATTTATTCTGATTTGTGTTGTTTAATGATATCTAGTATTGAAAAACCATGGATCCTGATAAACATCGTAGATTAGAAAATATATGCCTCTTAAGATTTCTTGAACTTTCATTTCTTCGAAACTCATAGAAAAATACTAGAAAACGGTGTGGAATCACTGAGGAAGTAGTGCCACCATCTGGAAAATTTCAGAATGGCAAGCATAAGTTTCTTTTCCTTACAAAAGTGAACTTTTTCTCAAGCGCACATTTATTTTGGGAAAAAACAAAAAACAAAAAACTTGTTCCATTTCCCTAACTGTCCTAAGGATAGTCAATGTAACACATGACCCATTCCCTGTAGTATTGCCTCATCAGAGAAAGGAAAGATTCATTCCACATTGGTCTACATTAGATGATGCTTTTCCAGGTGTCTCAAGAATGAATGAATCACCATTTATACAGAAGGATGCAACATGAAGGGAAGCTGAATTCTAACACTTTAAACTTGCAACTTAGACACATATGTGCTTAGTGCATGTGTGTTTGTGTCCAATGACATTAAAATTTCTCATCTGTAAAATGAGGACAATAATAGTATCTACTTTATAGGGTAACTGGAGGGTAAAATGAAATAGTGCCTGTAAGGCGCTTAGCAAAGTGCCTGGCACATAGCAGTGATCAATAATGGGAGAGATTGTTAAAACTGACATTTATTTAATCTGTTTTTCAAACATCTGAATTAATATTCATAAGGTTGGCAAGGACTCAGGTGGTTTTCAGGTCTGGCTCCTGTCCTGGAAAGAAAGCTTCCACACTTCTCTTTAAAGTCACCAGAAGAGGAGGCTTCCCAACCCCTTAGTGAAGCAACCTCCTCACCTGGCTCTCCAGCCCCTACAGTCTGGCCTCATATCCCTCTAAGCTCGTGCCTTCACCCAAACCTTCCATCCACACTAACTGGGTCTATTTCCAGCACCCTAAGCATGCCAATTGCCTCCTGTCTCTGTATATTTCTCCTCATATCCTCTCCTTTGCACATTCCACTTCTCTTTGTTTACTTAAGCCCCACCTTTCTTGGAGGCTTAAGTTTTACCTTTTCTCATTCTTTCTTCCCTACCACCCATTCACATCTGACAAGTGTTAGTTAGAGCCACTGTTCCTTCACTGCAGACTCCAGAAGGGCGGGTACAAGACGCTAAACATTGTTGTACCCAGAGCAGTGACTAGATAGATACTTGTTATTAATCTCCACAAGGAACATACATGCCAATATCCACAACTTTATGACCAAGATGACCTGCCAAACATTAGACTTAAATTAATCAGGGAAATGAAAGCTAAATCCCTGACCTAAATTAGTAGAGAACAACCATTCCCCAAATGAGCAAACATAAGGGCTTAACTCCTGAGCCACACTGAAAGGAAGATCAGAGCAAGTTTATTGTTTATTACAGATACAGTAAGATGGTAACATCCTTACATATTATCTTTTTCCCCCAAGTAGCCCTCATGTGAGGACTTATTCATGCGTATTTGTTTACCATCCCAGCATCTCTGGAATGACAGAGGCGGCACCTGGAGGCAAGTGGGGAAGCCCCAGACTGGGCTGTGTATGAGATGACTCCAAATTAGAATCCTGCTCTACTACATACTAGCTGTGTGACCCCAGGTCAGTGGTTTTAACTTCTCAGTCACTTTCCTGCTCTGTGAAATGATCATACAAATATCTGCCCCCTCCCATGAGAAGTACATGATTTACCTGATGCCTTAGTACACACACTAAGGGGCAAACAAGAGTGCCAGAAGAGAACATGAGTATTTGAGAGTTCCTACCAGCGCGACTTTGTCAGTCATCTCAGGATTCCCTATCATTCTTTTTTTTTTAAAATCCAAAGGTTTAATTGAGACTTCATCCTAGATCAACCAGCAGAGGTCACTCAAGGACAGACTGAATTCTTACTAACTCCAGGCCTGACTTTTAAATTGAAGATTATATCATTGAAGTTGGAACAACATATTTCGTGGTAACTCTTCACTTTTAATATTATTATTCTATATTGTCCATTAAGAGCCACAGTGCAGTAGTTTGATCAACGTTCTGCTTATGGAGCTTTCCTTACTAAAATTCTGTACAGAGGGAGACCCAGCTAAACACCCTCAGTCTAAAGAAGTGGGAAGGATGGAGAATATAGAAGAGGGATGAGATAATGGCATAAGACTTTTACTGACATTAAAAAAGAGTCTAAAATGATGATCCTTGGAGGCCACAGGGGACCCGGGCCTACATCCTCATCAGCAGTGAAGAAATGTCTAATGGGAGGGAAGTGACTGTTCCAGAGACTCCAAGGAAAGAAAGAGCAGTTCAGAATGTTTTGGGCAGTCTGGTGATATTTGGAGAGGAAAAATGGAACACCAACCCCTAAAAAACCTGACATGTTTGCAGTATACAAAGTAAATAGGCACCCATCTACCAAGGCCACTTAAAACGGATCATAAAAATGTTACGGATGCCACACTTTGTGATTTAGATTTCCTACCGATGATTAAGAGATGTATCTTACGTTTATACAATGCTTCAGTTTAAAAAATACTTTCATATGCAGTATGTTTTCTCACCTTTAAAATTACGCCCGGAGTGCACAAGATCACAAACCTCTGGGCTTCTTCATCCCACGGTATTTTGAATCCGCCCTGGGTCATTGGATATAATAGGCACTCAGCAAATATTTGTTGAGTGAATGATTAAAACAGATAAAACCACAACAATGGTCTATTTATACGCAATTTTATTACGTGTGTAATAAGCTTATTACACAAATGTATCAGCACATTTGCCAATGTTCTAAGTTGCAGCAACATCTAAAGGAGCTTTAGTTTTAGGTTGGTAGAATCCAGTGAGGGGTCTTGTTGTTGCTACCTCTCTCTGCGAGGGAAACTAGAAGCCTTGCAATGGCCTTGATGACCAGGTGACTGCAGATTCTGTATCAGCAGATGTCAGGGTTCCTGGAGAATTTACCTCAGGCCACATCTCACGGGTAACCCTCTCCATTTAAGGGCAGGGGTGGCCAGGAGTTGTGCTATCCACCGCAGTGCTCAACAGAATAAAGAGAACCAACCAGTAAAATCAATGATGGGGCAACTAAGTACACTCAGTGCCAACCTGCATATTGGAGGTGACTCAGAAAAATGGAGCAAGCAAACATCACTGGGGTTAAATCAACGTTTTTAAAAGGAGAACCTAAAAAGCACATTCAAAAGGAGCAAAGGTATTCTTGGTGAAGGGTACAGGAGCAGGCAAAGGCAGAATGATTAATTATCTGCGGGATCCCCCAGCAAATTTGCTTGAGGAGTAAAAATGAAAATTGCTTGTTAGATGTGTGGCAATTTAAATATAATTATTGGGAGGTTTAGATTTAATGTGAAAACCATAGGATTACGAATCATAGATTATCAAGATTTTCTTCATCTTTGTATATGTTAGTGTTCAATCCATATTCTTTTGAATTGAATTGGACAACCAGACAATTCTAATTGTTTGTAATGTCTTCCTTTAGATTTTTCAAATCTCAAAAGTCCTTCACCTATCAAAGATTACTCAGAACAACTCTAATGTTCCCTCAAAGCAGCAGTCCTTCAAATGCTTGAAAACTTTAGTCATCCCCTTACTCCTGTGTCCTCCAGAATAAACAGCCTCTGGTTCTTTGGTGTTTCTACCTTTCATGCTGCCATCTGGCTCTTGTCATTTGGCCCACAACCCACTTTAGACAGACACTCAACAAGAACATCCAAAACTGTGTGGCCTTAATGAAGCCAAACCTTATCTCATGAGCTGTTCACAACCACCACCAAGTTTGTCTCTTCTCTGCGGTGTCATTTACCTGTCTCTCTGGTCAACCTGTGATGATATCTAAATTTGTACCCCATTTCCTTTATGGAATTCCAAATACACCAACCACTTAAACCATTTTCACCACAGTCTCACAAGGAAGTGATTGATGCCACCATTATTCAGGGTTGAGTGGGGATGGGATAGAGTAAAAATTGGAGAAAAATTGAAACATAAAGGTAGAAAATAATTTACCCGGCTGACACTCCTATTCGAAGGCCAAGGAACTGAAAACATACAGTTCTCCCAACTCCTTGCCCAGCAGGACTTATTTTTCTTTAAAGGAGACCACACTGCCTGTAGTGATTGAGTCCAGCAGTCACAGATCAGAGGGAGACAGGCCGCAGGTTTCCTAGACCCTGAGAGAGGACTTGGCCTTCCTCTTTTTACTGGGACTTCACCACCCACCCAGCAACAATCCAGTGCCTGCCTCCCATCTGTGTTACAGAGAGAACACCCTGGCAAGGGAGATCTGGCCACCAGGTGTTTCTTTTATTTGCTAGTTGTAGTCAAAGTGTGAGCTATGTCCTTGACAGGCAAAGATGGATAGGGTGCATGCTAACATTCATTAGGAAAGAAGGGGCCAGCTTGTGCCCTGGAAGGTGTGGGGCTTTGACCAATGAGTGAGGGGCAATGGCAGGGGGCCTGAAGCTCAGGCCAGAGAGAGGCCAAGCATCTGCCAGTGTTAGTCCATTGTAAATCACTTGATTCCTGTATAATCTGTATATTTTGCATTAAATTTAGGAGGTTAGGAGATAGTTGGGTTAAGAATCCCCAAAACACACGTAACAGTATCATTTTGTCCCTCTGTCTCTCTCACACACATGCACGCATGAAGCACACAAACCCTTCCTTATAGGAGAAAAATTGTAGTTTTCAATCTTATGCCAGCCTCCCACCACAGAGGACTGGCACTACCAGGGGACGGCAGATTTCTGCTGCCACCATGGTGCTTGGGCGACGGGCCACTGTCCTTGCAGGTCCTGACCGGGTGACTAGCCTGAATCTTGTATCTGTTAGCTGCCTTTCCTGGGTAATGGAGCATGTATGACTGCAAAGTGGTGATTTTCTAACAGAGGAACTGAGAAAGTGAAGCCAGGCCCTCAGCTGTAACTAATCCCATGGCCAACCTCCCCCACCCCCTATTCACTCCCCCTGCCCCAGTCACTCTCCACTCTCTCAGGACAGTCTGCATTTTAGCTGAATGTAACGAAAGAAAGTTGGCCCCAAAGGTGTCTCCATGTGTCTCTGCCCAGAACTACAGAGAATTTTTTGGCAGAACTTCCAAGGTAACGAGCAAACTCCTAACGGGGTTTTGGCACATCACAAACAATTAAGCGACTGCACTCCATAATCAGCCTAGGGGGACGGGGAGGCCATGCGGCTGCCAGATTTCTGGTAAAATGTTGCTTTGATTGGAACTAGGGTTCTTTTCCTTCTGTGTCCCCAGGCCTCGAGTGGGGCTGGAGGAAACGACAGGCCTTCTTATTTGGGGCAAATCCGACATGTCAGTATTTACAGAGGAGCTTCAGGCTGGCAACACAGCAAGTCTAGGAAGTTTCCTAAATCCACTGGAATTACCTGTCGGGAAAGAGCTACATTCGTGCTTGTAGGAAATGGCCCCCTTTCCATGTTGTTCCAAATGTGTGGAAGTTGTGAGACCTGGTGTTTGATCAGCTGTCTCACCAGGAGAAGTGAACATGAGGCCCCAAGTCACTGAGAATAGAGTGACTTCTTCTGGCTCGAAGTGACCAGTATCATCCACTGCTTCCAAGTGGGCTCCTTCCCAGCGGGGGTAGGCATCTGCCATCTGTGAAGTACTGGGTGTGTGTCAGCTGGACGTCTCCAAGGGCCAGCCCTGCAGAGGGCCTCAGGGACAAGAGTGCCGAGGCCCACCTGGGTACTTTGGCCCAGGGTCTGTCCTTGGCATCCAGGCTGTGTGCTCAGCCGAGGTCTGCTACACACGTGTGAAAGCAACTGGATTTGGCAGGGCTGGACTTACATAGAAAGACACAGTTCCTCTCCACTCTTTCCAGACACGAGGAAAGCCGGGACTCTGATAGTTCTTCATCCCCTCTCCCTGCAGGTGACCACAGCATGTGACTGTCCCCCAGTGGAACTCCAGCACCGACAAAGATGGCAGCAGAGAGTCAGCTAATGGGGAAATGCTTCCAAAATGAGCTACAAGTCAGTTTACAAAAATGGAGAAGAGGGAAAAAAATCTATTAGGCTGCAATCTCTTGTTGGGAAGCGTGTTTCTAAAGGGAGTTTACATGCCATGGAAACAAATCTCTGAAGCCCAATTTCAGCTTATTAGTGCTAAATTGGCCACAGCAAATGAGCACTGCAATTGTCAGTGACCTGAGGTTTTATAAGCACACTGGGACTGTTTGCAGAGATTTTACACGCGCCCCATGGTGCAGGCAACGGGAGGCAACTCAACTCACTGCTCCCACTTCCGGAGCCCAAAATAGCAACGAATTCACCCCCTCCCTCATGCACCCTTCTTGCAGGGATCTCCAGGGGCTGGAAAATTCCTTGAGATTATTGCCCTACCACTTGACTTCGTTAAAAAAGAGAAGAACAGGAAAACAAAGGCACAGTTCAAAAGTTCTACTTGGGGAAGGAGTCTTCATTTTGAAGCATTTAAAATGGATGGGGGATAGCCCTGTCTTGGCAGAGAAGTGGAAAGAGTGGCCCTATAAAATTCAGTGACAAGGAAAAAGAGAAAGTGCCCAGACCCAGCCCTGCAGGGGAGCAGGGCAGCAGGTGAGCATGACTAGTGAAGTGAGCAGAAAAATACCTTGTTGCCAACAAGTGTGTGGCTTCTAGTCAGCATCCAGATCTACAAATGCCTTACATTATTATTTTTCATCTGTTCCTCTGACTAGGTCCCATCCTTCACAGAGTTCACGTGCTAGGGGCAGACAGATGAAAAAAAAAAACCAAAATACTTGCATGCCTGACGAATATAGTTAAAATCTGATCGGTTCTGTGAAGGAAATAAGCAGGAGGCTGAAAAGGAAAGTCGTGGGGAAGAGTGGTGGGGAAGAGGCATTTCAGGGAGGCCTCAGAAAATGGAAATGAGGTCTGAGAAGCGAGAACAGAGGGGTGCTCCAAGCAGGGGGACAACAGTGGGCACCAGGTCTGTGAAGCAGGAGATAGCTTGGAAGAGAAGTAGGAGGGGCTCAAACATGCAGAGCCCAGATACAGGGCTTAGATTTTATTTTTAAAATGCTCCTTCTTGAAACTCTCTTTCTCCACATCTATACCATGAAAATATCCTATTTATTCTAGCAATCTGAGCAGACCATGGCTTCCTTTGCTAGCTCAGCTTCCTCTACATACACACACACACACACACCATTGAAGTTATTCTGTGGCTGGATTCCAGAGAGCTGTTTGCTCTCTCTTTCCCTCTTTTTTCTCCTAGGAATTCAATAACAAACTTCCATGCTAGTGACTTCCAAGCCTTTTTCTTCTATATGCCAGTATTTAATTAATTCATTCAGCAAACATTTATGGAACATCTACTATGTGCCAAGTACTCTTTAGATGTTGGGAATATTTACAAAATTAAAGTCCCTACCTTGATGCCTTAGACCTCTATCGGGGGACTAGATAATAAAGGTGTCTGCAGGAATAGACAGAAGTACATCACCCATCATAGAGGTTTAATGAGATGACATTTGGGCTGGTTCCCAAAGAAGGATAGAAGATTTCCATGGAGAAGAAGAGGCTATTGGGTGAAATGCCAAGACAACCAAACAATATGCACAAGACATTGAAGAGGAAATGGCCTTTAAGGGACCAGGTGTGGCTCTCTGCATGCTTCTTGCTGAGTCCACCATCTCTGCTCTACAGTGTACCTTCTCTGTGAAGAAGAGAGTCTGATAGCTGGAAGGTGGCATCCAGAAATGAGAAGAATGTTGACTTGAACCTGAGACGCACCAAAAAGACTGTAGCAATGATCCCATGTTAGCTTGTTAGGATAAAGCACAAGTGGACAAAGCTGAGAAGTCAGTCACAAATTAGATGAACATCCTGTTACTAATATTTGCACTTTTCTAGGATGTTCTGGTGCAGGAGTGAGACCCTCAATAGGAAGGGGAATGAAATACAGGGAGAGTCCACTCATGAGAGCACACAACAGGTGCTAATGCACTTGGAGAAAGCATGTACGGAGAAATACTAACAAAACTAGGACTGCATAACTTGGGGAAGATGGGAGAGTGATTACATGGCCACAATACATAAAAGGCTTTCTTATGAAAAATTTTCATGAAATTTTTTATTTTATTTTCACTAGGGAAATAATGGAAGGAAAATGGTTTACTTTTAGCCAAAAAGGTTTTGATTGTACATAAGAAAAAGGTTTCCAGACAAGGAAGCCTTTTAAAAACGTACGGTCAATGCTTCTATCTCTGGCCTAATTTATAGGTGGATTTGCCTGAAGCACATTGAAACAGACCAGATGACCCCTCTCAAAATAGAGAGTTTGATTCCTTGGCAGAGGAGGTCGAACTGCCTATGAACAATCCAGAATTGATCATTTCGGCCCAGAGTGAATACTCAGCCTCTTAAGCCGGAAATACTTTTTATCTAAACCTTGTTTATACCTGCTCACATTCTCTTCCTTAATGCTCAACTGGTCAGAGCAGATGGAACTGCCAAATGGGGCTGGCTGCCTTTACTTTCCCACTCAATTTCAGACTGAGTCAACTGAGTAGCTGATATTATTTACTGTCTGCTAGTATTATCAACAGCTTTTTATTTTTCCTCAGTTCTTAAGATACGTTTCATTTCTTTGTACCTTAATCGCTAGCCCTTATTGCCATGAGAATTTTTGTCCAAATACCTTTCAATTCAACTTGTTCAATAAGTAAAATTCAAACATTACCTTGCCTTTCTGATGGGAGTTTGAGTAGGTCCAGGAGCTGACAATGACAGAGGGCACAAAGTGAATTATTTGCCCAGGGAGTCACTAAAAGTCTATCGCAGTGTGGAAAGTAGAACTAATCTATCCCTAGAACATAGGGAATTTTGGAGCTTAAATTTGAGGACCTGTCAGAAGCAGTCCGAACAATAATATGTATCTGAGCTGAAGACAGTGAGGGGGCTCTTTGTATGTCTTTCATTTCATACAACCATACCTCTCCCATTCATTCTCTCCGACCTCTCATGTTTCCATAGGGGGTTACCCTCCAACAGCTGTGTATTGGGAGAGGGTGGGCTATTCATCTCCCTCAACCAGAGGGCAGCCTGATCATGATCACACCACATGCTCAGTGAATCAGAATCAAGACTCTTGCCTGAGCCAGGGCTGATAGAGTGCCAAGCTCTGTGGGAAACACCAGATTCCGAGCACCATCCTGTAGGACCCACTAAATAGATTGCCACCTTCACTATCAATCAAGCTGCAAAGCTGTCCGATGCTCTGTTGCTCTTTACAGGAAAGCTAGGGTGCCACAGAAGCTTCCTCGTCACCAGTCAGAATAAAGCCACTCATTTGTATCTAACTTATTTTTCAAAACTGCTCCAAGCCCTGTAACTTCGAAGTTGAACTGTGTTAACAATGGCTGGCTTGGAAAGTCCCTGCAGGATTTGTAGGAAATTAATGTTAGCCTCTCCTCAACAGAAAGCTAGGGGTTTGCAAAACACACCATATGCTTGTCACTTTGCCAATGAATCAAGATGTTTTTGCAGTCTTCTGAGTCTAAATAATTAATGGTAATGTCTAAAGATTACCCCAAGGTTCAGGGAGTAAGGATAGGGCCTTTGCAGTGTCCAACATTACTCAACCTCAGCTCAACCCAGTATTTCATGTGATAAATGATCAGGCTTCATGACCACACTCCCCCCACACACCCCACTTATCACCATTGTGCATTCCCTTTTCTTTTTCCTTACCTCTTCGTTCTTCTGTAATTAGATTCTCTGGCTTTCTTCAAATAAGTGTTGCTGCCTCTTCTCAGCCCTCAAATATTACGATAAACTTCTACCCAGATTTCTCCAGCTTCGCTAAGTGGACAAGAGTGTACGTCTACTAGTTTATGTTTTAACAGTAGTGTTGTTTCCACCAAGAGATTAAGTTCCTTTCAATAAACTCTCACCAACCAACTAATCCAAACCAATGAATCAAGCTAAATAAATCAATAGCCTGGCTAATTTTCATAATTGTAGAGATTATGAGTTTTTAAAAAAATGTTTAAAAGAGTAGATATTAAGTTCTTGCTCTATAAAATACAAAAGCATGTCCATGATCATTTGAAATATTTCCTCCTAACTGGCAAAACCTTTTTTAAATTTTATGATCCTTTGGAAAAAATGAATCTACATAACTTGGTACTGATTTTTGATGCATCTCTTCTATCAATTTAGCTTGTTGAAATGAAGCCCCCTCCTGAATGAGCCATTGTAATATTTTATTTTTTATTCATCTTTAACATATATATGCACATATGTATATAAATACATATATAGTCTACTTCTGAATAATAATAAACCCCCTCTTGTATGAGAACCTTACCATAGTTCCAGTCATTTTTCCCCATTGTCGTATTTTAATTGAATACACAGAAAGGTCTCATTTGCTGTAGAAGATTGTAAGAGTCCATTATAATGTAGTACTGCCTGTATGCCAGCTGCTTTACAATGCTAAGTACTTTACAATCATTATTTCATTCAATCCTCAAAAAGATCATTTCTAGATAAAGAAACTGGAATTTGAAAAAGTTTCAAAACTTTTGTCCTAAGTCATGCAATAGTCAGTGAAAGAGCTGGAGTTTGAACTGGAATGTTACGTAGCTTTCTTTGTCCATTTGGGTTGCTCTAACAAAAAAACCTAGGTGAGGTGGCTTATAAACAACAAATTTATTTCTCATAGTTCTGGAGGCTGGAAAGCCTTAGATTGAAGCACCGGCAGATTCAGTGTCTGGTTTCTGATTCACAGATACCAGTATTCACATGGTAGAAGGGGAAGGAAGTTCTTTGATGTCTCTTTTGTAAGGGCACTAATCCCATTCATGATGGTTCCACCCCCATAACCTAATCACCTCCCAAAGACCTATACCTAATACCATCACACTGATGGTTAAGAGGCTCAACATACAAGTATGAGGATACAAATATTCAGTCTATAGCACAGCAACACCAGACTGTCCTTATATTTACTCCTCACTGAAGGCCAAACCAAACACAGCCCTTCCGTGACAGACAGAATGCCACAGATGCTGGAGAAACCCTTACAAGTCATCATGATGGCCCTAATGCAAACTTCAGACTATAAGTCAGCAGAAGCTGCCTTCTAAAGAATTTATTTGGTGATTTACTTCAACTAAATTAGCAAAAACTTTAACGTTTACTGACAAAGGCTTTAACTTATCAATTCCTCTAAAAGTGGGGAATACTCTTACCCCAAATCTGGGTTATTTTATTCACCAAACCATCAGTATCATTCCTATATATGCTTCGTGGTAGTTTGTACTCCCATTTTTCTCTCTTAATTTCATGCATCTTTAGAAATATTAACTGGAAATGATGGAAGTCAGCATGGTAGAATAACTGACTTCACACTTTGTATTTTGAAATAATAAAAAGAATAATGTATTACCCATGGGGAAAATCACTCTTCCAGAATTTCAGCAATCTTGTTGATGGCTGTTGTGAGACCTCAGTTCTTGTCTTATTAGTTTAAAAGAACTTAAACAAGAGACACACAGCAAAGGAGCTGTGGCATAGAGCAATTTATTGCAAAAGAGAAAGAATATTCTAAAAACTAGGTGCAGAATAGACAGTGTACCCTGAGAGAGGATTCAGGGCAGGTTGCTCGTAAAGATGAGAACGCATGGACTGGCATTAGGGAGTGTTTTTGGAAGTCTTTTTTTGGGAGTCTTACCTGATTATTCCTAACGGTGTGGACGGAGTAAGCATGTTGTGGGTGGTCCTCTGGATGCACATGTGCAGTAGCTGTACATGCTTACTCATAGGTTGCATGTCTCACTGGCATCTTAAATCTCCACCCAGGGGTATATTTTTTAGTATTATAATGAACAAAGCGTCAGTTTGAGGACAGGTAAAATTAAAATGTGCATGCTCTCTACAGAGGAAATTCCTTGCTGAAAATAGCTTTACTTGAATGAGCTTGACTACAGTGTCAATGCCGGGGCTTATTGTGTTGGTGGTCATCACGGTTGCTGCATCCCAAGGACGTGGTTACTTCCTTGACTACCTCTCCTGCCTCAGTCTTTCAGATACATTCTAGTGTTAGTTCACCATACCTATAAATCAAATCGACAATCTGTTAAATGTCTTATTATATGAAGAATGGTCTTGGGCAAAAGAAAGAAAGAGTCACCCTTGCTTCAAAAGGGTTGCCAGCCTAAGCTAGGTATGGCTACAACCAGTGGGTGAGTGTAGTGGCCACTAGAATGGGCACAGGACTGGGTAGTCAGGAGCCTTGGATTCTGGGCCCAGTTCCCTTAATCTGCTGGGTGATGTTGGTATGAAGTCACTTGGGCTCTTGGAGCCTGCATTTGTTCACCTGGAAAGCAAAAGCATTAGAGTAGATGACTTTTGGGAGGAAAGAAGGAAGGAAGGAAGGAAGGAAGGAAGGAGGGAGGGAGTGAGGGAGGGAGGGAGGGAACGAAGGAAGGAAGGAAGGAAGGAAGGAAGGAAGGAAAGAAGGAAGAAAGGAAGGAAGGAAGGAAGGAAGGAAGGAAGGGCGGGCCAATATAAGGATACATTATTGCATTGGCCACCAATGAAAACAGCTGGTGACTTGATCCTCCAGGACCATCAGAAGAGCCATATGAATGGTATTTCACAACCATCCATTCAAGGGAAAAACAGGGGGAGAATTTGTTCTTCATTCTCCATTGGGTAGAGGTTTGTCCTATGGGGCATTATTTTGCCTGCACTTCCAGGTTGCACAGGTGTAGGTGCAGAGCAGTTTCCCTAAATTTGGAGCTTAAAAAAATGTTGGAAGCATACATTATCCAGTTTCCTCACTTTTCAATTTCATGTTGGTTATATAGTTTTATTAGTATATAATATTATTATATATTATTATAGTATCAGTAAAAATAGAGAAAGTAGATGCTGCTCCAGGGAAAGAGTTGGGAGAGGTGGAGAATGCAGAGTCACACCTGCAGTAGATGCTAGGAGAATAATAAAAATTAGGAAGCCATTCATTATTAGCACTTTTTTCTGGAATGAAAGGGTAGATGTAATCCAGTTAAATTTCTGGAAATAATTATTCCAAAATTTGCTTTTGTTTTGAAACTATATTTTTGGTAATATTTTTTCTTTCCATTTTTCTTTAATTTTTTTCTTTCCATTTTTCCCAGTTTATGACTCATAGCTAGAAAAAGAGGTTAATCTTTAATGTCATAAAAACTTATGAAAAATACTAATTATATTCACTGTATTTAATACAGTTGCATGATTGGGGGAAAAAGTATATAATTTAACTGAGTCAATAGTTATAGATCGCCTTCTAGGTCATCATCCATCAGACACTTTGTATACTTCATACAAAGATTAAAAAAGATATTTTCCCACCTCTAAGGGGTTGATAATCTGGTTAGAGAGACAAATGCACATACAAAGTGATTATGATATAAACATAAGTGCTTTAACTGAAGTACCAAGATCCAATGAAGAATGTGGTTTGGGGAATAGTAACAGTGGTGATGGTGGTAACAGCTTCATAAGGAAATTTGGTCTTGGTGAGTTGAAACCCCTTTTGAAACCAACCAACTAATACTCAGATACATGCATTGAAAGCAAAAAAAAAAAAAAAAAAGAAAAAAAAAAGAAACTGTAATTCAGGCTTGATTACTTTGATGCCAATAAATTATCTCTGTACTAACGGTGTAATATTGTTGCAGGTTTCTCCTAGGACTTCAAAATAGTCTTCAACAGCCACGTGAGATGATTTTTCTTTAAAATCTTATTTCCAAATGAGGAGAGTTCCACATTAACCTTTAAAAAAATGCCAGCTTGTTCACAGACAGCAGGTTCTGTGCTGCTAGGGGTAATGAGAAGGTAGCACGCTCATGTGGTCCCATCATAATTGGATTTTCTGGATCCTGGGAACTCAGTCCGTAGAGCAAGTTTTATCCAAGATAAAGTTCTTAGTTCAACCACCTGCATGTTAAAAATGAAGACAACTGGGATTCAATTCAGACTCACTGAATCAGACTTTCTGCAAGTAAGTCCAGGAATCTGTATATATTTTTTTAATTACTCCAGATTATTTTTGTGCATACAGAAAGGTTGCAAACCTTTTCCCTAGAGAGGAGTTGATCTGAAAGGTAGAGAGGCAGCTGCTTTGCATTATCTAATCTGACTCTTCTGCTGATGTCATTATCCCCAAATTTCCTTGGAAAGGTAATTGCAAAGGATACTTGGCTCCTATCAAGGAGTGGGTTTGCCAAGGGAGCCAGGAGTCTGGACAGGCTCTGAGAACTTTGGGGACCAAGGAAAGAATCTCCTGATGCATGGCTGAATTTGTATTCAACTTTGGATTTTCCCTCTTTGTTCTGTGTCAGTAATTTCAGAGTTGGAAGAGAAAAAATATGACTCATGACTCCAAACAGGGAAACGTGTTTATTTTTCAAATTACAGTAAAACAAACAACTCCAAATCTACGGTCTTGTTTTCCTTTTCACCCCTGTGAACTTGTACATAGAATATAATAATTTCTAGCAGTTCAACTGGTTAGGATCCTGTACCAGGAATCCATGTGCTTAAAAATAAAAAAGAAGCCTAACCAAAGCCGCCCCATGCCCCAAACACTGGGAACTTTTCCTTCATGAGGAGAAAAATCTGTCTTCAGCCTCCTGCACTGTAGAGAAACTGATGGGAAAGATAAGAAAATGAGAATGTCACAGTTATGAGAAGACACAGTTGTTCAGAAATCTAGTATGCACAGCTTAACTGAGAACCCTCACCATCCCCTCCAAACCCCCTCATGCCCTTTTAGACCCCCCAATACCTCAGTTCATTGTCAGAGTTGATCATATAGCTTTTAGGGTATTTTAATTAGTCCAGTGTTCTTTGGGCTTGAAAATATGCTTTGACTTTCTCTACTAAAATTTCAGCTTAGAAAGGTGGTATGTTGTCCATTTCCTCATATACGCTTAAGAGAATCAAAGCTTACTAGACATCTTTTGGAAACAAGTGCAGAAGCACATTTGAAAACAGCTTAGGAATGTTTGCAAAGATGGCTCTGTTCACCTTCTGCCCTTATGATCAGTCAAATAAGCAAAGTCTAAATCCCTGGCTCCCTCCCTGTGCCAGGAGCTACCACTATTCTCATGAACAGGACTTGCAAGGCCTGGAAGACTTTCTCAAAGTCAAGACCTTTTAATGTCTTATTGATAGAGAAACCCAGAGAGACTGGACTTATAATTACTCCTGCACTAACCTGTTATCTTTCTGTATGAAAAAATATTTAAGTTTATTAACAGAATTGAAAGAGTCAAATAAAATGTAGAATACCTTTTATTCTGTTAACTAACTCAGTAGTTCTTTTTAAAACCAGGGAAAAGATTAAAAGCAAAAGTGATAAGTCAGCAATTAGAGCCTCTTGTCCAGTGGGGGTATTTGTTGATTCTGGAAAGACATGGATGAAAGACTGAGAAGGTGACCCATGCTTTTAACAGTTTCTGAGGACTTAAAGGAGAAAACCCAGAAAGTAGGATTCACGAAATGAAAGGGTTAGCGCTCACCATGTTTTTAACTGGAAACCAAAAAGACCATACTAAAGAAAGTTCCTCTCATGGATGGAAGCCTACCTTTGAATCATCTCAATGCTTGAAAATAGATTAAGATGACTCGGCCAAGCATGGTAGCTGATACCTATAATCCCAACACTTTAGGAGGCTTAGACATGAAGATCATTTAAGGCCAGGAATTCAGGACCAGATTGGGCAACATAGTGGGACATCTCTACAGGGCTCATGCCTGTAGTCCCAGGTCCTTGGGGGGCTGAGTTGGAAGGATCACTTGAGATCAAGAGGCTGAGGCTGCAGCGAGTTGTGACAGGCCCACTGCACTCCAGCCTGAGTGGCAAAGTGAGACTCTGTCTCAAAAAAAAAAAAATAAATAAATAAATAAATAAACTATTAAAAATTTTCAAAAAACACAATATAAGCAGAAAACAAGAAAAAAATTAAGATCGTAGCAGAAATCAATGAAATAGAGAACAGAAACCAAAATGGAGTTTTTTGAGGAGCTCAGTAAAATTATTGTTAGCCAGACTGATCAGGAGAAAAAAAAAAAAAAGAAGGCACAATGATTAATTTAAGGTTTGAAAGAGGTGATAGCACTGCAGATTCTTTAAATACTAAAAAGATAATAAAAAACACAAGATCCTTAGAAAACCTAGATGAAATAGACAAATTTCTTGACAGACAAAAACTGCCAAAGCACACTCAAGAAAAATTAGATCACTTCATAACCCTATATGTGTTAAAGAAATTGAATTGACAGTAAATTACCTTTCTACAAATTAAACCCCAAGTCTAGATGGTTTCACTGGTGACTCCTACCAAACATTTTTTAAAAATCATACCAATTCCACATAAGCTTTTCCAAAAAATTAAAGTAAAGGAAATAATTCCCAAGTCATTTATGAGATGAGTGTGCTCCTGAAACCAAAACGAGACAAAGGCAATAAAAGAAATGTATTGACTGAAATCTCTCATGAACATAGATGTCAAAATTCTTAATAATACTTTAGGAAAATGAATCTAACAATATATTAAACAGGTTAATGTATTACATCCAAGTGGGTTTTATTCCAAGGGTTTTGTAAAGTTGGTTTAACAAAAATATGGTTATTCAATTGTTTCAGCACAATTTGAACTATTCTTACACATCTAAATTCAAGACTCATTATATAGCAACAAAAATCAAAACACTCTGGAGTTTACATCAAGATAGACAAATAAATTGGTGAAACTGGACAGAGAGTCCAAAATAACTCTACACTTATGTGGGAAATTGATTTTGGACAAGTTGTTAGAATGCCTAAAATTAAAAGGCTAATAATATGAAGTGCTGGAAAGGATGTAGAAGAAGGTAAGCTCTCATACAGTGATGATGGGAATGTAAAATGGTATGGTACAACCACTTTGGAAAATAGTACCATATTATCCAGCCATTCCACTCTTAGATATTTACCATAGAAAAAAGAAAGCATATGTCCACATAAAGACTTGCACATGAATGTTCATAGTGCTTTATTTTTAACAGGAAAAGCTGGAAACAACCCAAATGTTCATTAACAACAATTATGGTATATTCATATCATGGAATATCACTCAGCAATAAAAGGAATAAACTATTGATCTATACCACAAAAGTGTAGCAACGTTAATGAATCTCAAAACATTCATGCTGAGTGAAAGAACCCAGACAAAAAAGAATATGTAGGTTAAGATTTCATTTGTGTAACATTCTAGAAAATGCAAACTAATTTAAAATGGCAGAGAGCAGATCAGTAGTTGCCTAACAATCAGGAAGACAGGGAGAGAAAAGAGGTAGGGATTATCAAATAAATTTTTGATGACAATGAATATGATCATTATCTTGATTGGGATAAGGATTTCATGGATGTAAAAATATGTCAAAGCCTAGCAAATTATGTATTTGAAATATGTTGCTTATTCTATGCCAATTATACCTCCTTAAAGCTGTTTTAAAAGTGAGCGGTGGGTCCACTTTATCTTCTTGAGAAACTTTCACCTGGAGCCTTCTCTCCTACTGCACCAATGTACCTGCTTAGGTTGCTCCTGTTGCTAGCTGTCCTCGTGGACATCTCCCTTCACTGTCATCCTAATAATTTATCTTTGCCTCTCCTTTGTGTATCTCCTTTGTCTTGGATTCTGTATCTTCCTCTTTCGTGGTTTACTCCCTCAGTAAGGTGGGTGAAATAATCCAGTTGCTTCCTCAGAAAAGGTACATATTAACATATAACATAAACTCCTTGAGCTCTCCTGAGAGAAAAAAGAGAACTTGTCCAAGACTTATGTCCTATAAACTGGCCTCCCAGAAAAAGAGTTGACTCTCTTTAAGCCTCAGTTTAAATAGCAGATGCCTGATACTTCTGATCATCACCTTTTGGACCCCACTCTTCCAACCATTACAGGGGAGGAGCATTACTAACCATGAATGCTGATAATATAAGGTCTGACACTATTTGCCACTTCGTATAGCTGCAACCTTAAGGCTTGAATCCTAGCTCTTTGATCACCCCAGAGAAGAGACTGATGCCATCTCCAACCAAAAATAGTGTCTTGGCAGAAAAGGGCTGGAGATAGTTTTCTGCCAAGTACTATTGCCACTATATTCTGCCCTCTGATTACACAGATGACTTATTAATTCTTCCCTCATTACGCAATATAAAAGTTCCAAAGCCCAAGTGTCTGAGTACATCTTCCTGAGTCTGACATCTAGCCCTGTCAGACTGTGCTCTCTCTTGGAGTATGATAGACAATGGGAGAATTCACTGTTCTGTTGCTGATGGTGCTATCATGAATTTCCCTAGTGAATATTGCTCCAGCAGCCAGCAGCCCTGGTATGTATGCTCTCTAGATAATTGCCATTGTTTGCAGAACATCTTGAATATATAGAAAAGTCTTTATTCTCCTGCCCCACCACCATTACTGCATCACCTCCATCACTATCTAATTGATAGTTTGGCTGGATATAAAATTCTGGGTTGAAAATAATTTTCCCTTTATAATAAATAAACTCATTCATCCATCATGTACCCAATTTCAGTGTTACTGTTCAACAGTTTAATTTACTCTGACTTCCAGTCTTTTGTATGTGTCTTGCTTTGGTTTTGCATTTCTTTTTGGAAACTTAGAGTCTTCCCGCTGGTCCAGTATTCTGAAATTCTATACATATGTATCTTGGTGTGAGTATTTTTGTATCTATTAAAAATAGATTCAAGAACACAGGTGTTAGGCCTTTTCTACCTAGAAATTCATGTGTTTTTGTTCTGGAAATTTTTCATTGGATTATTTCTTTTATGATGATGTCCTCTTTATTTTATCCTGGTGTCTCTTATATTCAAATTTTGGACTTCCTGGGCTAATTCTTATTTTTTTTTCTTCCCTATTTCGCATTTATTTGTCCCCTCTTTCAATTTTCTGTGAGATGTGCTAATTTTATCTTTGAATCCTTCTTATTTTTCATGTCTGCCATCATAATTTTAATTTCCAAAAGCTCCTTTTTGTCTTCTGAATGCTCCTTTTTTAGTAGCTTCTAGTTCACTGTTTCGTGAAATATGCTCTTAATTTTCTGGGAATATTAATGAGTTATTCTTTGACTGTTACTGCTTTTTTTCTTTATTTGTTCTTCCTTCTGTATCATTGTCTCTATCCTCTTCGTTTTGATTTCTGTCTTTCATGTTAGAAGTTATTCTCAAGTATCTGTTGATCTTTAGCAGAACAGTAATGTTTAAGGGTGGGACCCATAGGACCTAACTGGAAGCTTTACATGGAGAATTGGAGCTAGTTAATTGGTTTATCATGTACAGGAGGTTATGATTGAAAACAAAGGAAAAAAAGAAAAACCTCTCCACAGAAGATGTGCAGATACATAATAATTTTACATTCACATGTAGGAGCTCACAGATTAAGAACTCCTAGTTAATGAAGTAAAATGCTTATTGTTGTTTTTATACCTTAAAGCTAGTTGATAATGAACAAACACCATTCTAGCTTTTGCTTGCATTCTTTGAATGAAAAGGAGCCCACTATCAGTCAGGTCAGTTCATTTGAGCCTGGAAAAGCTCTATTATTAGAAGATACTCTTACTTTGATCTAAAATATGTCTCTCCATAATTTCTATTATTTTGTCTTATATATACTTACTGCATATATATTAACATTCAAATGATTTTTTTTTTTTACTTTGTCCTTGGAGATTTTTAACATAACTATTGTTAATTCCACATCAGTAATTCAGGCTTTCTGGGATATTCCTATAAAAAAAATGCCTCTGATTTCTTGCAAATAGCTATGAGAAAAATTAGAAAATAAACTGTCTCCCACCCAGGCTTCTAAGGACGTAGCTGGATTGCTGGGTGCTCAGACTTGTGTTCTGCTTCAGATATAGAGATGACAACTGAAGTAGTCAGAGAGTACAGATTAATTCACATTGGGAAGAGTCGATAACTACTGGGAAGGGGTGGCAGTTGACAACTACAACTGTTTAGGCTGGCATCAGAGCTATTCGGGACCAGCTAAAATTTGGGAGCTTTGAGAGAGCCATTTCCTATCCAGACTGGTCAGAACCCTAAACGTCAATTCTTCAGTGACACTAGGAAGCTCTTTAGCTTTCAACATTTTATAATAGCTTAATATGTGGCTTTATTCCCTATCTACTCAATACTAATAGGGTTAAAAGAGAACAAACCTATTCATTCACTTTTACCTGTTCTTTCACTCCAGTGTTCTGAAAACTTTCACCTTTTCTTTCATGCCACACAAATCCTGGAGTGCTGTCCTAATGCAACAGAGTGCCCAGGCAGTTTGGTCAATCTTCCACAGGCAACGAAATCTATTTGTTTCTCCTACATTCAGCTGAAGAGGGGCTAACAACAAACATCCACAAATACACGGAGTGTGTTGCATTAGCAGAGGTGGAAAACCCCCAGCATTCTTTAAGCTGCCATCTAATTCCCTTAAAAGCCAGTCCTTCCACCGTTCACCCTCAGAATGGAATCAAGGTTCCTTTAGCCTTTCTATCTCACCCGTTTCCCCCTTAGCTTTAATATCACAAAGGGAGATGTACTTCCAGCCTCTCATCTGGCTCGATCCCAGCACCTGGCTCTCTTGCCTTTGCGTGAGGACTGGCCAAGAATGAACTCAGTGGGAGAGGATGTGCAGGGAGGGCAGGAGCCAGGGGCAGAAACAACCCTCCCTCCAGAGGCGACGGGCTCCACAGCTGTCCCAGGCTTCAGTGCCCTGCAGTGCCAGTCAGGAGGCTGGCTCTGCCACATCTTTCCACACTCCTGGCAACAGATCTTTTTGTTGTTATTCTCCCTTCTTCCCTTCTGATTCCAGACCCAGTGTTTGCTTGTCTTGCAGCCAAAGATAAGCTCCAGGCATTCAGGAGGCCACATTTTAGACATCCGAATAGAGCATTGACTAAGGGAAAGGAACAATTTGTCTTAGAAATTGCTTTCCCATTTGCTTTCTCCATCCTAGCTCGTTTTGATTAGGCAACACTGTGTATGTGGATTCAATGAAATATCAGGGTGAAAATATCATAAAATGCATTGAGACTAACTTCATGTAATCCTTGAACCCCAATCACCCCATTCCAAATCTCCCTTCACTCACAATTGCATGAAATTTACTTCCTACCCAGGAAACACCCATATTTACAGCCAGTGTTATTAGAATTGTCTTCTTCCATAACATTCATTGAAGTCAAGATGATGTCTGTTTGAAAAGAAAAATGTCAAATTTGTTGGTGTGTGTACTGTGGACAGGGATTGTGACTGCATTCTGGGGCTTGCATTTAAATCAAGAAATCCTTTCCTATCCTTCCCTATCAAATGACTTGGGCAGCCTTTCTTCAGCTTCTAGTATGTTAAAAACAAAAATCTAAAACAACATTGAAATTTGCCTCTTTAGAGGACTAGGACTGAAAATGAAATGCTATGGGATACTGTGATGGTTTAGAGTTGTGTTCATTTTGGGGGAGTGAGAAGAGAAAATGGGAGAAGGAGGGTTAACCATTGCTTTCTGAGCAGGTCAGTTGATCTAGCAGACACCATAGTCCACTTCATCTCTGTAAGAAGCATTGCCTGTTCAGTGACTTTTGAAATGCAAAACATGCACACTCTCTACTGAATCATAAATAGATACAAACAACCCCTGAAACTGACTAGAAAACGAGGCAGAAAGGACAGTGAACACAGGACAGACATTAAAGACAAAACATGGTGTAAAACCAGAAGTGACCAGTGACTGTCCAAACCAGAGGAAGTCAAACCACACCTACAAGAGAAGGAAAAGCATGATTCATTGTCACCTGAGAATAATTTGATCTCTGCTACACAGAGGATGTAATGGATGTAAAGTAGGGATAGTCCCTGCTGCCTGTGCATACAGCATGTCAATTGGAAAACCGGGGGCAGGGGCAGCATCAAGACAGGGCACAGAGCTTTATGAATGATCCCCTGTTTCTAGGAAGACACCTGTGGGGCCTGGTGAAGACATAATGGATAGTGACTGAGCTTCATTGCCTCCCCAGCACAGGAGGTGAGGCTCACAAAGCCAAGGGCCCTAAGCACACAGGGGATTGGAGAACAGGCATTTTCCTTCTGTTCTTCAACCATTCAGTGAACAGCTGGGTACCAAGAAAATGAGCAGGTGATTTCAGATTTACGAAGCTGCATTCTGACCCCCTAGGCAGAGCCTTCGAGAACAGAAGGTAGGAGGCTGACAGAGATAGGTAGGTGTGGGCATCTGAACCCAAAACACTAGCTCTGATTACATATGGGCCCTTGAACCAGCTGCTAGAGAGGGTTGCCATGGCGCCAGAAAACAGTCCCTTTCTCAGCATGGAAAAGCCAGGTAGGGATCACCATTTGCTGAAGATTTCTGTTGAGTATGCTAGTTCTTGAATTTAGAATGTAATTTAAAGTTTCTGCTGCCAATACATCTAGATTTAGGCTTCTATGAAATTCTAGGATTTTCCTTAGATCCTATCACTTTTTATGGATAACAAGTTCATTTCCACTGGTGATAGGGTCACCAACCCATCTTCCACTGTTCCCTTCCTATGGCAATGAGAACAAAGATGAGAAGAACCAAAGGCAGGAGATGTGCAAAAATCCTCACACAGAGAAAGCAACATCACATGAATTTTATAACAATTCCAGTGCTTGCAAAGGAGTGTGGAATAAACTAGTTAAGTGGTACAAATATTGTTGTTCAGAGATATTTGCCGCCCCTCCCTGAAGGAGGATTATACACTTTCTTACCCATTGACATTAGGCTTGGCCATATGAGTTACTTTCCAAAATGAAATGTAAGCAGAAATGACATGTATGTGTCACTCCAGGCAGAAGCTTTAGGGCCAGTACACGATCTGTCACATTCTCCTTTCTCTCTGCCAAGAGGTTGTTTCAAATAGATGCTGCTCCTTTACTTTGGGTGCCTATAATGAAATCAATGTGAAGCAGGGCTGGAGCTGAACTATGAATGAGAAATAATCTTTATTACAAACCACTGATATTTGAGGACTGTTCATTACAGTATAATAACTTAGCCTACACTAGTTAATACAAAGTACATTTAAAGACCATATACATCAACCTTATTTTCAAAATATGCATGTATGAATTTAAAGGATTGACAAGGACTACAGCAAAATTTTAACTGTGATCATTTCCTGAGTTTGGAACTATGATTTTTTTTCTACTTTATGCTTTTCTAATATTCCTAAATTTCCACAGTGAACAAATATTGTACTATCATTAAGGAAAACATAACTGTAATATTCTTTAAAAGACAAAGTATCAATCCATGCCTAGTGTGGACGTTCTATTGAGTCTCACCAGTCATCGTTAATTATAGGAATTTGGGTGACAAGTATAACACCTTTAAAAGTATTATATTTCCAAGATCTGCAGCAGGTTTCTTTCATGAGCCATGGCTGGCATCTTACTCCCTTCCTTTTACTTCCTGTCAATCCACAGTCTCCTACGGGTTCCTCCAGGGCAGTACTAGACTCCAGTGTCCTGAAGTTATCTCCAGTGTGGGTGGCCTACAGCAACTAGCACTCACCGTAGAAGAACCTCTATCCTTCTTGGGAGCTCTGTGCATACATTCTCCTCTTGTGTCTCATTTGTAATCATCAAAGTCAAGGAATTCTTTTCCAAGGTCCAGTCCTTCCCTATCAAATGAAAAAATGCGTATCCATGAATATGGGAATAGAGGAAATGCCTCCTTCCTGCAGACATATCAGGATATTGACATTGCATCCCAGCACTAAAACATCTGGGAACCCCTACTTGAAAAGACCAAAAATTAGGTCATGACCTAACTGCATCTGAAGCTAGGCTCCCATCACTGGGGTGGGCAAAAGTCCCTTGCCCAGACCCTGTTTCTATTCTTTGGGAAGAACTCCTCTGCCCATGTCCCCCATGGCCTCTGGCTCAGCCCGTGGGGACTCCTCTTGGTTTTTTACTCTCCGTGGCCACATCTGAGGAAGGCCTCATGGGAATTAAACAACATTTGAAGTTGTCTTCTATTTTTGGAAGATAAAGGTGCCAGAGTTAGTCAAGGCTTTGGACAAGTCAAAAGGCTTTTGTTTGTTTCCAGGTTAGTGGTTTCATTGGCAATAGAACCCTCTGAAGAAATCAGTAGTCTCCTGATCTATTTATCTCTGGTCAGTTTCAGATGTAGAAATCATACCTAAATTCTTTCTGATACATACTTCTCAAATCTGCCTTATTTCTGTTTCTTCAGCTTAGTGGTGGTGACCTTTGAGCATGTCAGGCTTGAAGAGGAAGCCTATACAATTAAACTGATCTTCATCTCGAATCCTTCTAGTCAACTGGTTATTTTTACTGTGCCATTGTGGCTCAAAGGCTTTTGTAAACCCTATCTGTTGCTGTCTGGAGTATAGAAATGGTTAACTTGTCATAATTTGCAAAGCTCTGAATTTATGAGATTTCTTCATTTCTTTTCATTTTTGCTTGCCACCTAGCCAATATCTTCCTGAGCTCTTCTTTTTTTGTAAGAGTTATTAAGTACAGCCAACAATAATCAATACACACCATCTCCCCCATGCTGCAGGCTGAAGAGATATGTTGAGGTATTCCTTCCAAGTGTTTTGTCACTACTTAACACCAGTTTTCTTCTTCCAGCTCCAGATATCAATTATTCTGCCACCCACCTGCTTCCCTATATGCCACTTCCTTTGAAGGAATACATTTCTGGAACTACCAGGCTACAATCCAGAAAACAGAAGCCGTTCTTGGTGTTTTGAGTAGCAAAGAGCTTCATACAGGGAATTAGAGGAGACACAGCTATTGGAAAGTCAGGAGAGCATAGATCAGGAAGGTCACTTTCAGGAAATTCAGAAGTACAGGATCATTGGAAAGCCACGACCAATGGCCTCAGCTTCTGCAGCGTGAACGTAGTTCATTTTCAGAAAGGCCTGCATTGCAGTTGAAAGTCACTGCCGAAGATCCCAACTGCCTACAGCACAGGAGTGGATTATTCTTAGGAAGGTGCTCTAAAGCAAGCCACCCGTAAAATCCTACCTTAGCTGTCTGTTCATGCTTCTATGAGGAAAACAGCATCTCTCTTCCTTCTGCCTTCCCAAATCTTTGGAAATCCCCCTTTGGAGGAATCTAACCAAGACCTTCCTGGCAAGGGAGGCTGAGAATGCACTTTCTGTTTTCTCCCTGTGCAGTTCAGATAAGACTGCTTAGATGGGTGATGATAATATTGAAATATTCAAAACCAAAAATAATATCCTGCACACTGAAGCTCACAGAAATTACTAAAGGTCACAACTATTATATTTCTGACCATTTTAATTTTCCTGCACCATCTTAGCCTGCTCTATGTGTCTTGTTTAGCATGTCAATAGCACATAATAAATTATTTGAGGACAATAGCATAAGAAAAGTAGGTTCCTTCACGGTCTAAAGTTTTAGCCTATGAGCCTCAAATAAATCTGAACTTTGATAAACATTATTATTGAGTAGAAAAATTATGTGATGAGGAGAGAGCACAACAAGGTCCACCCCATAGTTTGCTACTAGATTCTGCCTTAAAGAAAGTGATATTACTTCTCTAGGCCTCATTATTTCTCATCTGGAATAAAGGTTTTAGACTAGATATGTGGTTTCCAGACTTTCTGATAGCTATGGAGCCATTCTTCAAATGAAATCTCACAAGGAGTTCCAGTAAAGGGAGGAGCTGGGCTAGGCGCAGTGGCTCACGCCTGTAATCCCAGCACTTTGAGAGGCTGAGGTGGCTGGATCACGGAGTTCGAGACCAGCCTGGCAACAGAATAAGACTCCATCTTAGGAAAAAAAAAAAAAGTGGGGGGAGGAGCTGCCCATTTGTAGTGGGATGGAGACCCCACTACATATTACCTCAATTTTCCTATATAATATTTCCAGATAATTATTTCTCAATTATTTGAGAAAATAATTGAGATAAAATTTCCAGATAATATTACCTCAATTTTCTAAGTCTCTACTTTTTCTATTATGTTGGCAAAATATAATGAGTTTTTAAAATGTGACTAAGTAACACAACAAAAAAAAGAGTTTAACTCAGAATTTCTATCACCTCAAGCTTGTTTTCCCCTGGGGAAAGAACCACCAGCCCAGGACCCCAGTGTTTCATGGAAATCTAGAAGTCTCCTTCAGCAAAATGGTTAATTATCAAATATGTTTGGAAAAAGCAGTGCTTTTGCCCCTGGGCTTTGCTATGGTTTGAACAGCTCCCCTCCAAAATTCAGGTGTTGCCAATGTGATAGCATTAAGAAGAGGGGTCTTTCAGAGGTGGTTAGGCCATCAGGACTTCCCCCTCATTAATGACATGGAGGCCCTTGTAAAAGAGAATTCATGTAGCATTGCTCCGGTTTGCCTTTCCTCCTCCTGCTATGTGAGGTTGCAGCAGGAAGGCCCTCACCAGAAAAAATGCCAGCACCTTGGTCTTGGACTTTCCAGCCTCCAGAACCATGAGAAAAACATTTCTGTTATTTACAAATTACTCAGTCTCTGGTATTTTGCTGTAGCATCACAAACACACTAAAACAGGCTTCCTCTGGGAGGATGCCTGGTTGCATAATCACAGAAGACATTGGACAGCAGAAGCCACGTATTTCCTAAGACCTCTCAGACTTATGAGATGCCAGGTATTCCTGGTTAATTTCATTTTACATAGTGCTTGATTTCTTTTGGTTGTTTGTGTCAGAAGAGCTATTAACACCATATAGACATTGGTATCTACTGGAACACAATTTGGGAAAAGTACCTCTGGTCCAAACCCCTGATTTTAGAAGTGAAGTTGCTGAGACCCAAAGATACTGTGACTAGTGACAGAAAATTCCAGTTTTTCAGATCTTCAGTGTTCTTCCTCATCTCCCACATTTTCCTCAGGGCTAGATATGGTCTCATGAGAATCTGCTTCTTTCCTTTGTTACTTTTCTGTTGAATTATTTGCTGTGTACATGTGCACTTGGGTGTACACACTGCAAAACAGGAGAACATGCCCTTGAGAAATGTTGGCTCCCATCCTGATGTGGACACTCATTCATACATTTATTCCACAGAACTAGAAGCCACAGGACCACGTGAGGGGCACTGTCATGACTGCATGATCAGGAGAGGGAGTGCGTGATTCCACCCAGGAGCTGAGATGACACAAGCTGGGTTGTGATCATTCACTCATTCATTATCTGTTGATTCCACAAAGCTTTCTTGAATGCTTGCTGTACCAAATTGTGCACGGTGCTGTGGATAAAAAGATAAGGAAGACACAATCCCTGCCTTCAAGCAGCTTACATTCTAGCATGAAAAACGGGCCTGCAATAGATAAGTTTAATGAAGTGATGGAATTGTTCTGAGATAAGCCAATTTCTACCTGAGACAACAGGAGATGGGAGAAGTGCACTTTCTGGAAATAATACTTTGAGCATCTCCTAATAGTCACACACCGACTTTGTTTCTTCCAGCACTTGGAGTTCTTTCTTCAAAAGCCCAAAGTATCTCAAGTTTCAATTGTCAAATTAATCAGAGCAGCAGCAGAGATAATACAAAACAGGGACTAAGAGAAATACCAATTCTCTGCTTTAGCACGCATCATATGAACATCCACCCCCACCCCCACCAGCAGCTTGCCTTCCTAAGTTTGTTTTCTTAAAGCAAATGCTAACATTGGTTTATATCCCTTGAGCACACGCCAGCTGGATAGTAGGAAGAAGCCAGTTCAGCATTAAAAATTAACTGCAGATAATTTAGAGGGCAGACAAGCCACAGGCAGATAACGGTGTGGAATATATCATTATAACCAGTGAGGATCTGTCCAGCCCACCCTGCAACCTCATCTCCTGGCTCTGCTGAGGTTGTGTTCTTGTTACAGGTCTTAAGACACCCTTTTTACGAACATATCAGTGGGAGCGTAAACAAAGTCACCTGAAATTTAGAGGACGTTAATGAGAGCTACATAAATTTAGACAGCCCGGAATGCAGTTATTAGATCATTTTCAAGTGAATAAAATCTGAAATTTGCTTTTTACTTTGCCAACCATCTTCTCACCAGCGAATGCCCACTGTAAACACTCTCCAAGGCCCATAAAGCGATGGCTCTTTAAAGTACGTTTCAGGGAATAACTGAACCAAATTAAACTGCTCTTTACTTTTGCCATAGGAGCTCTGACAAATAAAATGGAAGATGTTGTTGCCATTTTCATTGACTAAAACAAATCCTTACTGGAAAAAAAAAAAAGAGGAGAAAGAAACTAAAATGTCAGTTGCTGACATTGTCATTCCCTGCCACTCAGTAAATAAACATAACATCTATTAGTTGTCATGGAAACGTTCCGCCTGATTCTGAGCATCAAAGCTCCACAATAAAGAAACCGTGATATTTGACGCTGTGCGCAAACAACTCTTTTGGCATTTCTCATGAGCTCATCAGCACAAGAGCTAACATTTTCCCTGTTTGTTTTCTTTTTAGACAAGAATGCATTTGCTTCAGCAAAAGAGACATGTATCTTAGAAACCTATCAAAAATATTTGAATACAGCGACCTCGGCAATCTCTGCTCTCTGGGCTCCTCCCCCCCACCTTTCTTTTAACCTTTGCCTGAGAAGAATTTAAATGGCATATTTAGTGGCTGTATATTGTGCTTCCTGTACCTACTGCTGCATAAAAGGGATTGATTTAAATCGCTTACAGTAACCAAGTGGGGGAGGAGGGTCCAGTTTTCTGCACCAAATGCTCCAGGATCCATAATAAGCAACCACAAATACAGACAACAAATGAGTGTGCTTGCATTTGTCTCTTCTCTGGAAAAGAATTATTCTTTAGAACGGATGGACTGCACACTTTTAGCATCAACAAGAGAGCAGCTCAGATGTGCGAGCACCAATAAAGGATACTTAAGCCTCCGTCCCCCAGGTAACGAGTCTCAGAAATGTTGGCTAAGAAAGTCAGAGAATGTTCCTATTATAATTTTGTTTTCAGTCGTGAAATTTATAACACCTCCCAAAGCAGGAACGGACCAAGTGTAAAGATTACAGCTGAGTGTCACTAAAGCGTTAAAGGCAACCATTGTTAATAACAATCGGCTGAAAAGCAAGACGCAGCTCATGCTTTGGAGCCGTACTAAGAGATTCAGCATCTCCAAAAGCGCTAGAGCCTTTGACAAGCCAGGCATAAATCAGGAGGGATTTAAATTCCTGATTTTCTGGCATTTTTTAAGCTATAAATCCTACACATTCCTAAAACCACATTGTCCCATAACTGGAGCTGAGGGCTAGAGTAGGTCCCTGGAACAGCTCAAAGGGTCAAACTGGAATTAGGAGGTCCTGCTTCTCTCTAGGCCTTAAGGCAATTCTTTCTGAAGGACATTTAAAGACTTTTTCTTTTTAAGTCTTCTGAAGTGAAGCCAAGAGGGTGTTATATTTATCCCAACACCCTACTAGGCCTTTCTCGTCTTTGGATGTAACCATGTTGGGATTTTTGTAGATCTTATTAATCCATATGTCTGCATATTCAAGATGGTTTGGACAGTCAGAGGTCAGAAAACAGTTAAAGGAGGGAAACCAAATGGTCTATAAATGAATGTGATCTATTCAGGGTTTCTTAAAATGAGCTTAAGGACCATTTGCCTTCCTGGAGAGAGATGTGGACAGAAGAGGTGTCCTGCTCCAACCCATGACTTTAGCATGAGGAAAGCATTCAGGATGAATGAAAGAAAGAACAGAGCAGAATCAGGATGCCTGGTTAAGAGACAAGTCAAAATAAGATAAAATGAGAACCCAAACTACAGAGTGTCAGCGAAAATGCAGAGTGAATGTGGAAAATTTGATGAAGGTAAAATCTGAAGGTCTTGGTACCTAATTGGATTCGCATGAGGAGAACCAGAGAAGGGAGAGTCACTCACGGCCAGGAGGAAAGAGCACAGCATTTGTAACCAAGAAACCTGGATTGAAGGTCTTTATTCTGCCATTTACTAGTTTTGTAAACTCTGGGAAGCCATTCACCTCTGAGTCTCATTTTTATCGGTTGCAAAACAAGGCTTGAAATACCTACAAAATAAATGAGAAAATGTATTAAATATCTGAAAGATGATTAAATGGACCACTATTTAATAATAGTCACTTTAATACTTATGACTTTGAAGTCATTTCTTTTTCTTGTGCCTCAGTTTCTTCATTTGTAAAAGGTAGACCACAGTGAACCCTACTGGCCCTTCTGGCTCTAACATGTTTTCTATCTATCTGGAAGTGATCAGTTTGGTTTGTACATAGTGATTGCATGTCAGCATTCATGTGAAAAGCTTCCTGATCAAGTTGGTAACACAGATCAGGACTTCCAGAGAGATATTTTTCAAATGGCCACACAGGCCCCTAGGAAGTATTGGGGAAATGCCTAGGGAGCATTTTTGATGGTCAAAATTATTTGGAGGGCACTCCTGAGGTTAGAGTATGGGAACCAGAGATATTAATTTGTTGCACTAGATGCAGCATAAACACAACAATGAATTGTAGTGTGCATGTCCCTCAAGATACTTGAGTAGGACATTGATTCTCAATTGGGGTCTAGGGATCCCTGGAGGTCCTGGAGTCCTTTTCAAAGATAATTCAAGGTCAAAACCATTTTCACAGGAAGACCAATACATTATGTGCCTTTGTCATTGAGTTGATGTCTCCAATGATGAGACAAAAAGAAACGGTAAGTGAAAATGTTGATGCTTTAGCATTAATCAAGGCAGCAGCACTCAACGAAACTATACTAGTGGTTATTGTATTACTCACTACTATGCACTTGGTGTTAACAAAATCACCAACAAAACCTTCCAGATTCATTTAAGGATGTCCTTGATGAAGCAATAAAATTAACTTCATTGAATCTCAGCCCTTCAGTACATACCTTCTTAATACTCTGTCTGGCAAAATGCTGCATATCAAAATAAAATTTTGTTTAAATTGCAAACTGAACTAGCCTCTTTTTCCATGAAACATCATTTTTTATTTGAAAAAAGAAGTGACATATGTACTATGATGCATATCCTGCAGACCACTTTCTCAGAAACAACAAATAATTTTTTTCATTTCCAAGAAATTACTTCCAAGAAAACAACTAAAGTACCTCTTGCCAATGATAAAACTCAAGCATTAAAGAAAAAATTAGAATTATGGAAACTTTGTAACTACCACCATGAGCTTGGCAGTTTCTCAACACTAAAAGACCCTTCTGATGAGATGAGTGGCAGTATTAACTAATGTGATTTACTGATATTGTATAATGAAATGTGTCAACATTTGGAAGATCTGTGTAACTCAGTGAGCCAATACTTTACAAATAACCAACCTGTGCTCTTATAAAATCATGCATGGTAAAAGAGCCACTGAAAGTGCAAACTAAACCAATGGATTTTAATATAGTAGAGTACAAAATGTTCACTGATATGGCTTCTGTTTCAACATTGCAACTAACATTTAAGAAACTATCGCTTATTGAGTTTTGTGTGTTATCAAGTAATGTCTACATTACCTGAAAGATCTATTACACACTCCTGTCTTTTCCAACTATTTCCCTGTGTGAGCCTGGATTTTCTTCAGACACTCCAAGCAAAATGCCATATGGCAACAGAATAAATACAGAAGTGGGTAACAGAATTTAGGTGTCTTTAATTAAGCCAGACAGTAGAGCGATTTTCAAAAATGTAAAACAATGCCACTCTTCTGATTAAATTATGTTTTGTTTAGGAAGATACAGATACTTTTAAATAAAAATACTATTTTAACATGAAATGGGGTTATTTTTAAAGATAATAAATACTGTTAACATTTCAGTTTTAATTTCTAATACAGTAAATATCAATGCAACCTGCATAAATGAACCTCTTAGAAGGTTCTCAACAATTTTTGAGTGTAGAGGCGCTAAGACCAAAAAGTTCAAGAACTTTGTTTTCCTGATGTAGGAAAAATTCAATTATCTAAGCCAACAACCATTTTCTCAGAAACAAAAAAATAATTTTTCATTTCCAAGAAATTATTTTCTATAGAAACACAACATACTTTCGTATGTTTTAATGTACACCAACATCCAGGATTGCAACTACCATGCAAGTAAATGGTAGATCATGTGTTCTTTGGTTCAAAACTTGACCAAGAATTGTTGACCATTTCATAAAATCACAGCACCAATGGCAACACTAATCATGACATTAGAGTTGTTGATATAGTATACCTGTATTGCCTACCACTGTAGTTGTCTCAGCCCTGTGATTTTTTTGATAAGATGCAAACATCTGACATTTCGTGTTCCAGTGAAGTTGTGCCCAAGGTACTTGCATACTGAAATACATACTGTATTATTTTCTTTCTTTTTTATAATATAGTCAAGGCATTTTATTTTAGTTATATATATATAGGTAATTTGTATTATTTATGAATTTCATGATAATAAAAAAGATATTACAAAATATGTTTTAAAAGGAGCATTAGGTCTGAGAATCACTGCTCTAGGACGATGAGATAGAGGCTAGTGTGAGATATTTGAGAGATGACTATATAGAAGTATAGCTGCTGTGTGCAGTGGCTCACACCTGTAATCCTAGCACTTTGGGAGACTGAGGCAGGTGGATCACTTGAGGTCAGGAGTTCAAGACCAGCCTGGCCAACATGGTGAAAGCCCATCTCTACTAAAAGTACAAAAAGGTTAGCTGGGCATAGTAGTGTGCACCTGTAGTCCTAGCTAATTGGGGGGCTGAGGGAGGAGAATCACTTGAACCTGGGAGATAGAGGTTGCAGTGAGCCGAGATCATGCCACTGCACTCCAGCCTGGGTTACAGAGCAAGACTCCGTCTCAAAAAAAAATAAAGAAGTATAGCTGAAGCCACAGGGAGGAGTCAGCTTATGAGGTGTCTGGTTTGGAGTGTCATGCTTTTAAAAGTGATAGAGGACTATCCATCGGTGTATTAGTCCATTTTCACACTGCTATAAAGAACTACCTGAGACTGGGTAATTTATGAAGAAAAGAGGTTTCAATGACTCACAGTTCCACAAGCTTAACAGGAAGCATGACTGGGAGGCCTCAGGAAACTTACAATTATGGTGGAAGGGGTAGCAAGCACATTGTACCATGGCTGGGGGAAAGAGAGTGAAGGGAGAAGTGCTACACATTTTTAAAATGTCAGATCTTGTGATAACTCACTCACTATCACAAGAACAGCAAAGGGTAAATCTGATCCAATCACCTCGCATCAGTCCCCTCCTCCAGTTCAACATAAGATTGGAGCAGGGATACAAATCCAAACCGTATCAATTGGGTAGACACACAGTCCCAAAAGAATGCTGCTCGTGAAAATTTGTCCAAATTTCCCCCGATACTCTTTAGTTGCAAAGTGCTACCTCCTTGTCAATCTTATACTCCTCTTTGCCTACCAACTCTGCCTTGCATGCATTTGCTCCTTGAACTTATCTGTTTTCTTAAGTCAGTGGATACTTCAACCCATCTCCAAAGTCTATTTTACTAGCCACACTTTCTTGCACACCTGACCTTATTCCACTCCCAGTTTGGGCTCTGCTACTGCTGTCTGGGACTTTGAAAACTCCAGAAAACTGTCTGACCACCGAAAGGAAGGATATCAAAGAAGGCAAGTTTAGGAAGAGGAAATGTGAAAAACAAACTTCTTTGAGAAGAGTTAGGTTCTTGCCACCCTGGGTCTCCCAGTCCCAGCAAAAGTCTTCGTTTCCTCCCTCTTGTGAATTCTAAAATTCATCCAATTTCACATTTTTGTAAAATGGCAAGATGTCTCACTCTCTTCGCCCATGATTAAAATCCAGTTGTTTATTTATAGGGTCATTTGTTGCTGAAGCTTCTCCCTAAAAAAAGAATAATAATTGCTTCTTCAGATGGTTTGCTTCTATCTGCCAGAAGATGTCATTTTGGGATGAGGCCATTCAAACTTGCTCAAATCTGAGCAATAACTCAACTAAAATGAGGTCAATGTAAATGACTACCCACAACGGGGAAAAACCTGTTAAATTAAATCCAGAGTAAGTAGCAACATATCATGTAGTGAGAGTTACATGTGTCAAATGAAGGAGTGTTATGAGGATTAATGAGTCCGTTATTAAAACACGCTTTGGGATTTTTGGATGAATGGCACTGTTGAAAGTGGGGGTAGGGCTGGTATTTACAGATTGCAGTTATATCAAGGCCTTGCAACAGACTCTGAGAAAATATAGAGAAAGCAATGGAATAACTTAAAACATATTTTTGTTGATTGTTGTATCTTATACCACATTTAGCAGTTCAAATACTTAATTCAGCAAAACATGTAGAGGGATGCCAGTGCGTACTTTGCAAAGTTCTATAAAATGAAATGTAAGCTCATCAAGAATTTCAACATGGCGTTGTGGCCTATGAAAGAAGCACTGGGCAAAAGCAAGAACCAGTTCAGAATAAATTTATTCTTATTCCTCACAATGGTTTGTGTAATAAGCAGATGTCAGAAATGAGAATGTCAGGGAATTCTCTGTTGGGTGAAGTACATATCTAGCCTGAGGCAATGACATGATTCCAGGCCGTTTCCCTGCAATGCTTGATGTTGTCATAGATGGTGGAAAATGCAGTCAATTGCCTGAATGTTTCTAAATGCCTGCAGGTCTTAAGCAGGTTTCCAGATGACTGATTTTCTTTTCCACCTGGAAGTTTGCACGTTATAATATGCACAACTGAGATCATCCTATCCTTTGAGATTTTTGTAAAATTGTGATAAGCAAGGTTCCTATCACCTTTCTTGCAGAATCACACAGCCTCCATATCCACCTGTGACTTCCCAGAGGCTGGATCTTCATGGTCCATGAGTCCTATTGCAGCCAGATCCTCCTTCATAGTTCCCTGATGCTGCTTGGCACCCCCAGCCTCACCAATCTAGCCACAAAGCCCTGTCCTTTCCTGGATTGCCCCACAGCCTGCTGACATAAAGCATTTGATGTATAGCAGCACATTTTACTGAACAGTTGGGGTAGCAAATGGTATTTATCTCATAGGATAAAATAGGAGAAAAAGGAATTGAAAATATACTAATAGATATTTCTGTTCTCAAGAACCACCCCTGCCCAGTCACCCCAACCCCAATAATTTCTCATTGGCTGCTTTTCTCTTTACACTTCAGCCTCCTCTAAGGCCACTCAGCTACAGGATTCCTTCATTCCCTTCTCTGCCTCTCCTCTCTTCTGTTTGTTACTTCCAAATTCCTAGTTATTTTCTATCCAGAGCTGTGTTGCTATTCTTTGAGATCTCTTCCCAATCCATGCTCTCAGAGTATCATCTTCCATCCTTGATGCAGTTTATTAAGATTTTTTTTTTGACTAAAAACATTTGCTCAGGAAAAGATAACCGTAATTCTTTTCCCAAATAGGAATCTGTTGCCATCCAGGGGAAGCCTTGACCATCTTGCAACTACTTAGGGTTAGGGCCTTTGGAGGGAGCCCCAGGCACCAATTATGCTGATAAATCACAGTTAATTGACTTTTTTATTTTTATTTTTTTGAGACACAGTCTGTCTGTCGCCCAGGCTGGAGTGCAGTGGTACAATCTCCACTCACTGCAACCTCTGTGTCCTGGGGTCAAGCAATTCTCTGCCTCAGCCTTCTGAGTAGCTGGGATTACAGGTTCCCACCACCACGCCTGGCTAATTTTTATATTTTTAATAGAGATGAGGTTTCGCCATCTTGGTCAGGCTGGTCTTGAACTCCTGACCTTGTGATCCACCCGCCTTGGCCTCCTCAAGGCGTGATCCACTGTGCCCGGCCATTAATTGGCTTTTATTAGCAATTCATGAACCAGGCAGCATCCAGTCTACAAAACAGACAGAGGCACTCCACTGGACATGGCAGAGGAGTTTGCTTTTATCAAGTAGCTTGAGCAGGAACAAGGAAATAGCATAGTGCAAAAAGTAAATTGATTTACAGCAGGTTACATCTGGTTACCTTCCCTGTGTAGGTTAAAGCATGAGAGACATCCTTATCATGCTGGCTAAGGTTGATTAGGTCCTTTCTTTGATCGGTTGTTGTGAATCTCCTGTTTTTTAGAAAATTGACCTGTGTGGGGATTTGGTCATCATCTGTCTCCTGATTTCTCACAAGTTGAGATCTTACAGGTAAACACCTTAGGTTTGGGTCTGATAATGGGGAGTCTTAGTATGAGTGCCTCCATTTGGGGTTGGTGCATTGGGGACTAGGGCAGCAGCTCAGGCTACAACAATGATCTCCCATCATTTTATTTAACACTAGTGAGGACCTTCCTCTTCCACTGAGCCATCCATGGATGGTCCAGGAGCAGAGATGCCATCCATGCTGAACTCCATCCACACTATACTGTGTAGATCCCTCATTAACATTAACAAATATACAATTGTGGATCGTTCCACAGTATAAGAGATATCTGGGCAGGACATGACAGATTCCAATACAAATTGCCATTATGCCTACTATGGAAGGAAGGACATAATCCCTACAGAAATATGTGAAGAGGATTATTTTTTGCTTCTTTGGGGTTTTTTTGAGTCAAAACTTTTTACTATTAAGTCTGATTTATTATTTTGAATAGGTAATATGTGAACGAGTTGTAAAATTTTAAAGGTCAAAAGGCCAAAAGTGAAAAGTCATTCTTCTTCTCTCTTTTATCCAGTAAATGGCCAGCCTTCCTTCCTAGGGGCAACCACAGGCAACAACTTCTACTGGATCCTCTCAGAGATTTTCTGTGCATTTACAAACATAAATATTTATGTTTTTCCTTAAACAGCTTGCGCCCACTCTATATCGTCTAATGTACTTTTCATTAATTTTCATTTAATGATATATCTTGGACATCACTCCTCATCAGTAAATAGAGAGACTCATTATTTATATTGGTGCTATGAATTTATATTGTATGTATAGGCCATAATTTATTCAACCATTGATGCACATTTAGATGGTTTTTAATATCTTCTTGTTATAGTCCTGAAGATGAGTACCCTTGTGGATATGATATTTTATACATGTGCAACATACATATAGGATTAATACTTTGAAAAGAAATTCTTAGGTTAAATGGTATGTGCATTTTATTTTACTTATTTATTTTTTGAGACTGTGTTTCACTCTTGTTGCCCAGGCTGGAGTACAATGGCGCATTCTCGGTTCACCACAACCTCTGTCTCCCAGGTTCAGGCAATTCTCCTGCCTCAGCCTCCCAAGTAGCTGGGATTACAGGCATGCACCACCATGCCTGGCTAATTTTGTATTTTTACTGGAGACGGGGTTTCTCCATGCTGGTCAAGCTGGTCTCGAACTCCCGACCTCAGGTGATCTGCCCATCTTGGCCTCCCAAAATGTTGGGATTACAGGCATGAGCCACTGTGCCCCACTGATAAGTGCATTTTATTAGAGATTACCCAGTTGCCTCCCATAGAGATTCACTAATTTACCTTCCCAACAATATGTTGAAGAGACAAGAATTTGTCTGCACTTTAAGAGATGGACATGAGTTACAATGGCATATAAAGAGGAGAGAAGAATTCTAGTAAAAAGAAGTGGCTTGCTCCTAGTCTGTAAGCACCTTCAGGAGAGGAACTGTGTTGTTCATCATCAGATAATGCAGCCCGTAGCACAAAGCTTGGAATGCGTAAATATGCAGGCATTGCTGGTAAGTGACTGGCATGGTAACAGTGCAGAGCTAGGAGCTAAGCCTAAGCTGACTGGGGGAGAGACAGTAGAGCCAACTATCTGGGATATTATGTTTAATGGGGGAGAAGTGGCAAAAAAAAAAAAGAAAAATTGAAAATGTAAGTTGCTTTTTCTCTGTCATCACCTAAAAATAATTTGTGCTCTAGCCACTTTTAAGAGTCACAATTAACAGAGAAAATGTGGTGAAATGGATATCATAGTCTTTCATGGGAAAATATGATCATATCATCCAAGAAAGAACGTTAGCTTCTGCTATTTTTCCAACCACTGGTCATTAGTTTTGTCAATATGTGGCCACTCAATCAGGATGTTGTAAGTCCAGATGAATGGTCTTGGCTGCCCTTAAGATCAGGATAATTGCTGGAGCTGCCGCACTGGCCAGAAATCCATCCTGATCATCACATTGGGAGAAATTATCAGATAAGCCTTTCTGGGGCCAGTTCATTCTGTATGTATGAAGTCAACAAAGGGCTATGAAGGGAATGGAATACATAAGTTTAGTTATTGGTTTAATAATCCAAGAAAATAAAGTCGTTCTTAGAAGGTGGGTAAATCGATGATCCAAAGATAGTATAAAGACCACACACATACACACAAATACACACAAACACACAGTATGCTTGTACTTCATTGAATGCTATGATCTGCCAGGTACTGTCCTTAGTTTATTTCCAGATATCACAATTCTAGGTGTTGACATTATTGTCTCCATTCACAGACCAGGAAACTGAAGTCTGAGTAAGTGAATTGTATCTCTCATGATTACTCACCTAAAATAGTGATCAGATAAGAATTCCAACCCAGGTATCTAAGATGCTAAACCTATATTTCTTCCATTCTGTGAGGCTTAAATTGCAAATATGAACTAATGCCATGGGTCATTCACCATTCATCCCTTTATTACATATTTTTTCTTCAAGCTGTCTCAGTAAGTCAGTGGGATGGCAGTGTTTATGACATGCAATTAAATGTCTGTCTCACATGCAGGACAACTCCTCTAAATAATGTGTTACACCCTTTCCACATAGAATAGATTAGGCTTCAGATCTAGTAATGGCACATTTGTAGTACATTACTTTCTTTCCAGAACACAACTGATCACCATGGGCACTGGGGATGCTTTAGCATTTAGGCCCTACATTTATCACAGTGTGTTGCCTGCAACACTTTTTTTTTTGGTACCTGGCTCATTAGAGAGACCACTAGACATTTTAAAACCAAATTGAGTTTAAATACATTTCCTTGACGCATCTGTTTTGTTAAATGTAGCCCATGAAGCCAACATTAAAAGCAATGCCATTAAGAGGGCATAAGGTAAGCTCATTTAGTTGACCAAATTGTATAACACAATGAATTAATATGGTAATATGCCTTTGGAGACCAGCAGCAGATAATAGAGGTGAACAGAGGAGCTCAAGTCTGGTTTTGGAAAAGCAAAAGCAATTCATCATTATGCTGTAACAATATAGGAGAACATTTCTCATTTCCCACTCTCCTGCCCCCAACTCTGAAAACCCTTGGTTGTACTTTTTGAACACCAACTCTGAACAACACAACTTTGCTAACTCAGACTGCTGCATTTTCATTACCCAAAGAACTCTTTTGTTTGTATTTTGAAGCCTTGGTAAATAAGTGGAGATTTCAGTTATGAGTGAGAGTTGGTGAGGCATGAAGCCGCCCTTCTCTCCCTGGAGAACAACTATCGAAACACTCCTCAAATAGACAGAAGGCAAAGCCAGAGACAGAACAGAGCAGGTAGAACAAAAATACCATAAGAGACTCCAGCTGTCCCTCCCTCCAAGTCAAGCATTAGAAATTGTGTGCTGTGTGAATTGACAGTCCAATTTATTGGCCTCAATCCTTCTCTCAGTGGCTTGAGTCTTGTTTTTATCCTGCCAGAAAGAACCTAATTAAAGCTTATTATGCCTGGTCAGCAAGAATATATTCCTTAGCCACTTTAAGAAAAAAAAAAAAAAGCTATCTAAATAATGTTTTCCCCGACTGTAAAATTACATATGCTCATTATAGAAAATTTTAGAAAACACAGAAAAGCATTAAGTAGAAAATGCAATCTTACATAATCCCAACTCTGAGAAACTTAATATTTTAGTGTGTTTATTTCCGTTTCACAAACCATTAAATACTTTTCAAAAGCAGGATTTTTGTTACTACATAAAATGATTTTAAAATATTTCTGAGGTTGAAAGTTTAGGTTTTCAATTAGTTTTCCTTTTTTTTTTTTTTTAATGCAAAACCATATGTAAGCTTTTCACCTCAGTTTCAGTTCCTTTAAGGAGGACACATACCTAGAAGCAGGTTCCTGGACTGTGAGGTATGGATAATTTTAGAGTTTTTATGTTAAACCCACTGGATGCTTTTCAATCCTTATTTCTTGACCTCTCAACAACTTCTAACATTGCTGACAGCTACTCCTTTTTTGAAATCTTTTTTCTTTTGCTCTGTGACACCAACTTACCCCAATTCCCTCCTACCTCACAGTCCCTCTCAGGGTCCCCTCCTCTGTCTCACCATCCATGTCGAAGTTCCTTAGGTTTCCATCTTATGCCCTTTCCCCTTTTGAATCTACCTTCCTTCTAAGTAATCTTGTCTACACTCAGGGTTTCACTTACCAGTTTCATATCTAAATTTCCCTATTGTTTATCTCTGTTCCAGGCCCATTTCTCAAGCTCTGGGATACACACCCCATACATCTTCTCTTCTCCCACATCCGTGTCTCACAGGTATTTCAAACCCATGATATTACAATGCCAATCCTACACTTTCTACTCTCTGTTTCAGAAGGACAAGTAATAGTGACAATAGTGTGCATCATTTTCTTGTTCCTGATTTTAACGGAAATGTTTTCTCTTTCTATGTAGCAGGATATTGGTCCAAGACAGATTGTGATTATGTAAGACGGTACCAAGGAAGACCTTTTCCTCCTATTTAGACATCATTATTTGTCGATAGTGTGTTAATCCTACCACATAGCCTGACTTTGTGCCTCTGTCCTACCAATGATCTTTGCTTTGGGTGCAAAAATTACCCGATTCATAACGAATGCTATGAAGTTGACAAAGCCTAAAACCACACAGTAAAATAGATTAAAATATTCAATAAAGAACCATAGTTTGTTAAAGACACTAAAAACTAATAAATTGAAAATAAAGAGTTCATAGAATTATCAAAAAACAAGACCAATTTTCAAAACGAGAATCACACCAAATGATCCAGCAATCTCACTTCTGGGCATATATCCAAAAGAAGTGAAATTAGGAACTTGAAGAGATAGCTACATTCCCATGTTTATTGCAGCATTATTCACAATAGCCAAGATATGAACACCAACCAAGTATCCAACAGATGAATGGATTAAAAACATTGTATACACATATAACAAAACATTTTCCAGCATTAAAAAAGAAGGCACTCTTGCCGTTTGCAATAACTAGATGAATCTGAAGAACACTATACTAAGTGAAATAAGCCAGTCACAGAACAAATGCTGCTTGGTTCCACTTACATGAGATATGTCTGATAGTCAAACTCACAGAAGCAAAGAATAATACAATAGTGGTTCCCAGGTGCTGGGGGGTGGAGGAATTGAGGAGTTTGTTGTTCAATGGGTATAAAGTTTCAGTTATGCTAGACGAATAAACTCTAGAAATCTGCTGTACAATGTCCTTATAGCTAAAAATATAGTCCTTATAGTTAAAAATATGGAACTGCACACTTAAGATTTGTTAGTTTAAGATCTCACGTTAAGTGTTATTGCCAAATACACACACATGCACACACACACACACAAACAATTAAGACCAAAAAAAAAAAAAAATGAGGAAACTTTGGCAAGTGTTGGATATGTCCATTATCTTGATTGTGGTGATGGTACCATATATTTTGCATATGTCTAAATTCAATAATACACATTAAATATATAAAGTTATTTATATATAAATTAAGCCTCAACAAAGCTTTTAAAAATAAAAACCCAACAAAACCAAACAAAAATCAACAAGCGGTTAAAGTGCACCAGGTAAGTGTAGTGTGGATTTAAATTAATGAAAGAATTAAATCTTCTCTTCAAAATTGGGATCTGCAAAATTTGACCTATAAAATTAGACTTGGAAAAAATAGTGGCCATAACAGATAACTCACAAAGGCAGAAGTTATTATCTATAAGACTTGCTATGGGCCAAAGAGAGTGGAAGAGAAACAAAAACAACTAAACAATGAATCAAACTTTTGTTGAAGTCAATGAAAATAATTTCAGAAAAATTAAAATGGGAAAAAGGGAACAAGTTTAACTGTGCTATAAACAATCGATTAAGAAATTGGATCTTATCCATGAACTCTTCACAGAGCAAAGGATAAATGATTTTCTCTGAGGAGGTTTCATATTGAGTGTGTTGACTTCTTTTCCTCTTCCTCCCCACACTCCACCCAGAATCAGCGAACAAACTGCACTCTGCATCCTCAGACTCGCAGCAGGCTGGGCAGCAAGGCTGTTTCCCTGTATGTATAAGATTCTATTTGGAGCCTTGGGGACCTGGAGCAGAGCCCACCTGAACATTATTCATGCCCTTTGCATGGCTATCCCACACTCTTTCCCTAGTATCACACCTAAGCCTTCTATGAAGAAGTCAAAGTTGAAGACTTGCACTGTTGCCTGGGCTGGAGTGCAATGGCACAATCTTGACTCACTGCAACCTCCGCCGCCCAGATTCAAGTGATTCTTCTGCCTCAGCCTCCCAAGTAATTGGGATTACAAGTGCCCACCACCACGCCTGGCTAATTGTTTTTCTATTTTTAGTAGAAAAGGGGTTTCACTATTTTGGGCAGGCTGGTCTCGAACCCCTGACCTCGTGATCCACTTGCCTCGGCCTCCCAAAGTGCTGGGATTACAGGCGTGAGCCACTGCACCCGGCCTGAAGACTTCTAAAGCATCAAAGCATCTTGGAAACACGTGCTGCAGTGTTTTCAAGCTGGGGCCACCGCATCCTCAAAACTAAATGCCCATCTAACATTATCTGCAGGGTGAATAAATAATAGATGTTCTACTATTTATTAAAAAGTGCTACTAGATTAATTGTAGTGTTTTCTCATTTTGTGTCTTTTCAATTATCAGATTCTAAAAGCTCAAGTATTTTCATGGAGGAGTATATGACATCTTTTTAAGATTAAATAAGGTCTTTAAAACCAAAACTGATCCAATTCAATCCCTTCATTGCAGATGAGGAACAGGTAAGTGAAGTGAGACTCACCCAGGGTCACTTATTGAATTAGTAACTAGGCTGGATCTAAATATTCATACCTCTGATTGCACACCAAGGGTTGCTTCTACTAGGTTACTTTCTTCTCTAAGGAAGGGCAAACTCAAACATGATTTCACATTTGCTTCTTTTGAGTTTTTTGTTGTTGTTGTTTTTATAATCAGTGGTAGTTAGGTCCAACTATGCTAGAGAAGCTGAAAAAGTAGAAGACCACACTGATCTTCAGAGAATAATTATAAGACAATCACACCTGAATTAATTGTAATTTACTATTGATATGGGAAAAACATTTTTCTTTCCTCCTAAGCCACCTCACATTGAGGACAATGACAACAAAGTCTCAGTGATTGTGACCTATTCTTTTCTTCCTGGGCACATGGTCCCCCTGGTAGAGACTACATTTCCTGACCGCCTTTGCAGCCAGGTGTGTCTATGGGACTAATGAGACTAAGTACTCACCAATAGGACATGAACTAAAGTGATGTGTCCAATGGATGCCTCACTTGCTTAGAAAAAAAATTCTTGCCTTGGATTTTTGTTTTCTGTCTCTTCACCTTCCCCTTAGCTGGAATGTGAACATACCTGTGTCCTAGCTTTGATTTAGTAGACAGACTTAATGCTCCCACGTGATGAAGGAGAAAAATTAAAAGGGATGGGGAGGCAGGCACTGAAGTCTCTGAGTGACTGCATGGAACTTAGCTACCCATCAGTGCACATTACGAAAGCTTTGGTTCACATCACTCACTCTTAAGACATTATACTTTGGGGACCCTTTGTCACAGTCACTGTAACTTTACAGTGAGCAAACGTTTTCTTGCCCCTTGGGTGCATTGAGAGAGAAAACTAAAGTCATCAGTTTGCCACTTTGACCAAGTTAGATTTAATTTGAGATTAATCTGTGAAGTGCCTGACTGAGGGGGAAAAATGCCAACTCTATTTTTGCAATCAAGATGGTGGGTCTGGTTCATGTTATAAAAGTAACAGATGTCTGATGCATATTTTAGGGGTCTCTACTACCTAACAAATATTTTTTTAATCCTCTCCTGTTTTTATAATTCCTAGTGAAAGAATTATGTGAATTGGCAGAAAAAACAACCTAAGAACTTTGCTCTGCATTGTATTGAAAAAAATACTCCTACCCCTGAAACCTTGAGAGCAGATATTAATTTAAATCATATATGGCATTGTTAAAATATTTTCATGTTGATTTTTTTGACAACTGCTGCCATTTTATCCTTTAAAGAAACTTTATAATGGACTTTCTGGCATATAAGGGGAGAAAGGGCATTCAAACTCCCTTAACCCTTTTTGCCATATTTTTGTCGAGCTCCCAATCTGACATTACATTTGGATTCACACCTCACTGCAGCTGACTTGAGAGATTAGGGCCTGTAAGTGTGGGATGTGGGTTCCTGGTTCTTCCTCGGGCATGCCTTAGGACTCCTCTTTCTAGATACACAAGCGCCTGAGGCCAGCGCTATCAATGCTCCTGTCAGCCTCCAAAACAAAGCAGCTGCCTTTCCATGGTGGGCATGGGTAGCTCTGTGGAGCCCACACCCAGGTTGAGAAGGCATAGTCACCTCTCTCTTGGTCTTCCCAACCCCTACCCCTGTCCTGGAAAGCACCACCTCACCCCTCTTCCTCCAAGGTATCTTCATAGAATCACGGATTAAATGAGTTCTCCTAGTCCCTTCTGATTTGAAATCTTATACTTTCATTATTTCTAATTGGATTATTTCTTCACTACAATGGGAAAATAAAAGTACTTTTATTTCCCATCTGCTCTGTCTACCTGAATCTCTCTTTTTCTCTGATGATTTACAACTCCAATTGTTCCCAACAGGATTGAAAGTGGCCGACTACTGTCTTTGACATACAGTGCATGTTTTTGTTCTTGTCTAACCACACCAGTCAGGTAATGCCCTTTTTTAAAATTAGTGACCTGTTGATCTGAATCCTATAATCTTTGTTACTTTCAAAAAAATTGTTATTATAAATTTAATCCCCCCACACCTTCAACATGAGGAAAAAAGACAATCCAATTTGGTCCATTACAACTATTCACGTCCAGAAATATATAACAGGGTGCCCTCCCAAGCCACATGGAAAAGATTTCTAACTCTTTTCAGTTCCTTAACTTTGCTCCAAGGATGGTCAGAGACTTTTCCATCATGGCCTAAGGAACTTAAAGTCTGTCACAGAAAATAACCTCCCACCACTATTCCTGGTTCAGAATCCACCTGTAATACTCATCTTAGTCTTTTGAAGTTGAGACAATATTGAATTTTGTTCCAAAAGGCTATATCACAATAGGTAACATATATTTAATTATTTGAAATCTAATTCTTAAAGATAGCAATATTTTCAAAGAAACAGCAATTAAGAATACCATTATTTTATTGCTTTGTAATAGTGAACAAGGTCGTGAATTTTTTTTCTTTATCAACTCTGTCTTATAACAATTCCTCATATGGAGACAAAGTCTTTGTTTGACTTTAATTATGACAATTATCCTCTAAAAAATTAATTATTGGCTCTTATGTAAGGAGCTAACACAACCTAAATCTCATATCATATTATACACTGACGTGGTAAATCTTAACTAGACAAGTAGTAGTATAATTTTTGACAGCATATTGGATTATGTTAAAAATCATGTAAATGAAGAGTTCTGGTTAATTTTTTTTTTTTTTTTTTGAGACAGAGTCTGACTCTGTCACCCCAGCTGGAGTGCAGGGGCACTATCTCAGCTCACTGCAACCTCCACATCTCAGGTTCAAGTGATTCTTCTGCCTCAGCCTCCCAAGTAGCTGGGACTACAGGTGCGTGCCACCACGCCCAGCTAATGTTTGTATTTTTAGTAGAGACGAGGTTTCACCATATTGACCAGGCTGGTCTCGAACTTCTGTCCTCGTGATCTGCCCCCCCCCCGCCCTTGGCCTCCCAAAGTGCTGGGATTACAGGCATAAGCCACCTTGCCCAACCTAATTTATTTTTAACATCATCCTTTCCATGAAATCTAAACACCAACTTCGATCATAGAAATTTCCTCCTTTTTCTGTCAGAGGCAAAAGTCAACACAGCTTCTCTCCCAGTTATAAAACAGAGAAGCCAATATATTTTTGAAGACCATAGCTAGTGATAGTCAAACATTGATTATAAACAGTGCAATAATTCAAGCATTCACCTCCCTTCCATTGTTTGACCAAAAAATGTTAAGTATAAATAATATGTGATGTTCCTTCTAGACAAATGAGACTTCAGGAAACAAAATTACTTTGTGATCAAACTAGAATCTATTTAGTAAAAAGCCTTTAACAAACCTATGGTTTAAAATCAGTCTAAAGCAATGACATGATAAATGCTCTGCTGCAAACAAACATTATAATCAAATAAAAAGGAGAGGTCAACTCAACGCTCACATTGTTCGTAGATTCACCATTTACATGTTGAAACTCGATGCTGTAACTCAGAGTGGATAGGAATTGATATATAAAAACAAAAGAAGCAACGTTGCTTTCCTTAGTTCATATGGAGAGAAGGTTGTCTGACTGTACTCACATGGCACACCTGTATGTGTGTGCCCCTCCCACACACACAGCTAAATATAAGCACTTCCCAAGTGACTCTGGGAGCTTGTTTTAAATGAAAGCTTTAGAAAGATGTATTCAATAATTCATTCACTCTTCAGCAGAAAACTTCCAACTCTCCATTTTTAATGGGTATTTCTGAAGTCAGCCGTGAACAGTTGTGCTAGCTTCAGGTTAGTCTTAAAGGGAAATATTTGCTAAATCATGGTCGCAGCATAAATCAGGCTGAGATCCAGCTCGACAATATGAGATCACTTCAATGAGGGTTGCCTCAAGACTGGAGGTTAGAACAGGTAGTGTTTCCAAATTCCTAACAGCTATTAATTAGAATTCAGGCTACAAAACCAAAATTCCTGGAAATTCTCAAGAAGTTTTCAAATCAGAACCTATTCTGAAAATACTTGTGTCTGGCAAGGTGGCTCACTCCTGTAATCCCAACGCTTTGGGAGGCCAATGCGGGTGGATCACTTGAGGTCAGGAGTTCGAGACCAGCCTGGCCAACACAGTGAAACCCTCTCTCTACTAAAAATACTAAAAATAGGGAAATTAGTCAGGCATAGTAGCGGACACCTGTAGTCCCAGCTACTTGGGAAGCTGAGGCAGGAGAATTGCTTGAACCTAGAAGGTGGAGGTTGCAGTAAGTCAAAATCATGCTACTACACTCCAGCCTGGGTGACAGATCGAGACTCCATCTCAAAGAAAACAAAACAAACAAACAAAAAAAACTTGTAACATTTCTCAAACATTTTGCTTATCATCATGCATATCTAAAACTTTGGTTAGTTAATAAGAAATATTAACTTTAGCAGGATTTACAAAAAAACTGTCGCCTATTGAAAATATTCAAACATGGAAAAACAGCAGCAAATATTACTGGGTAGTATTCAAATAACATTCGGATCTCCCAACAAAGTTGGGAGATAGCACTACACAGAATCATAGCCTAAGCTGCTATTTAGACTAAAGTCTTACTCTGCTTCCAAAACTCATTATTTCTTGGAATACCACTCATAGGATTTGTATAAAGTACACTATACATATAAATTTATTAATATTTGTTTTACTTGCAAGAATGAGTTACCATTAGCAGCAGAGAGGTTCATGAACACATATTCATAATGACCGCAGCCACAAGCAAGGCTGGCTCATTCATTAAATGGTGATATTTCTCTCCTCTGTGCTTCTAACCAAGTTTCTAGAAATGCCAACCCAAACCTCACAATCCACGTGCTCAGGTTTTCCGCTCTTGTGTTCAATATGATATCAGTGAATTGCTTCTATTCAGTAGTATCTCTGTGTTGATTGTTAAGCTTTAATTTGTCAGAAGAGAATACCCTTTTTTCTTTTTCCCCCAATTTCTCGACAGGTTTTTCTGGGGATTCAAAAAACATATTTCCTAAGAAGTATAGGGAAGGAATTTCCATATGGAAACACTAGATTTGATCGAAGAAATAGGTCAGTAAAAAGCACACAGTTTCACAATAGCATTTTGCTGTATTTTCAAATGATACCCAGCAAAAATACTAGGAACATGGAAAATGACCCTGCAGCCATCTTCTCTCTTAAAACCTCACCACCAGCTTTCCACCCTGAGCTCAGTTAATCTCATATAGACACTGTCTCCTTTCCCTGAAACCAAATCCCCTAGGAGCTTAGCTTGGCTCCAGCTCAGCCGTGGCCACAAAACTGGCAAGGCCAGGCCTAGAACAGGGTATTCAAACACAGAACCCTCTGGGCTCAGAACACCTGAGGGATCCCTGGAGGCAGGGCTAACGGGGCTTCCCTCTGCTTTCCACCATAGTAGCTCCATGTCTGCCAGTTTAACATACCTGGCTTTTTCCAAAAAGTATTTGTTTGCTTAAAGGATCTGTTCTGTGATAAGTTACTGGGTGCAGCACACCAACATGGTACACGTATACCTATGTAACAAACCTGCATGTTGTGCACATGGACCCTAGAACTTAAAGTATAAGAAAAAAGATCCGTTCTGCTGCTAAAAAAATAAACTGAAAAAGTCTGAAAACTGCTGACTTAGCCTTGTGAGGTCTGACAAGCAATTTTCAAACATTTTCAGTGTCTGCTGTTGTCTGTCCCAAAAGCGCTATTGTCTGTCCCAACAGTGGAAGCGATCTCTGGGGAACCAGATCAGTTTCAGGCCAGGACCTAAAAATCTAGTGGTTACATCTACACCAGATTTTCTCATCTCCTTCCTCCTCCCTGTACGTTCTTCCTTCTGTTGCTTCTTTCCCCCCACCACAAAAAAAAAAGGAATCATTTCACTATCACAACTTCTGGTTTCTCCCCATTTTTGATCCCTCCAAGTTTGATCCTCCATTTACAGATCAAACTTCCCAAAATCATCATCCAGGATGCAGTCTACTTTGTCAGCTGATCGGCTTATCCTCTCTCCCTTCCTCCTTGGCCCCCATGACCTCAAAACTCCAGGCCCACCACAGCAGTCACTGAACACATTGCATTTTCCCTCCCCCATTCCCCTGCCCAGGCTGAGCCACACCACACCTCTCTCTGTTAAGATCAAGCCTCTGCTCACACATGCTTGAACTGCCAGTGTTCGAAGTCATTGTCAATTTCTTTGAACGTAGAATGATCCATCATAACACAAAATACTCTGCCTTACATGTAATATATTCTCAATACGCAGAAGAAAGGAATTACACTGAATCCCCTACTCCCAAAGCACACATAATGCTCTTTATGTAGCAGTCTTGGAAAATAGGTTATTGACTAGCTAAATAGGAGAAGACCAAAGAAGCATCTCAGGATATTTATGTTGCCTTATGTCTTAATTTCGAGGCATGCATGTTCTAATACAGAATAAACAGAAACAAAAAGACCCTGGATTTTATTCAAATGGAAAAGATTTCCAAGTTTTATTCATAGTTTCATATATACTCATTTTATAAATTTTTCAACTCTTATGCTTCACGTTGTCAGAATAAATCTCAGCAAAAACCCTATAGCCCCCCAGCTTAGCAAATTCATAGATGGTGTTAGTAACAAGAGCACAAGGTGTGGAACACTGAGTGTGTCATCAGGACTGTGTTCCCTTATTACATATCTTACCATCCTGACTCAGTGACTTGGAATGCTAAATCTCCAAAATGGCAAGTGACATGAAAAATTTCCTCATAGTGAATACGTTAGACTGCAGAATCATAAGCCCTGAATAATTCAAAATAAAAACCGTCTTGTTTAATAAGCTGCAACTTTGATGATAAAGAGGGATAGAATGGACCAATGTTTAAGATTAAGGGCTTTGGAGTCAGACAAACCTATTTCTGAAATCTTGCCAACCTAGCTGTGCCACTACTGGCTGATTCAATTTCCTCCTCTGGAAAATAGGAGTCACTATCTCATAGGGCTGTCATAAAGATTAGATGAGATATCTCATAAGCTGTGGGAAAACAGAGACCACGTCTTGTTTACAATCATTGCTGCAGTGCCCAGCAAAGTGCCTGACACAGCGGGTACTCAAGAAATTTCTGGGGATTCAGAAAAATATACAAATTTCTGAGAAGTGTTGGGAAGGAATTCCCACATGGAAACACTAGGTTTGACAGGAGAAACAGATAAGCAAAATAACTGAGTTTCATAATAGCATTTTGCTGTACTTTCAAATAGCACCAAGCAAAAGTACTAACAAAGTGGAAACTTGATGAATAGATGAAAAAAATGGACGAATGAATGAATGAACCCCATAGTACATATATTAAGAACTTTATAAATGGATGCTTTAGGCCGGGCGCGGTGGCTCAAGCCTGTAATCCCAGCACTTTGGGAGGCCGAGACGGGCGGATCACGAGGTCAGGAGATCCAGACCATCCTGGCTAACACGGGGAAACCCCATCTCTACTAAAAAATACAAAAAACTAGCCGGGCGAGGTGGCGGGCGCCTGTAGTCCCAGTTACTCGGGAGGCTGAGGCAGGAGAATGGCGTAAACCCAGGAGGCGGAGCTTGCAGTGAGCTGAGATCCGGCCACTGCACTCCAGCTTGGGCGACAAAAAAAAAAAAAAAAAAATGGATACTTTAAAAGTACATTTTAAATCAGGCCGTGTTGGGCTGATGCCTGCACTTATTGTCTTCTGCAAAGTACAAGGATTTGACTTTTTTTAGTTTAAGTTTTGGTACTTTTTAAATTTTATTTTCAATTATATAAAAACATTATATAATTTCAAATAAACAATCATATAACAAGTTACATTTACCAAAGTCTTACTTCTAACCTGTCCTTTCTTCCGTCTTCCCCTTCTTCTCCTATAGGAAACCTTTTTAAAAAAAAAAATTTATGTTTTTTTCTTTTTCAACTTTTATTTTAGAATCAGAGGGTACATGTACAGATTTGTTACAAAAGTATATTGCATGATGCTGAGGTTTGCAGTATGATTGAACTCATCACCTAGGTAGTGAGCATAGTACCCAAAATGTAGTTTTTCAGCCCTTGCGCCCATCTCTGTCTTCTCCCTCTAGTAGTTCCAGTGTTCCAGTGTCTGTTGTTCCCCTCTTTATGTCCATGTGTATTCAGTGTTTTGCTCCCACTGATAAGCAAGAACATGCAGTATTTGTTTTGTTTGTTTGTTTCTGCTTTAGTTTGCTTAGGATAATGGCCTCCAGCTGCATATACGTGGCTGCAATGGACATAATTTTATTCTTTTTTATGACTGCATAGTATTCCATGGTATATAAGTACCACATTGTATTTATATAATCCACCATTCATAAGCACCATGTTTGTTCCATTTCTTTGCTATTGTGAATAGTGCTGCAGTGAACATATGACTGTGCATGTCTTGGGTAGACCAACTTATTTTCCTTTGGGTATACACCCAGTAATGGGATTGCTGGGTTAAAAGGTAGCACATCTCTTAATTTGTTAAGAAATCTCCAAACTGCACTCCACAGTGGCTGGACTAATTTACATTCCCACCAAGAGTGTGCAAATGTCCCCTTTTTCCACGGCCTTGCCAACATCTGCTATTTTTTTATTTTATTAACAAAAGTCGTTCTGACTGGTGTGAGATGATATCTTATTGTGGTTTTGATTTGCATTTCTCTGATGATTAGTGATGTTGAGTATTTTTTCATATGTTTATTGGCTGCTTGTGTATCTTCTTTTGAGAAGTATCTGTTCATGTCCTTTGCCCACTTTTTATGGGATTATTTGTTTTTTGCTTGCTAATTTAAGTTCCTTATATATTCTGGATATTAGACCTTTACTGGATTCATAGTTTGCAAATGTTTTCTCCCATTCTCTAAGTTGTCTGTTTACCTCCTTGATAATTTATCTTGCTGTGCAGAAGTTCTTTAGTTTAATTAGATCCCAGTCATCAATTTTTGGTTTTGTTGCAATTGCTTTTGAGAACGTCGACATAAATTCTTTGCCAAGGCCAATATCAAGAAAGGTATTTCCTAGGTTTTCTCCTGGGATTGTTGTAGTTTGAGTTAACGTTTAAATCGAGGTAAGCATGTCTGCAGGTTACTTCATAATGAGCTTTTACCAAACTTTGCCACTGTATTTGAAGAGCATCAGGACTTTTCCTTGCAGAAAGCTGGGACATTCTGAAGAATTCTGAAACAATTTATACTTAATTTAAAGTTCTAGAGGCCGATTTTCCAATTTCTTATTGCCCTATTACCAGCTCTTCAAGGGCTGCTCACTCTCCTCCCGGCGACTTCTTCCTCCTGAGTTAGTAAGATGACAAGAGGATAAAGTGAGAGTCAAAGAACTTCTTTGTCTTCTGGAAACTTTGGGGTGATTTACTCTGCTCTTTTGCCAAATATTTATGGATCCAAAGATTTACAGAGCACCTACTAAGTGATGAGCCCTGTAAATACAACAGTCAACAAGGCCAAATTGCTGCCTCAAGCAAGGAGGTGACAATCCTGCTGAAGTAGGATTTGAGGGCATCCCAAGTGCCTGGACATATATTAACCCCCACAATGTTCACAGCAACCCATGAAGTAGTTAGGCACTATTATTACTTTCATTTTGCAACTGGGGAAACTGAGGAACTTGTCCAAGGCTGCAGAGCAAGTTAGTGGCAGAGCTAGGGTACAGGCTCAAGTATGAGGCTCCGGAATCAGACTTCCATGTCCTGAACCATAATCTATACCAACTCCTGCCTATTATCTACTGATGCAAAAAAACACTGCAGACAATACAAATTGCATTTGTTCACAATTCTGCATGTGAGAAATTGGAGCAGGAAATAGTAGAGACAGCTCATCTCTGTTCCACATCCGTAGTTCAGCTGGGATAACTCAAATGACTTGAGACAGGCTACATGCTTGAGGCCTTTGTTCTCCTTCATGTGGCTTCTCCATGAGGCTAGCCTGGGCTTCCCCACGGCATGGTGGTCTACAGTTCCAAGGGGCAGCATGCCAATTGCAAATGTGTATCAAGCTTCTGCTTACATCAAACTTGCAAATTGGCCAAAGCAAGTCACATGGGCTGAGCCCAAAATCAATATGGGGGAGGTAAGGGATGAACCCCAGGAATTATGGTTCACCTGGGGCCACCGATGTAATGTCTTACTGCAGTAGACAAGTGGGACATAAAAGTGGGATGAGAATAGCAGGTCTTGGCTTAGGGTTTCTGCTTCTTCATTTTCCTGTATTTCCTTTTACAAAGAGTATGCTCCCTACAGGAAAAGGAGCTTAAAGTTAGTGCATATTACATGACAAGTAGTGAGAAAGTAGCCATCCAGCCTCAGAGACTGTCATTTTAGGAGACAAAGGGCAGTATCAATCAATTCACAAACTGACTTGGTTTTCACCTCATTTGATTCACCTCATTTAGATAAACCACAGAATGCTAAGTAAGTTAATGGAAAGTTTTCCTAAAAATATTAAATTTCCAGATTTCGAAGTACACTAGGTCAGTTGTAATATTTACCATTAATAAGATAAGGTAGATAAAAATCTGTGCATTTAGCAAATTTGTCACTCAATGAAGTATGATTGGAGGACCAACGTGTAAGGAGGAAGCAGTATACGCCAAGAAGTGAAATAAACAAAAAAAAAAAAACAGATAAATACCAGGTTGTTAAGACACCAGTTTCTAAAATAGGAAAATCCTTTTCTGAGATGCTAAATGAAGGCCTTGAAAAACTACCCAAGTATCCTTTCTTGGCTCAGAAAACAATAGAACCACCTAGAAATTTTGGTCCCATTAGTTCTAATCCTACTTCTTTTCCCATCTGATCCTGATGAATCATTTATTTTTCTACTGCTTTGTTTTCACAGTTTTAAGTAATCACTGACTGGGAAAAAAAAAATCCCAACTTTTAATTCTAAAAGCAGTTTGGGGCCCTATTTCTTACCTAAAACCAAAGTTAACCATAGGGTAGCAGATAACTTAACCATGTTTGGTTTTTCTCACACAGGTATATTTTTGTCATTGCTAGGACCATCATTTTAGCATATGAACTAATACATATGTACATCTACCTACATTGTATATTTATGAGTATGGACTTGTATTTATTCTGTTCTGAAGTATAACTGAAGTCGCATGAGGTAATGTGAATCAAAGATGTAAACCAGGACACAGAATGATCTGTTTGTGTTTAGAAATCACTTGCCCCAGTACAATCATGCAGAAATGAAAGTACACACCCTTCAAAATATGAAACAGTTGAGTTCAATTATGTTTACCCTCAGCCAGTTAATTAAAAAGAGTTCGCTTGATGATGTCACTATGTCACACTTGGGATTAAATGCATCAGAGGAATCAGACAAAACGTGGCAGCCAGAAGTTCTGGGGCTGAAGGGAGATGTGATGGTATTTTGCAGAAAGTGTTCCCAGATCAGTACAAGAAACTCTCCAAGTCAGTTTTAACCACTGACTCTTGTAATGTGAGAGTTGGTCACCAGTAAATTCATAGAAGATTATTCTTCACCAACAGAGTTCCCTTTAGAAACTGTGATCTGTTGTGATTTAAGACTCTTGAAATACAAAGGAAATGTGCAATTTGTGCAAGAGCCTTGGACTCTGTACATCTGGAAATGGAAATGTGTCTAAGGTTACAATGTCAGTTTTCTACAGTTCAATTAGAGGGGCAAAAAGTACACACAGGGTGAGGTGAGTCTTAAGGGTTTCCTGGTGTTCTCACAAATACCTAGGCACAGCATTGTGGAAAGGTCTAAATCCACTGGCGAGAACATTGTAATTTATGTCTATTAGGAAGTAGGATAACCCATGCTCTACCAGAGCAGTGTACACCTTACAGAACTTCCATGTATGTGACCTCATCTGATACACGGCCCCATGCTTGAAAGCGGGCATTAGAATGTCCCCATTTTGAGGTAAAGAACACAGGATAAAAGAATTTTAAGTGACTTGTCCAAGGTCACACTCTAGTGAATGGCAGTGCTACAACTTGATTCCCAGTCACCATGATGGTGGTCTTTCTGCCGAACACAGAGCCTTTTCCTACCACCTCTAGCTCCTTGCAGTTCTTAAAAGTGTTCTCAAAAGACCATCACTAGTTGGGCATGGTGGCTCATGCATGTAATCCCAGCACTTTGGGAGCCCAAGACAGGCAGATGGCTTGAAGTCGGGAGTTTGAGACCAGCCTGGCCAACAAGGTGAAATCCTGTCTCCACTAAAGATACAAAAATTATCTAGGTGTGGTGGCCCATGCCTGTAATCCCAGCTACTCAGGAGGCTGATGGACAGGAATCCCTTGAACCCAGGAGGCGGAGGTTCCAGTGTGCTGAGATCGCACCACTGCACTCCAGCCTGGGCGAAAGAATGAGACTCTGTCTCGAAAAAAAAAAAGAAGAAGAAAAAGAAGAATAAAGAAAAGAAAAGGAAAAAAAGACCATCCTCATTTCTGAAAACTCTTGACTCCCATATTTATTCAATTTCCCATATCTATGCAGTAGGGATAAGTATTCTCAGAGAGATGTAATACTTTAAATAACTTCATAATGCTGTATGTTCTACAGGAACATTGGGGCAAGTTGAATTAGAGGGACTGACTATTCAAGTCTTGTATAACTCTAAGATTCAGAGTTCTTGACCTCACTGGGTCAAAGTTTTCTCATTAGTACAGAAGGTTTCAACTGAAAGATCTCTGAGGCCCATTCTGAGCCTAATATTCTATGATGATAGTCATAATCCCTAAAGTTTCTTTGAGTTATGATAGCTCAACTCCATTATATATTTCCCTCTCTGCCTTACCCACAGAGCTCATTTTAGTTCAGGGCAGCAATAGGCCCAGAAAACAAAGCTCTCTTATATTTAGGAGTGGTCAGTGATGTAATTCTGACCAATGAGAATTACTCTACTCCACTCTCTATTCCAGCCAGAAATAACTGCTATCAAGATGCTGTCCCTCTTGGGAGAAGTTGTTTAGAATTGGGCTTCTCAAGAGCAAAGGGAAGGGAGCCCACATTTCTAACTGCCCACCTCGCTAGTTGCCTTATATATGATAGCCCACTCAATGTGACCCTCACAACCACCCTATTATTCTCACGTTAGAGATGAAGAAGAGGAGATGCAGAGAAACTAACTACTTTGCAGGCATCAGAAAGCCATTATCAGTAGAGCTAGGATTCAACCTCTTTGCCTTCAAAGCCCCTGTTCTCTTTCCACAGAGCTATTTGACAACAGACAAGCTAAAGATCAGAAATACAAACAAAATGAAACACTTTCCCCTAAATAAAAGAAAACATAGCCTGGAAAGGTGAAATTATTAGAATATGAATACTCACAGGATTGAAAGACTACAGATTTTGTGGTGTAATGTTTCCCAGCCTGTCCAGGGGAAATGCCAGGGAAAGGCATTATCTGTGAGGCCAGAGGCCAAGGTTCTGGTCGTGGCTCTTTTGATATTTGAGGAAATTTATTTTTAGATGCCATGATCTAAATAAGTAGTAGTTCTGTCTACAGGCTAGAAAATCATGGCCACAATAATAGCAGCTCACATTCTAGGGTGCTTACCTTGCTCCAGGCTCTGTACGCAGCACTATATTTGGCATTGCCTCATCTTCATCCCGTGATAACCCTAACAAGAGAGCATATGATTATCCTCATTTTGCAGGTGAGAAAACCAAAGCACATAAAAGTGATGTGGCTTCCCCCAGCCTATATGTCAAGTGGCGGAGCTGGGGTGCAAACCCAGGAGTCTGATTGCAGTGCCCAAGCACTTTGCCACCATGTACACCTATTGTGTATGTGGCTAGACAAACAAGCTAAACCAAAAAGCAGATTAGGGAAGAAAGACTCCCCTTATCAAACACCAAATGCCCTCAACCAAGGGAAAGTTCTACATGGTGCCTTTATTGTATTATCCAACTTTCTTCAAAAACTGACTCTCCCAGAGGTTGCACTTGAGTATCTGAACATTTTAGACAAAGTACCTGCTGTGACCACACACACCTGCATTGAACAGAAACCCAACATCAATGGTATAACTAAATCAGAGTCTGTTTTTCTTGCATACCAAACACTCCAAGGCTGCATGGCTGCCACACTGACTTGAGGACCTGTAGGATGGGTTTCTCTTGGCTTTCCAGGCTGCCACCCTTAAGAGCATTGCTTTCATCCTCTTACTTGAAAGACGGATGCTGTAGTTCCTTATACCGTTCAATATGGAGTGATTGCCACGTGTAGCTATTTAAGTTTAAATTATTTCAATAAAATTAAATTAAAAATTCTACTCCTCAGCCACACTAGCCACATTTAAAGTGCTCCATGGACACAGGGGCTAGTGGTTACTGTATGGACGGTGTCAATGGAGCACATTTCCATCATCGCAGAGGTCTGTCAAAGAGTGCTGCTCCAGACAGCACATCTGCAAGGGTAGCAGGAAGATGAGGAAGGAGAGAAAGCAACTGAGTGCTGAAGCTGTTCCTTTTTAACAAGAAAACAATAACTTTCCTGGCATCCTCAACCAGCAGAATTTTGCTTTCCTCCCATTGGTCAGAATTACATCACTGACTACTCCTAAATATAAAAGAGCTTTGTTTTCTGGGCCTGTTGCTGCCCTGAACTAAAATGAGCTCTGTGGGTAAGGCAGAGAGGGGAATATATAATTAGCCACATAAGTAGCTGTCTTTTGCCAGCCTCAACATCACGTGTAAGTCCAGCTTTAGACGACGGTTGGGTTTATCAAAACAGAATGGACAAGCCAGGTCATAAACATCTCTCTTTGGACAGCTGTGGGGCCAGGGCATGCAAAGGCATTGAGTACATGATTGCTGCCACCTGGCAGCTCTTTCCATGGGTGAGTGGACAATGAAGCAGGAAAAACAAAATCAAGAAAGAAGGTATCCGTGTCTAGGCTCTGTGTCTAGCCTGTGGGGCCTTCACCATGTTGGAGTTCCAGGAAAACAGACGGCAGTGGGCAAAAGGAGTGGTCCTTATGTGGGGAAAAGGATGCCTGTGGTTTGCCCTACTGAACAATGTGGGCAGGGCCACCCAGCAGTAAACTTAGCTCAAGCTACATGGGCAATGGCCACCTTCTCTGAGGTCACCATGTGGCCTGCTATCGCCATGATGAAAGACTTTTATAAGGAGATGAGCATTTTAACTGGGCTCTGGCTGTGTGTGGCATAGGAAAATTTGCCTAATGGATCCAATAGCAGGGATAGTTCTCAGGACCCCCGTGGGCAAAGCCCTAAAAGCTTATAGTAACAAATTCAAGTTTGAGTGGTGTAATGATGGGAGGTAACAAACATGTAGCAGCCTGTGCAGGCACAAAAGGAAAGTTTCTTGAGATTACAGCAAACAAAAGGTGGAGTCGATAGTTGGGAAAACACAAATAAACTTTGCTTCAACAATTTGTCTCTGGCCCGTCTTACAGAAAGATAGAAAATAATTATACATAAACATATAAAGGAAAAAGACAACAAACTTACATCTTCCTGTTTATTGCTACTACTCCTTTGACTGACTTCAGTTTTTCAAAAATGTTTGGTTTTGCTCTTGGTAAAACAAAAGGATGACTTAGTTTAAAATGCATCGGGAGAAAACCAGAACAATGTGTTTGCCCCAAGTAATTTCCATGAGGAAAAGTTATGATGCCTCTTAGTTCCTTCATCTCTAACAGATGCAAACCTGTCCCCAAAAAGACATCTGGAGGCTGGAACACCAAACTGATAACACAGGATCGGTGGTCATATTGGTGACTATTTCCAAATGAGGTGATGGCAAAGAGAAGTTTGCATTTGGACAATAAAATCTATTGTTATCCAGAACTTTTAGTAAATAACTACCCAGCCCTGAAAGAGTGACTCAGTGTGAGTTGAGGGTTGGGGAGTAGAAAGGAAGGGTTTCTGCCAACCTCTAAAACTTGGAAAACATAAAATATTTAGCTGACCTTAAAGAGACAGAAGCCCCAGTACTAAAGCTTAGACCTACGGCCAAGGTCATAGTTGCTGAATAAGGTAGAGATTGATTCACTTACTCAGATGTATTCGTTTTCTGGGGCTGCCATAATAAATATCACATACTATGTGACTTAAGCAAGAGAACTTTATTGTCTCATCGTTCTTCAGGCCAGAAGCCAAAAATCTCAAGCAAGGTGTTGGCAGGGCTAGTTCCCTCTAAAAGGCACTATAGAATCTGTTCCATGCTTCCCTCCTAGCTTCTGGTAGTTTACTGGCAATTTGGCATTGCTTGGCTTGTGGCAACAGACCTCCAATCTTTACCTGGCATTCTGCCTGTGTCTGTGTCCAAATTTCTCCCTTTTATTTTATTATTTTATTTTATTTTATTTTATTTTTGAGATGGCGTCTCACTCTGTTACCCAGGCTGGAGTGAAGTGGCATGATCTTGGCTCACCGTGGCTCACTGCATCCTCCGCCTCCCAGGTTCAAGTGATTCTCCTACCTCAGCCTCTCAAGTAGCTGGCATTATAGGCATACGCCACCACGCCCAGCTAATTTTTTTATTTTTAGTAGAGATGGGGTTTCACCATGTTGGCCAGGCTGGTGTCAAACTTCTGACCTTGGGTGATCTGCTCGCTTCAGCCTCCAAAAGTGCTGGGATTACAGGCGTGAGCCACTGGACCTGGCCCAAATTTCCCCCTTTTATAAGGACAACAATCATATTGGATTAGGGCCTACCTTAATGACCTCATCTTCACTTGATCATCTACAAAGACCTTATTTCCAAGTAAGGTCACATTCACAGGTACTGGGTATTAGGATTTCAGCCTCTTCTTGTGGGACACAATTGAAGTCATAACAACAGTTTACCCTAGCCAAAGAGTACTTCACTTCATTTTGTCACTGTGGACGGGACTATGTTAAAGGAAACTTGATGGTGCCACTTTTGTTCCTGGGAAATTACTAACACAGAAAACCAACCCCTCTAATTTTCTGGGTGTTTTCAAGCTTCAATCATTTTCTTTATAAAATTGAAAACGTATTGTTCCAATGTTGTATTCTATATTAGAAATTTCCAATGGCTTTTTCTACCTCCTCCACTTTCTACCCATTCCAGATATCAAGGTCTTGGATTTACCATCCGCTCCTGACAGCACACTGGTTCAAAAGTTTAGTATCTTCCTTAATCCCATTCAAAAACTGGGGAGTCTGGAAACTCAATTCAAGGCAACAAACTTTTATCAAGAAGCTCACTGTGCCAGATATTATTCTGGGGATTTAAATGCAAGCTCCATGAGTTTGCCATTTTCATACTGCTAAAAGGATGGTCCAGTATGGCTGTCATTGTTGACTCAATTGTTCTCCGCCCTCACGAGGGGATGAGCACAGAGAAAGGTAAGGAGCTCTGCTTTTAAACAAGTTGCTGCATTTTAGGGAAGCAACAGATTTAGGGAAATTGGGTGATTTCATTTTACGGCCCAGAAATTCCGTATTCTCAACCCCAAACACACATTAATATGTTTTTCCTTTCCTGCTACTTAGTCTGTTCCCAAGGGTTCTAGAACATAGATTGGAACTGCCTTCCCTTTACCATACTCTCTTCATTTCCTACCCTCCCCACCCCTGAAATAAATGAGAGAAAAATATTCAAAATTCGTTTCTGTAAAAAATCCAAGAGACCATGGTCAAACGAGTGTTTTAGGAGCCGGTGATTGTCAATCATTATTCTCCTTTCAAAGCTAAATGATCTCAATTTCTTCAACCTTTTTTTCCTCATCTTATGTCATAACCTTCTGATTATCTGTGTTGTTCTCCTGGACTCTGTTTTAATTCTTTTAAATTTTAGAGTTAAAACCTGGATGCTTAATTGACGAAGAGCTGAATACATGTGAAGAATGCTGGAAAGAGCACTAATAGATGCTATGAGATGCGGGGGGTGGATGGATGTGGAATACACACAGTACAAGAATGTAAAATGCCTGAGAAATGAAACACCCGCCATAAGCGCCACATAGCCCTGGCGCTAATTGAACAGGTGTCTTCCAGAAATAGCGGCATGCTATAGAAGGTGCAGGAAATGTTAGCGCTGACATCTTCTCTGTCACGAACAGCCTTGTGTCAGCGGGGTTTGGGCAGCTTACCAGAAGGATGTCGGTGGCATGACAGGTGAGCTCATGGTCCTCTACTTACAACATAATCACGTTTGCTATGTGACAGCAATTCTGCTACATGGTTCACAGGGAGGTTTGTCAGTCTTGTCGAGGGCTCTCCAACAAGCAACTTGGAAATGAGGGCGGTGAGAATGTGTCACTGCTGATGCCATCCTGCTGCAAACTCCTTTGGCTCTAAGACACTATCGCAGGCTTAAATTGCATTCTGCAAAGTCTTTTGTGTGCTACTTACTAGAGTCTCACTGCTTTCCAGGCCCACCTTTCCTTGTGCACTCTGAGCCTTGTGGGGACCTGTTTTCTTTCTCCCTGGCCAGTGAGCCTAAGTCCACCCCTCTCATCCCCAGTCCTCCACTGGGGAGCTGGCAATGGAGGGCTGGGGGCAAAGAACCTGCTGAAGACACCACTTCTTATCCTCACTGATCCTGGTATATTTACTTCCTCATTTATTTCCCAGGGTGTCTCTTCATCTTGCTAGTCTTACTCTAATCTCATCCTATCCTCAATACAAATGGTCAAAAATGATTAAAATGTCATCTTCAAAGTCTACTCTTTTTATTTAAACCACCCCTAGTTTATTTTCTATCTTTCTTCCTCTCTCCCATCTCCATCTTATCCCTATACTCCTATACCCACACTCCCTTCCTTCTCAGCATGCGCGCGCGCGCACACACACACACACACACACACACACCCCTTCCCTTCGTCATGCAATCATTTCGTTCCCTGATTTAGGTCCCAGAGAAACAAAATCTACCTAGTTTTAATCTCCTGTAGCAATCCATTCAAATATTATCCCTAAGTATTCAGGGTTTATTTTGTCATTGTAATCTAGACTGGAGAATAGATTATCCAAACACATGCAAACTCTTCTTTTCAAGCATTCTAATTTGTAAGCAGTGAACGGGGTGGATGAGGGAGACAGAATCTTGAGTAATAACAGAAAATTTCATGGAAATCCCCAGACGTTGCAGGGAGCAAATACGAAATATAATCAACTCAAGCAACAAACAGGATTTACTGGGAGAACAAAGGTTATGAGAAAGGCTGCACTTATTTTTCATGATACAAACAATTCTATTGACTCTTTAAGTTTTCATTCCAAGACCTTTCAATATCATTCAGTATTTGATGAAGATAAAATGTAACAGGGTCACATGTCATGTCACTTATGATAACTTAGCATTATGGTTGGTTGGGAAATAACACCAGGCATATGAGGCTCACAAATTTGCTTGCTATAAATCCCCAGCACCTGTTTATAATGCACCTTTACTGAGAAAATAGCTCCAATAACATTATATAGCATGGTTCATGAATGCTATTAACCATCCCTATTGCATGTTACAAATTTAAAAGGTTTTTAACTTTACAGAGAATCCATAGGTTTATGAATTGAAAGCCACTAATATAAATCATCCTTGGTAATGAAAAGCGAAAAAAGGCATGATATAATTTCTGTTTGTCAAGGTATAATGATGTCACCATCCATTTATCCTCTGCACTTAAAGGTTGAAGCTATTCAACAAATCTCTCCTCAGCCAAATACATCTGGTACCTTAATGGAGGCCACAGCACAGGCTTCTGATTAGTGCACACATCACTCACCAATTAGAATAGAAGGTAAAACTTTTTTTTCTTATCTTGAGCAATTCATTAGAACAATAACCTTTAATGTAGTGACTAATAGTGGGAACGTAAAAAAATAACAAAAATAACTGTGTTATGGCTTTAAAATGATCTTTTTGAAGGTCATGCTTATACACCGCTGGTAGGAATGTAAATTAGTACAACCTCCATGGAAAACACTATGGAGGTTTCTTTAAAAACTAAAAGTAGACCTACCTTTTGATCTAGCAGTCCCACTACAGGGTATCTACCCAAAGGAAACGAAGTCATTATATCAAAAAGACACCTGCACACATATGTTTATTGCAACACAATTCACAATTGCAAAGATATGGAACCAACCTGAGTGTCCATTGACCAATACTATTCAGCCATAAAAAAGAATAATATAATGTCTTTTGCAGCTACTTTGATGGAGCAGGAGGCCGTTTTATTCTAAGTGAAGTAATCCAAAAATGGAAAAACCAAAGACTGTCTGTTCATACCTATAAGTGGGAGCTAAACTATGGGTACACAAAATCATACAGAGTGGTATAATGGACACTGGAGACTCAGAAGGGGGAGGTGGGAGGTGGGTGAGAGATTTTTTTAAAACCACATATTGGGTACAACGTTCACTACTTGCGTAACGGGTGAACTAAAATCTCAGACTTCACCACTCTACAGTTTATCCACATAACCAAAAACTACTTGTATCCCCAAAACTATTGAAATTTAAAAATAAATAAACAAAATTATCTTTTTGAGTAGTTTATAAACTGCTTTGCTTCTGGAGGTGCTATTTTTATCTCAGTCACTGCTTTAATTTATTGTTTCTTTAACCAATAATTCAATTCATCACTAAAAAGACAAAATATGGGATAAGGGGCTCCTGGCGAAGTTTTATCTTAAGGATAGCATATACTTATAGGGCTGTCATGAACAGCTGGGAAGGTTGTTCTTCGTTCAAGCAAAGGCCAAGCCGAAGGGCCAGTATGAGTTGAAATACAGCCATTAATCCAGTCAACAATCCTCAGGCCCTGACATGTGTTCCATTTTCCAGGAGAATGGGGCACACGATATCACATAGGTCAGTGGTAGACTTTGTACTTATGGGGTTCTAGATATCGAGTAATCTTAGGGAAAGCTGTCTTAATTCTGCCTTTATGGCTACTGACTGTCACAGGAGAACGGCTATTTGCTCTGGGGAATACCCGGCCACTCCAATTCCTCACCTAGGGCTCAATGATGGTTAATTGTGAATCAAACATGCCAAAGGACCCGGGGAAGGACCTAGCATCCCTTAAGTTCTGTCATCTGGTGGAGAAGGTCACTCCTAGCACTCCCCTGGGAGATCCATCTATTCTGGTTAGGAAAATGTTTGAGACGTGGTTGGGGTAAAAGTAGAGTCCAAGAACTCGAATCTTCAGAAAAAGGGAAATGTTACTCCAGACATTTGAAGGGGAAAATGGGAGTGCGGCTGGAAGAGGAGGAAGGAGAATTTCTAAAAGGAAAACAGTTAGAAAAGAGAAGGGGGAGCAACATGGCAAATGCTTTATATAGTGCAATGCCACCCACTCCTATAGTATCTCTCAAACATCAGTAAAGACTGGAAAAATCACGATACTTGGTACAATAGGGTTCTTGCAAAAAAACAAATACAATAAAGTGATTGAATTCTGCTTCCAGGTCAAGCTAGACCCAGAAAATGAGTCTGCAGGGGCCAGAAAAACTCCAGGGATGTGCCTTTGATTTTTCCAGCCATGAAATCTGCAGTCTGAAAGCGGTCTTAGAACAGGACAGCCCCTACCCCAACATTTGCATTACACTTCCTTGTACTAAAGACAATTGCAACATGAAAATAAACCCTAAGAACTATACATGCACCATCTCACTTACTCTTCCCGGCAATATCACCAGGCAGATGGAATTATTCATCCCATTTTGCACCTGAGGAAACTCAGGCTTATGCACTGTAGACACCAGCTATAATTTGCCAAATGTAATGTGCCCAGAGTGACACAGTTCATAAGAAGTAGAGCTGGAACTGGTATCCAGTCCTTTCTAAACCTAGAAACCCCATTTTTAAAAAAATTGTAGTTACATAGCATAAAAGTCACCATTTTAACCATTTTAGAGTGTACAATTCATTGGCGTTTAGTACATTCACACTGTTGTGTATCCATTACCACCATCTAGATCCAGAATCTTTTCGTCATCCCAAAAGAAATAAACAGCTCTTCTCCATTATCCCCTTCCCCAGCCCCTGGTAACCATTAATCTGCTTTCAATCCCTATGGATTTGCAGAGGTCCTGTCCTTACCCATGTGCTCTATTGCACCCGGCACCGTGATGAAATATGGAAGAGGCCTTAGGGTGCTTGTAGCCATCCTGAACTGAATGAGAGGGACTGAGACAGAACCAGGCAGAAAGAATATGAAGAGTAATGTGTCGCAAGAGAAGCACTTCTGATAGCTTTACTTGTGAAACCTACATTTTCAATGCCTCGGTCTCCTAGCAACATGCAGGTTAATTTAAGGATGTGAGGGAAGCAGAAAGTATCCATATCCTTAGGTTATGGAAAAGAATGATAAGATTCCCATGTATCTAGTTTGGCAAGCCATGGAGGTGAAGAAATGGAAAAATGATTAAGTGAATGTGAACATACATAGAAAGGCTTGCGAGGGAAAAGAGATGCCCTCCAGGTTATGGAAAATTATTCATGAAAGTGAGAACTTCTAAGGAACACACATGATTAAAAAGTTTTTTTTTTTTCAAAACATCATTTTGCTTCCCATACTATTTGGTTGTCTTAAAACTCAGAATCCACTGCCCTCCTGGCTGCAGGAGGGGCACAGGCTCACAGGCTATGTGCTTGTGGGTGAGCAAGCAAGGGTCCCAGACACTTGGCAGACAGCCCCCCTAAATACAACAAGTTGAGAAGGCGCCGCAGCCAGGGCTTTCGACTCTTCACAATTTGCAAAACTACTGGAATTTTGAAAGCGAAGAAATTCTCTTTCTCTCTCTCTCAATCTCTCTCTCTCTCTCTCTCTCTCTGCCCCTCCCGAACTCCCCCAGGTTCATGGATGGCTTTTGTGGTGGTCATCTCCACTGGGACCGCTATTCAGGGCACTCCAAGAGTTACTCTATATAAGTTTGTGTAAAGTTGAAACATAAACAGACATCTTATTCTTGACCCAAGTAGAAAGCTCTCCCAACGCTTACTTGATTCCCAAAAACTCTGGTCCCCTTACTTTTCCCCACGGTTTTACTCTCGGTTCAAACTAAGCTACATTCTTAGGACACAGGTTTTCAACTTCTCTAAGAGAATACGACCCTCTGATTCCACCTTCCATCTCTTCATTGTCTTCTGCCCAACACACAGAAATCCCCGGGTCTCGCGTGTCTTCGGTCCCTTCAGCTGTGGCTGCCTGCCCTCCAATGCTGCAAATCAGCCTAGGAACAGCTTCCACCTAGGAGTGAGAGAAGAGAGGAGCATCAGTTCCAGATGGGGTATAGGAAGTTGGGAGGAAGAAAAGAAAAGGCAGCTTTTGTATGTGGTTACTCAGCACTCAGTGCTTACCTCTGCACAGGCAGGAGAGTGGACTTGATGGTGGCAGGGCCACTGTGTGGCACGTAAGCAGGCTTCTGCCAGGGAAGACCTGAATGCCCAGTGATGAAGCCCGCCCTCCTCCTGCATTACACTATCATGTGTGCCTTGTGACCCTGAGCCCTGTCCACAGTGATTGGCTCGGCTTGCCCCCTTTGCTCTGCCAGCTGTCATACACACTTTCTTTATTTCTGTAATGCATTTACAGTCTATAAACAAGGACTCATCATGGGAAACCGTTTCAAATCAGAAAGTCTTGATTCAAGTCCAACTCTGTCCGTTACCACGTGACCTTGAGTGAACCTTGTAATCTCTCTTTTAAAAATACAGACAGCAACACTTGTCCCCTCCATTTACGGCACTATAAGCATCTGATGGGATCACACATATGAAAATACATCATAAAACATACATGAACATATAGTGTCTAGTTATCAAGAGTCCAAGTTCTGTGCCTTCCAATGAAGTTGTGATTTCCTTACCAATATTAATTAATTAATTTTAAAAAATAAACAATGACATCTCTTTCTAAACTAGTTTTTAAGCCAAGCTATTTACTTTATCCCTTTGCCGTAAATAAAATTTTAAATGCCAACTTGAGTATGCCAAATAATTAAATGTAGGCAATTCTTTTCAGACGTCTGTGTCTTATTAGCCTCATCCTAAGAACCAAATTCTGACTTATCCATGATGCTATGTGGAAAAAAACCACACCCAACATGGAATTTGTATGGTTAGACAGAAACTGGAATGAGTGTATCTCTTAGAGGGTTAAAGCAGGCTAAAGGCTGCAAAACAACTCAGACTGAAAAGATTGCAGAAAAAAAAGATGTTTATATCACTAAAGAGAACAAAATTCTTGAGCCTTCTGGAAATGCCTTTTTATATACAATTTGTATGCTAATTATAAATCATTAGAATATATTAGATAAAGCAGTTTCCCTCAGGACCTAGTATTTGGTAAAATTTGCTCTTGAAAAACACAAAGTCAGTGAAGTATTATAAAAGCCAAAGTCTTTGCAATGGTCTCAAGAGCTTACATAGTCTGCCCCTACATGCCTTGCAATGTTCTTCCTCGTTGGGTCAGTTCTAGCCACATCAGCCGGGAATCCCTGGTGCTCCTTGATCAGATTCACCTGGAGGCCTTGGCAATGGTTGTTTCCTCCCCTTGGGGTGCTCTATCCATGGGCACCCACATGGCTGAATGCTTCCCTTCCTTCAAGTCTTTGCCCACACCCCTTCTCAACTAGGCCTACTCTGAACACACTTGTTGAATTTGCAGCTCTCCATCCTACATTCCATTTGTCTGCTCAATTTCCCATAGTACTTATCACTTTCTAACATACTAAATGATAGTTCCTTATTAAATATCTCTCTCCTTGGTAGAATGTAAGCTCCACAGGGCAGAGACTTTTGTTTGTATGGTTTACTACTGTACCCCAGCACCTAGAACAGTACATAGTACGTAGACAGTCAATAAATTGTTTTGAATAAAAAGATGCTAAAAATCTTTGGTGTTTGTAACATGGGACTTCAGGGAACTACCTGGAAAGAGAGGTTTCCAGGGACATTACAAAGATCTTCTAGTAAGAAAATGAAAAACAACAGAACAGAAAAATCATGGGACAGAAAAAATAGAACAGAGAAAATGAAAAACAGTTATGGAGACAAAGAAATGGAAGCAGAACTGAGGAGGAAGATACAGCTGAGTCCCCTTTCCCTCATGGAGCCCAAGAAGGCTTTCTCCACATGCTCTATCACGACCAAGTTCAAGGTTGTTCTTTTTCAGTTTTGCTTTCTTCTAGGCTGACTGACAAGGAACTGAGAGTAGAGCCTAAAAGATCTGAAGACTTCTGAGTTGCCTGTTGGTTTCTGGAGGTCAGGGAGTGGAATAAATTGGCCAAGAGCCCAGAAGGGACCCGGTAGTGAAAACCAAACTGGAGAAAATTCTCTCATCATCGTCAAGAGGAGGGCACCTTCACCCCAAAACAGAAAAGGATGGGAGAGGGAAGGGACTGGCTGGCTCTTTGAAGCAGTCACAGTGTTCACAGTAAACACCTTTGGGTTAATTTGGCTTATTAATATGAACCCGATCCCATGGGGCTTGCAAAGAAGATGTGTGTAGGTTTGGTAGAAGGAGGAAAGGTACAGAAAGGGGGACTGGGTTGAATGTAACTGACGTTCCTTTTTTTAACTCATTCCTAGCAGAATTGGATATTCAAAGTCTTTATCTGGACCACTGTGTTCTTCATGAGTGGACGCAGAAGTGGTACTTTTTAAACAATCTATAATTCAGCATGCCAGTGCACAGGTGAGTCTAGTTGGTAAAACTTGAGCATACCTTGATCCAAAATGTAAGCATGACCTTGGAGAAAAATGAAGGAATTAGGTTCCCTCACTTCAAATTGTATAAAGTTCCTTCTTAATCATTAAGATATATGTTAACTTCTTATTTTTCTCTATAAACGTAATCTATTTCCCAAAACATCCTAATTCATTTCCCTGGGGAGGGAAGAAAAGAGGGCAGGAAGAAGGACAGGGAAAAGGGAAAGAAGGATAAAGAAGCAGGGAAAGAAGGAAGGAAAGAAAGGAAAAATATCATCTATTTTGTTCCTTTGTAATACCACCTTCCCTTGGCCAGGTGTAATACCACCTTCCCTTGGCCAGCTTCCTGCAGGAGTATGAAGCCACCTCTGCAGCAACCTGGCTTCCGCCACAGCCTAGGGCAAAGCTTCAAAAAGGAATTGAAACTGTTAGGAAGACTCTGTATCCGTTGTATTTCTCAAAAGTGAATTTAGCAAGATTCACAGACTCACATTCCGCTAATACTTAGCAACTGCCCTCAGGTCAAAAAAATGATCCCAAACAGTTGGGGTGTGAGGCTGATATTTTCTTTGATCAAACACAGCAAGAGACATGCTGTTTCCTTATTTCTTGATACTCTCTGGTCTCATCCACTCCCATTAAGGTAAGCTTAATCTTGTTACACGGTATGGAAGTAGGTTTTCCAAAAGGAATTGTGTTACTATTGATTGCCAGCCAATAAAATTCTCATTGCTCACTACAAGCCTCTAAGATTCTTCTTATGCCACTGCTCTGGGTGACATGGTGGACACCTATGTTCTTTCAGGAGAGGCCACACATTGTAATATAGTCGCTAAAGTTTTTATCTTTTCCTATTAAGCAGGAGTTATTTCATTTCAACAAGCTCCCCCTGGAAAGAGAAAATGACAAGTTAAACGACAGTCTGTCCTGGGCTTTTGGGTGCTCCTATCACAACGACTAGAGTTTCTTCAAGCACAGGCCTCTCTATAGATTAAAACATATATCTTAAGCGCCAATGTTAAAGTTAATGCAAAAGTTCAGAGGTGCAAAATAATTTAAATGTGCCCAAGTGGTAGCAATAACATCTCTAAAATCTCAGCAGTGAATTATGGATATGTGGAATATTAAAAATGCAAAGCTAACTCAATTTGCATTTGCAATGCCCCCTAGCTGTTACTGGGGAGGAGGAAATTGCTTTCTGCTGAATTCAAGGGCACACTACTTAGTGCTGTATTTAAGTCAAGGAGGAAAATTACTCATTTTTATTCTACCACTTAACTTGTGCTTATGTAATCTGTCTGGCACTGGAGTCAGTTGTTTGATATTATTTTCAATCACAGAAAGAGAATATATAATTCAGTCATTACACCTTTATTTTCACTTGCTTGGCAATCTTGCAGAGCCTTATTACCACCAGTAAATCCTAGCCTATCATCAATCAGCACTCAGCTGCAGGACTGTTCCTGACAGATAGCATCAGCCATCAGTATTATTATTTTTATTTTGGTTAAGGGGTCTGAGGGAAGGGCAGGGCTACATTTGCCCTATCAAAGGGGGCAGATAATGCATTCCTTTACCAGGGACTTCCCCACCATTTGCCATCTCTAGGCCACCTTTCCCCAGCAGGTAAGTTTTCATGTATGCAAAGTAGTAACTAATATATGGCAAAGCAGAAACCCACTGTCAACTGTGTATCTTCTCCCACCTTGTTCTTCCTCTTTTCCAACTTGTCCTTCCTCCGACTGCTCCTTTTTGTCTTCCCTGCACACTTACCTTAGTCCATCGCTGGTAAACAAACAGGCATTACCTACACTGCCCATTGGGGCATGACACTGACGTTACTGCCACCACTCCTTGGCAAAAAGACCCTCAAAGAACAGCTCTCCAGTCGAAGAGGCAGCGATTAAAGTTTCTTATGATGGAAACCCAAAAAGAAAGACAATGTGAAGGGCTAGAGTCTGGTAAAGAGGGAATCAGAGGAAGGCACAAATAATGTGGGGCCCCTGGTTACAGGGCAAAGGAGAGGCCACACAGCTAGAGGACCAGGTTGGCCAGAAATTCTATTTCAGAGACGACTCCGTGCTGTTGGTCCATGTCTGCCTGATCTCTGTGATTATGTGTGATGGCCGTGTTGATCATAAGCTGCTTTGTTTCCCTCTCTTCACATTTCCTTGTATTGATCACTTTATCAGGGATCAGTCTTCTTTTTCACTTATCCCTAATAGATGTCGTATGATCTATTGCAGTGGATCTTAAACCCCAGCATTATAAGAACTGTGTAGGCCTCATACTCAGAAATTCTGACTCATTAGATCTGGGGAGGAGCCTAAGGATCTGCATTTTTAATAAGAACTCCTACCCACACCCACCGAGTGGTTCTATGTGTAGTTCAACATTACTCTTTGTAAAAATGGCTTTTTTTTTTTTTTTAAGATGGAGTCTTGCCCTGTCGCCCAGGCTGGAGTGCAGTGGCGCAATCTTGGCTCACTGCATCCTGAACCTCCTGGGTTCAAGCGATTGTCTTACCTCAACCTCCCGAGTAGCTAGGATTACAGGCACGCACCACCATGTCCAGCTAATTTTTGTATTTTTAGTAGAGACAGGGTTTTACCATGTTGGCCAGGCTGGTCTCAAACTCCTGACCTCAAGTGATCTGCCCACCTCAACTTCCCAAAATGCTGGGATTACAGGCTTGAGCCACCGCGCCCGGCCTTTTTTTTGTATTTTTAGTAGAGACAGGGTTTTACCATGTTGGCCAGGCTGGTCTCAAACTCCTGACCTCAAGTGATCTGCCCACCTCAACTTCCCAAAATGCTGGGATTACAGGCTTGAGCCACCGCCCCCCGCCAAAAATGGCTTTTTGAAAGCTGCAGAACAAGGGGAATACTGTTGTGTAGCCTAGTCTAAGCATCTTTCCCCTTGCCTCCTTTTTCTTCTCCTTCCTGTCTCTCTCACTCTCTCTCACACACACACACACACACACACGCATTCACACACACACACACACATGCAAACACTCACTTGCTTTGGTCAATGTGACTAAAAGGTCAAGGTTATCTCTTGGTTGCTGCCTTAAGAAATCAAATATCTTTTTGGCAGAGTGTCATAATCGGCTAAAAACATTACCTCTACTTCCACAAAGAGGCAGAAATTACTCCCAAACATCAAAGATGAGGCACAGGGGATCCCTAGACAGTAGCCCATAAAAAACCGAATTATAGATCAAGACCAGCTTCATAAAAACAATTCCCTTGTTTTTCTAACAAATGAACCGTCCTTGGATTTGGTGGTTTGGGACTTGGTAGTTCTATATAGAGCTCTCAGTAAGATGAATACTTGTAATTTAGGGTTTTTTTCAAAAGCCATGGAATTTCCTTATATATTTATAATGCATATGAGTGGTGAGACAGAATAATTAGGAGTATCTTAGACAACAGAAAGCTCATTTGGTCCTTGGAATTTCAAGCAAAGTCTCTGGTCAGATAAGATTTTTAAAAACAGAATTCAGGCTATTGTTTTGAAAAATACATCAGATGGAAATGAGAGTAGACAAATGAGAGATTTATAATCCCCACGGCACACAGTTTATAAATTGGCTGCCCTTTTATCTCTGCAGAAAAAGAAATGAAGAAATTCTGCAAACCCCAGAAGAAACAGGCAGGATGTCTAAGTTAAGAATGCAAGGGGAAGGGGACTCCCTATTAAAGCAAAATACTACCCCCTTTGCCCTGCACATATCATAACTTATCTGTTTTATTCCATTTCTAGCTGGGCTTTGCTAGATGACTTAGTAGTTAGTCTGAATGTGGCCCTAGAAGGAGGGGCAACTACGAAGTGGCTCCCAGCTGTGCACTTCATGAATTTTACTTTCCTCTTGAAAATATTGTCAATATTGTGTCTCAAGATACAAGCGGCTTCCATTGGAGTTACGTAAATCAATTATTGACGAAAAGCACCTGATTTTAGCACAACTGAAATCAAACTCTGCCCCCACCAAAAAAAAAAATTGTATAATAAGGGGCTGCCTTAGTTCAAACCCACAGCCACCTTTGAGCAAGCGGCCTCTGTTCCTTCTGCTAGGTCCAGTCTGCCTGTTCCCAAAGCTACTGGTGGCGCTTCTACTTCTTCAGGTGAGAAATTATCCTCTGCTTCTTGGAAGGTCATTGCCCCCATGGGTCTAACGATATACCTATCCAGTAGCAATACAATATCATGCCATCCATACAACAGAAATAATTAATACATACATAAATAGGCTGGTCATTCCACTGCAAGGAAAAAGAAAAGGTTTAGGTGCATGATATAGCTTGGGATGATTCATCACAGAATGTCGCTAACGATAGGGCAGTATAATATGGAAGCTGGCCCACGGAGAAATTGTTACGACGTAGGTAACACTGGGTTAAAGCTACAGAAAAATGAAAAAGGAAAAATCAAGCTGTTTAAACATTAAACATTTGTTTAAATATTAAAGTAAAGTTAGCCTGACAGCAAAATCAATATTAAATCAGGCCTGGAAACTGTTTTACGACCTCAAACACTAGGCTTCTTAACTGCCAGTGTCATAAATGATGTCACTTTGCAGCATGATCGTGGCTGCCAGCAGCAGGTCAGAAATGCCAGCTTTAATTTTAAAATGTTAATTTGTGGTGTAATTTACAGTTTGCTCCCAGGGACAAATGTCGCTCTCTGGGCATGAGCCTCCCAAAGTGCTGTTGTAAGCAAAAGGCGTTCTCCCTCTTGATTTCCTCCTACCTTTAACAGCGTGGTTTCACAGGGGCCTGCAGATTCTCCTGGGTTTGAATAAAGTGTAGGAGGACAGTAATAAATGGGTCAAGGTTCTTTTCCAGTTAGTGAAAACATTTTCAAGGAAACACTTCTGGGGTAAAAGGAAAAAAAAAAGCCATAGAAAGCTGTGCCTGCTGCAGAACATTCCATGCACAGGCTGGAATTTGCTGCCAACAATATGGCCAGAGTGGGGTTGCAGCAGAGGAAACAACTTCGAGAGGCTTCCTGTACCATGTGACTTGCTGGGCTTATGGACAAAGATTTCCTTTATTCCCCGCCTCGGCCTCCATTTTCCATTCTCCCACCTGAACCTGTCCTCTCTCTCCCAACATACTCCCCTACTGGCCTTGTCACAAAAGCAGAAATGTCTATGTTACTGACTTCTTTAGTTTGAGACACTGAGGGACTAAAATAAGCTTTGCAAGTGTGCCCTGTAGAAGCCGCTGGCTTCCCTAAAGTTGCACTGCCTGCCATGGGGACACTGCCTTCAGTAAGAAGGGGTGCGCTTAGTTTACATTCCCCAGGTGTGGGTTGAGCAGATACAGCATGGGGTCCTTTGTTTATGGTGATCTGGTCACAGCTGGGAGCTTTGCAGTTTAGATGGTTGCTGATGAAGGCCGGGATACAAAGGACCATGGGAAAGCTGAAGTTTGGTGAGTGTGTGTTTGGAGGAGTGGTGATGACGAGAGATTGTGTTTGTCTGCTAGGGCTGCCATAGCAACGTACCACAGATTCAGTGGCCTAAACAGAACATATTGTCTTACAGTTCTGGCGCTGGAAGCCTGAGATCAAGGTGTTGGCAGGGCCACATTTCCCCTCAAGGCTCTCGGGAAGCTTCTGTTCCAGGCCACCTCTCCTAGCTTTGAAAGGTGGGAGTCTAACCCCAGCCTCTGCATGGTGTCCTCGGTGTGTCTGTCTCCATGTCCAAATGTCCCCCTTGTGTAAGGATGCCAGCCATATTGAAATAGGAGCTCACCCTACTCCAGTAGGACCTCATCTTAAATTAATTAATTGTGTTTGCAACAGACTTACTTCCAAATGAGTTTACATTTTGAAGAAGTGTGGGCTAGGATGTCAACACTGAATTTGGAAGCACTGTAACTGAACTTATAACAGTGACAAGCAGAGGTAGGAATCAGGAGGGGTCCAGATAAGGAAACCTGCAGAGATGAGTCCCAAGCAAGAAGGAAGTGTTGGTTGTCCAATAAGCAGGAGACTCAAAGGCAAGACCTAGCTCAGGAAGGAATGCTGCTTGGAACAGAATTCCATCTGCCCATCCTCTTGTGGCAGGCCCTGAGATACCAGTGAACACTCCTCAAACAATGTAGTCATTTATGTTATAATCGTATTTTCTACTGAAATTGGATTGGCATTCATCTTTGTCTTCTGAAAAAAATCAAAGGACCATGAGGAAAAAAAAAAACTGAAATATTTGGGAAAGAGATTGGGGTCAATTTATATTCCCCTCCAGAGGCAGAAGAAAGCACAAACAAAAAGTATATGTGAGACCGAGAACCATGCAAGATATGGCACTGTGGTTGCGGCACCGCCACTCGGGAGCACCTCTTCCAGCAAATACACTGTCTTGACCCGAGGTGAGGACATGCCCAGGATGGGAGCCAGGTCAGTGGGAAGCCACGGACCTCCAAACAACTACAGAGAAGAAGGCAAACAAAAGAAGTCGTTAGACACTACACTTGGAATTATGGAAGCTCAGTTGTTACACTCTTGGAAGCAGTTCAGATTTCCACAAATAGCATGGAGTTGCTACATGATAATTTTTTAAGTCACAAAATTCATCTCAGCCCAAAATTTCTAGACTTGAAATTTCTTTCTATAATTTTTATCCATTTGTTTTTCTACACAGCTTAGAATAGGCTCCTCTGTCCCCCACTCCCCAGTAGATTTTCCTACACCTCTGCTCCTCCATAAACTTATGGACACCATCCTTCCTGTGAAAGAGATGTACAAGTTCCTGCAAATATTGATTGTAATAAATGCCTGTTTTCCATCTGCCCCAGTTCTGTCAAATTTGTGTTCACAAAGCGAGGTAGACAAGAAAATTATTCAAGAAAGACACAATTTTTAATTAGAACAGGATAAAACAAAACACGGCCTTGTTTTACAGGTGAAAAGCAATGTCTTCAATTCATGTTCTATCCAAACAGTCCCCTGGAGAACATGCTGTTTTGATGAGCATATCTGAAATATGAATCACCGATGTTTTGCTTTGGGGGTAGCAGTGGGGGGACCCTTGCAGAGGGGTTATGGGAAAGGGTAGCCTCTAAAGCCTTTTGTAAGAAAACAAAAAATAAAGTTTGGTTTTGGGTTTTTGTTTCTTTAAGTGTATGCTCCTTGACGGCTTCCAGTACAACAAGGAAAGGCTATTCTGCAAACAAAAGGTGATTTTGCATTCAGGCTTACAAAAGCAAAAATGCTTATAAACAGTTTTAAGAGTAAACAGTGTGGTGACCTCCTATGGTCACGTCGCACTCAAACTCTTCCAGGTGACTCTGACAAAGGATTTAGTGTCTGCTCTGTGGAAATAATTATTTATGTGAAGTGTAGCTTAACCACTGTATTAGTCTATTTTCACATTGCTATGAAGGATGCCACCTGAGACTGGGTCATTTATAAACAAAAGAGGTTTAATTGACCTACAGTTCCACATCACTGGGGAGGCTTCAGGAAACTTACAATCATAGTGGAAAGGTAAGCAGGCATGTCTCACATCGCAGCAGGTGAGAGAGAGGGCATGTAAAGGGGGAAGAGCCCCTCGTAAAGCCATCAGATCTCATGAGAACTCACTCACTATCACAAGAACAGAATGGGGGAACCATCCCCATGAGCCAACTACCTCCCTCCCTCCACACGTGAGGACTACAATTTGAGATGAGATTGGGTGGGGACACAGAGCCAAACAGTATCAACCACTTTTGTCAACACTTACTAGATCCTATTTTAGTTTACATGGAGGTTAAGGCAAGTAAGAAGATTTATTTCATCTAGGAATCTAACATATCAGGCTTTGCTTCTGAGAAGATCCAATGCTTTGCAAAATAAAGGTTATAATGCAAATTAGTGTAAATGTTTCTTTTTCTGATGACGCTAACTGAATCAGTCTGTATTAGTCATAGATGAGATACATGGTAGCTCCTGGCCTTAGAAGGAGCTACAGGTATGCGAATCAAGAGGAAGCCACTCATTGCTCATTGAACGGGCATGTGAAATAACACCAACTGCATACAGAAGAGCATTAACAGGACTGGGATCCAGTGTGTTCCAAATGGATTGCGGTGACCTGTGCTCTGGGTGAGCCCATTGAAGAGAGGAATCACCTGATAATTATAGGCAACAGTGTCCATTCTGGTCTTATAAGTTTGGTACTTAAGTGGATTACCTTACCTGGGCTCTACTGTAATAAAACCAAATGTCCATTTATTAATTGAGTTGCCTTTACTTATAAGTCACTGAAAACCCAACCAAACCTGCTCAAAGAGCAAAGAATGCATGTTAGCCTAGGTAACTGAAAAGTCCAGAAAGGTAGAGTGGCTGTAGATGTGGATTCCCACTAAATCAAAGTACTCCTAGCGAGCCTGAAGCAGCCTTAGGACAGAAGCATCACCCTGGAGCATGTGATCATCCAGGCAGTTTGTGAGTGGCAGCTGTTGCCAAGATACTTGCCAAAGGTCCTCCTCTCCTTTTTAGCTGGAATAGCAGAGGCGTTCACTAAAGCAGCAGCTGGGTCTAATGAACCAACACAGAGCAATAGCAGCAAATTTCCATGGCCTTACCAAAACCCTGGTGAATCATTGTTTTACTCAAGAACATTTATTTTCAGCAGTCTGGGTTTCTAGTTTTCAAAATTTTCAAAGATAGCATTTGACATAGCGAAGTAACACCCAACATGATAATAACAAATTTGCAAAAATTGGATTGGAATTCAGGTTGCCCTTGGACCACTCAAGAAATCCACCCAATCTCCATTCAGACAGAAGAGCCTGGGACCCCTAAGAAGGTTCCAGGTCCCCGCTGTGCCCCATCTTAACTGCCCATCGGAATGAACACGGCCCTGCTGGCAACAGTGAATAATATTCATCTCAACTATGCAGAGATGGCTTAGTGTCCCTCCAAGAACCCACAATGGCCTCTTCTGTTTTCACATCCATGAGGATGCTAGTTTCCAATTTCAGATGTCAAAGGTCTCATATGGTTGAAACTAGAGGCTGAGTGGAGAAGGCTTCCAAGAAAGAAGATAGAACCTGCGAAGTAGAGATAGATAACTCTACTTTGTAAGGACGTTGAGTAAAAGGATCAATGCCCCCACCAAGCTGGCCTCTCAATCTCCTTGGCCCCTAAATAATAAGAAGAAAAGACAGGGAACAGTTTCATACTTTGGCGGAGACATGGGGCTGGAGATTTTTATGGATGAAAGGTATTTGTCCCCCCGGCCAAGCCACTCACAGCTCAAGTCCCCTTCTCTGAACCCAAGTAATACTGAGTGACTATAAAATACCCCTTTGCTCAAAAGCACCTGGTTTGCATTGTATCCTAATGCAGACTGTCATGCATTCTCCACTTTGGTGTATTTGGTGCCCAAGAATTTTTGTTTTTAACAAATTCCCAGATGGTTCTGATGCTGCTGGTTCAGGGACCGCACCTTGGGGACCACTGCCCTATATTGGAGTATGCATCATGAATTGCACATTGGAATCATCTGGGGAATTTAAACCCCTGATGCCTAGGTTCAACTCCCAGAGATTCTAACTGGATATTGGAATTTATTTTAAAAATACAGTACTTTCAGGCATAGAGGGTTATGACTGAAACTGTTGTGATTTAGGGTGACAAAGTCATTCTCTGTATACCCAAGATTTCTTCTCAAGGGTAGATCATAGAGTGAAGGAAAGAAACAGGCCATTTTCATTAGCCATCCACCCCCCCACCAAAGAAAAACCCTAGAAGCTGTTTTCTGGTGAGGATGACTACATTGGCCTAATGAGCCAAAGCATTTTTTCTTGGCTACCTTTGAGATCCACAGGAAAAGAAATCGCTACTATAGTAACAGGAATGCTTGCACACAGTCAGTCATGGGGGGCAGTGGGATGAATAAATACTTCTGTTTGCACTATAACCCCACGGCCTTTTCTCAGCCATTCAATGTGAGGGGACACTCCCCTACTTTGTAACCTCAGAAACAGAGAGACTTATGCCTGCTGGCTTGCCATGGTAACCAGCAGGAAAGAATTGAGGTTTCTGTTCATCCAGGGCAAGAGACTCTGGATTAGCTAGACAGAAGCTGGGCTATAAAAACCATTAATATAGTGTGGAAAAGGCTAATCATTATGCCTCTTGTCAGACTCTAGGATAGAGGCCGTGTGAAAAAAGAAGTTTAACTAGCTGTGGCCTTTACTTTATTTGATAAAGTGTAGTTTACTTTCTACTTGAGGTTTTTATTGACCATAATAATTCTAATTGAAATAAACATTTTGATTACAGCTCTGTTCTGCAACTGCTTAATAGGGAACTAAAATAACTTTCAATAATCATTTTGTGCAAATGGGATTCATTTAGCCTGACAGTTATTCCAGGCATTTATTGGCATGCGGCAGGCTGGGAGGGTTTCCGAGCATAATTACGGGAACATTTTACACTGGGGTTAACCTTACCAAAATGACAGACTGAAAAGTGGTGTAAAGGAGCAAATAAAACCCATAATCTGCCATAGAAACTCATAAATGAATCCCCTTTCTCTACTGTTTCTGATGCCCAGGACTCTAGTTAAAATTAAAAGGAGTTTTCTTTTGAAACTGACAGTCTGGCCACAGGAGCACACTTTAATGAGGGTACAATGCAAACCTGGCACTTTGGGGTAAAGGGATATTTTATAGTCACTCACTCAGTATTATTCGGGTTCAGCAGAGGAGACCTGAGCTGTGGGTGGCTTAGGGGTACAAACACCTTTTGTCCAGGAAAAGCTCCAGGCCCCTTGTCTCAGCCAAAATGTAAAACTGTTCCGTCTTCTCTTCCTCTTAGTTAGCAGTCAAAAAGATTGAGATGCCAGCTTGGTGAGGGCATTGACCCTTTTACTCAATGTTCTTACAAAGTAGAGTTACCTATCTCTACTTTGCAGGTTCTATCTTCTTTCATGGAAGTCTTCTCCACCCAGCCTCTAGCCCCCGCCACATGAAACCTTGGAGATCTGAAGCATCCTCATGGATGGGATAACAGAAGAGATCATTGTGAATTCTTAGAGGAATACTGAGCCATCCCTGCACAACTGAGATGAATATGATCACTCATTATTGCCAGCAGGGCTGTGTTCATTCTGGTGCGCAGTTAAGATAGGACACAACACTGATCTGGAACCTCCTTAAGTGCCCCGGTTCTTCTGTCTGAATGGATATCGGATGAAATCTTTGAGCAGTCCAAAGACAATCTTAAGTGCAACACAATTTGAGCAAGTTGATTATTTTCATGGCACTGGCTGATCTGCGTTTTAACAAGCCTCCAGGTAAGTCCAATGCATGCTCAGGTTTGAGAACCACTACTGTAAGAGATTGTCCTTAAAGAGGAGGAAAATAGAGCAAAGATGTTTATAAGTAACTCACCTGTTAAGAGAAGCCAGCATTAACTCCTAATGGAACAGATGCAAGATTATATGCCAACAATGTCCACTGACTGTCTGAATAGTAAGACAAATGACATAAGAGAAGAGGTGGTAAGAATATCGCTTAACTCTTACCTAGATGAGTGAGAAGGATCTCTGTAAATCATCATCATAAAAGCTGGCACTGGTTGAATAACAAGAAAATTATAAGAAATAATGAGTTAATAATAATGGCATATTTTCTCATGATATAATATATATAATGTAATTATTTAATAATAGTGGCATATTATTAACTCATTCTTATAATTTTCTTATTATTCAACCAGTGCTGAATTAATATTAGCATGAGTTAATAATAAAATAATAATCAGCTAATAATCATAAAAATAGCAAATTCACAGAAGCTGGAATGGATACGCTAAGAGGCAGAGCTGGCTCAAAAGCAAAAGCTTGAGTCAGGCAAACGTTTGCTTCCCCTTTCCTCCCTATCCTGTGTCAGTTCTTCTGATGCCTACTTCTAGGTTCCCAAGGTCCCCATGATTCCCAGAGATTCTCAGAAGAGAGAAAGGAATTCATTTATGCTAAGATCTAAATGACTAACAACTTTGTGTTCTAACTTTCCTTGAAGTATTTGAATTTTACAGTTCCATGTTCAGAATCCTGTGCTGAACTTGGAGACCTATGCAGCATTTCCCAAAGGCCAGGCCCTTTACATATATTAACTCCTTCACATTCGTAACAATACTATGAGATTGGTACTGGTTTACACCATTTCACAGGTGGAGAAACTGAGGCATGGAGCTGTTAAGTAGTTCTCTCAGGGTCACGCAGCTGAAGCATGACTTCGAACTTCGGTAGTCTGGCTCTAAATTATAAGCTCTTAACTATTATGTTCAACATCCTCTCAAACAAGTGGACTGCTGGTTTAGGAAGATTTGGGAAGGAGACGCTCTGGGAGAGCTACTCACTCCACACCTTGTGAATAACTGCCAATTCTACCTACATATAGAGTCAGTTTTGGTCATGTGTCAATTTGGGATATTATTCTGTCTTGGAAAATACGTGTGTCACCCTTGCCTTCATAAACTTTTCCTGTCCCTACTATTTCCATGAATATTTGCCTAATACAAATAAAAATCCTGAATTGTTTTTAAAGGATTTGTTTTTCTTATTTAAAAAAAAAATATGACCCAAGTCAATGTAGTGCTTCCAAGATGTGTTTCTTCAAACTCTCAAGCATCCTAGAAATCGCAAGTTATATAAGTTTCTCTGAGAAGTCCAACATCAGGACCGAACTCCAGCTTTTGGAGAGAGCTCCATGGCCCAAGTGGAAGGGGGCTCAGACAAGGTTGGAACTTTTTTCCTTCCACATTTTCTCCCCAAGTCTTTGTCAAAGCCTCTTTCTACATAAAGTCTTGAATTTGATGAAGGCATCATGCTCTGGCTTCTGGCAAGTCTGTCGAAAATAGACTCTCATCCCATTTCAGTGTCATCTCAGATCTAAAGACCATGGAATAGAGTGGCTCTGTGTTAGCCCATAAAGGACTTACTAAATATTACACATCTGAATCTTCTTGGCAAAAGCCTTCTCCAGTTGGCTGGGGAGGGGTGGAGTGGCAGCTCTGAGTAATCCTCAATTCTCATCCCTTGACACTTTAATTAAAGTAATTTAACAGCCTGTTAGGCACGATGTGCAGAATTTCCTGCTAGGAGCCAATGAAGAAAGAGTTGGGGCAACAGGAAGATATGTGTGAGGATGGAAAACCAGGCAGCCTAGGGATGGAGGAAATCCTGGTTATTACTCAGCCCAGTGGCTGTGACTTTCCCAAGGACACACAATTAATTAGTAGCCTCCCTGGATCCCATACTGGATGAGGAGCTGTGGGATGTTAAATAGGACTATATAGGCATAACCGATTATGAATACTTTTCTAGAAAAGTACAGAGTCTGGGCTTCTCAGAAATTAATGGTCAGCCTAAGAGGACCCTTGAGGTCTGAGAAAGGCTGGCAATAATACCAATGACTCAAGATCCTGTGTTTCTTCAGAGTGAGAAGTTGGCCAGTTGCAGCCAGAGATCCTTCTCATCCATCTCCTAGTGATATGTCATGGGTACCCTGGAGACATGTTGGGGAGTCCCTATGCCTCTCCTTGTTAGGTAGTTAAGAAAACTGCCTCCTAGTCAGGCTGGTGCAATCACAAATAGCACCCATGCCATTAATCCTTTTAATCAAGGAGCACTGTCCAGCTCTGACATTCAAAAATGTTATTCTTTGGCTAGACTTTTTTCCAAGACCCTAATGAACTTATTTTTTAATTCCACCATTTGAAAATAAGAAGTTTTAGGCTGACAGATATATGCATTTCATTCTAAAAGTGGATAACATTTACCCTGTTCTCCAGAAAGTATACCCATTAGTATTTCCATGTATGCTGAGCATGAATCAGGATTCAACTGGATTATTTCCAGCTTGATTGGTCTGATGCCTGTGTGTGTGTGTGTGTGTGTGTGTGTGTATATATATGCATGTATATGTAATCCCTATATATGTATGCATGCATATGTATAATATGTATATGTAAAATATGTATGCATATATATGCATACATATATAGGGATTACATGCACATGCATATATATATATATGTACACACACATATATGCAGCAGACCAATCAAGCTGGAAATAATCCTATATATATATGAGATATACATATGAATAGGGATTTTATATATATATGCATATATATGTATCGAAGGGATTATATGTATAATCCATCATGTCAAATGATGGATTTCAAATAGGCTTGTAACATACTGAGGACTTCATAATGTAAACTCTCAGATTCTGGGTATCACTCGCTCCTCCTTTCACATTTGAGAGTCAAGATAAAGAAGAGGGCAGTTGCAGGCTGAGAGGCCAAGTCTGATGAAGGCCAGGAGCAGAGTCAGCCAGTGGAGGCTGCTGGAGGGGGATATGCTGGGGAAGTGGAAGAATCATTAGTTCTGGCTTATTTTGCAGGCAAATGATCCGTGGCTTTAAACATTTCCTGATTCTATCATAGCTAGGAAAAAAAAATGCAGTGAAGGAAAGAAATGTGTGCAAAGTCATGAACCTGCAAAAGCAAAAGGGACTTCAGGTCACTGAGAAGCTCAGTTAGATGAGGTTGCTGGCTGGGAGGTGGATGGTGGGAAGAGGCAATCAGAGTGTGATGAGAAAGAAGTGAAGCAAACTGGGTTTGGATCGTGACAGTCCCCCTCCTCCCTTAAGCTTTCTCTGGCTACACAGGCACAAGAGTCACATCTTCCTGGGAAACCTCCAGCCTGTATTATTGGAATCTTAAACCTGAAAGGGATATGAAAGGTCACTAATACTTAGTCATATGTGACAGATTCCATACTCTTACTCAACTCTGTACTTTGTGTTCTGTGTCTGTAGTTTGACTCTTTAAGTACATTATCAACAATTTCATGGGAGGAACCTTCCCTTAATATTAACTAATTAGGAACAGGCACAGTGACTTAATCAGCAACAGTTGTTAAAGCATTTCTACATGCCAAGAGCTCCCTATGTATTATATTTAATCCTCAAAATAATTCTGAGGCACATATTATAATTATTTCCATTTTATAAATGGGTAAACTAAGTCAGGAGAGCTTAGGTAATCTGCCCAAGATCACAGAGCTCATAAATGGAGGAATCAGGATTTGAAACCAGGTTGTCTCATCCTGGAGTTTGTGTTTTTAAACCTCAGTACTCTGCCTGCTTCCCTGGTAAACACTTAAGAAGGTTTTGCTGAATGAATAGAATAAGTGGATGTCATAATTATTTTTTCATTGAATACTTGTTAATTGAAATACTCTTAGTACATTATTGAATTCTTCAACAACTAAGCGATTTCCTTTATCAAGTCATCAGTGGGCTTCATAGTCAAAGAACGTAAAGAGCCTACCAGTGTTTCTCAGAGGTCTGTGACAGACAAGCTGCTTCATTAGCTGGCAAAGCACCAACTCTGTCCAGACCACTGGGTTCTTTTCTCTAATACACATGAAAGCTCCCTGAGTGTTGAAGTTCCTCTCTTTCAGGGTGTTAGGCAATCTGATATTACTCTACATCTCAGAAGCGTCTCAATCTTAAAAGCAAGAAAGCAAGCAAGATCAAGAGAGGGCTTGGGAGTGTACATCACTGGCAGCTGATGGTAGTGAAGGATCAGACAACTCTCAAATTCAGAGAATAGCCTGGGTGGGGCCCTCATCTCTGGCCATCACCCAGAAACCACTAGGAGCCAGGAAACTCTGAGGGAAGGACACAGCTAAGATTTCTATTTGAACCCTAAAATAGGAGGAGTGAGGGTAAAACGATTGCCCACTGCTATTTCAGAGCCAAATGCAGGCACTTGGGAATTTAAACCCATTATTACTTATCCTTGGCTGGGAAACAGGATGACCGAAAAAATGAAGGTGCTGACAGCTCTGTTTTCAGACAAGTACCAGAGCAAAATCAAAGACAGGACAAGCATCAAAAGAATGCAAGCAATGTGACATTCTTGCATTATTTAGGGATGTGAAGAGAAGGGGAGGCTGTTCTCCTGAGGAAGGAAAAGCCCTCTCTCTCCTAACATTGGCCAAGAGGAGATGCCTTGCCATGCAATTCCCCTTCTGCAGAGCAGCTGTGCAGGAAAAGCGCCCTCCTTTCCCATGATTCTCGTGTGTTTTGACTGATGCTTGTGGAATAGTTTGAACTCAGGCTTTCAAAGGTTGGCCAAACAAATGTTGGACAGAAATGTCAAACTTCAACAAACTATCATGTCCGATGTCTCAATTTCAGCTCAGTGTTTAGACTGGAAGGAAAGCAGATGAATAAAACAAACAATTTTGTGTTTACATACATACGTATTTGATAACCACGAAAATGACCCATTGCCAGATCACCAATGGATATAGGTCACAACAGAAGCACGTGGAAGGTACAACTACAAAGCAATGAGACTTTAATAAGTATGCCATAGTTCATCATATGAATGAAAAATGTTGTCCTTGAGAATCACCATGGAAACCAGTCACTTATTCTAAGAATAGTGCCATTGGTAAAACATAGGGAGAGTTTGTGAAACATACACAACAAAGTATTGCTTTACAATGCTGAAAAGCTCAAACTCCATTCTGTCACCAACTAGCTGTGTGACCTTGGAAAATGTACTTAACCATAATCTTTCATATTTTCATTGATAAAATGTGAACATTAATTCCTTTGATGCCTGAATAAAATACAGCTGTACATACATTTTTGACATCATTAATGATGTCAAAAATATCATCATTAATGATGATAATCAGGAACAGGAATCAGCCACAGGAATCAGCCATTTAAAAGCTATGGAAACTTGAGCAAGTGCCTCAACCTCTCTGATCCTCAGTTTATTCATTTAAAAAGCAGTTAGAGACTGGGCATGGTGGCTCCCGCCTTTAATCCCAGCACTTTGGAAGGCCGAGGCAGTCCTCCACTTGATGTCAGGAGTTCGAGACGAGCCTGGCCAACATGGCAAAACCCCATTTCTACTAAAAATATGAACATTAGCTGGGCGTGGGTGCTACTCAGGAGGCTCAGGCAGGAGAATCACTTGAACCCAGGAGGCGGAGGTTGCAGTGAGCTGAGATTGTGCCACTATACTCCAGCCTGGGCAACAAAGCAAGACTCTGTCTCAAAAAAAAAAAAAAGGCGCTGTGGGGGGCTTATAAAAAGAAGGTATAATAACATTTCATAGGGTTAATAGAGAGATAAATGTGAACATATACAAAGCATCTAACATAGTCTCAGCTACATATTTGATGCTTAATACAAATTCTCCTTTTTAGTGACACTTTATAGCGCATGATATGGTATTTACTCTGCAAATTAAACAAAAGTCAGAATAATGTATCAAATCCAGTTTTCTCCAGAAACTATTTATCTTGCTGTTTAAAACCTTATTCTAATCTATTTAAAACTAAAAGTAAAAATTAAATCCTAGTACAGATTAAATTTGTAATTGGAAACACAACAGATAATAAAAACATCTTCTTGTGTGTTACATTTACAATGCACGCTAAATAAAACAGCTATGAGTAGTAAGATATGAGAACATGGATCTTAAAGATGATAATCATGGGAGTTTATAAGACCTTATATTCAAGTTATTACATAAATGTAGTGCTCTTATTTCAGCAGGGAGGCTATAAAAGATGCAAATAACTACCAAAAAAAAAAAAAAATCCAGGCTTTCACTTAGAGTGCAGGGTGATCAGGAATGCTAGAAAGAATGAATAAGTCTGTCTTCATTAACTAAGAGTCTAATAAAATAAAGTCCCCTATGGCTATGAAAAAGATCAAAAGATTTTGAAAGTCCTCTTCAAAAGCTTTTGACACCAACCTAGTGTGAAATTCTAAAGTATGTTTCGAGTCCTCCACACTCTGGAGTGTTTTAATTCTAGGTTAAATCAAGTGATACTTTCAAAGTAGAAGCTAGAGGTAGAGGTAGATACGGCAGTAATGGGAATGGATCAAGACTGGGAATGAAGGACTCAATTGAACCTACTACTCAGTGATCATTTAAATGTTCTATTTTCTTAGACATGAATACTATAATGTTTTAATATGTAATGAATTTTTTATTATACAATTTTAGGAAATCCTTGAGAATGCTAGTTTCTCAATTAACTAAGTTTACTGTTAGTAACTAAGCCTATCTGTTTAGATAATTAGGCAATCAATCCAAATTATAGAGAGCACATGGGAGAAAGTAGCCTCTTGATTGCTGAGTGTGTAAATTCAAACACATAAATTGTCCTCAATATAGGAGATACAGCATCAGTATCACCGGTAGGGTGTTTTCAAACTGCATGCACATGTGTGCACACACACAACACACCCTACCCACCCTCCCTCAGAGATTCTGGCCACCTATCTAGATACTATGTAATTTCCTCTGGGAAGGAGAGTGGTTTGTAGGTTAGGAAGAAAAAACCACACAGATGATTCTGATATAGTCCCTTTTCCCATCAGAGACCTACTGCTAAAAATTGATGGCATGTGTCACGGTTATTTTGTGTATATTTCCGAAGAATCAACATATTTGCTATTATTGTAACAGACTCTTATTCCAGGAAAGGCTGTAGAGATACAATTGAAATGATGGTAATTGACTTTTTCAACCAAACACCCTGTCATTCTCTTAGCAGAAAAGGCCCAACCCGACTATTTCATGTTCTTAGGCAGGGGCATCTGCAAAGCATGTGTCTGACCAAAAGTTGGTCACTTGAAGAAATACATGAGCAAGTTAAAATATAATTTATAGCATGCTTCTCACTACACATGGATCTGCTCTGTGGTGTTTCTACCCTAGCCGCAAGTTTATAATGCCTAGGATACCAGAAAGAGTTTTAGGAGGATGTTGTCAGGTCAAAAGCAGCAGAAAAAATGTTGAATTTCTTTTATATCAACTATTTCAATATATTACCACAAAAAAGTATGAGGGTCTACTAGAGATTTTTCATGCATACATCTTTTCTTTCAGTCTTGATGTGCAATCTGTCAGCAAACTTTGCTTTGCTTTATTAGGCCTCCTTCTTGTTATCACTTCATTGTCTCACAGCTTTCTGCCCATTTCTGTTGTGATTAATTTCTTCTTGCGTGCCTGTATGCCTGGTTTGGGAAATGATGCTATTCACATTTTGAACTGTTAGTATTTTGTCATAATGAATTTGAATGAAATGTAATACGAAACCATATACCCTGAAAAGCAAATGATGCTCAGAACCAGACAGGCTGGAGAGAGATGCTTGTGGTATGGAAGTCTCATCAGAAACCAGTTTTATTTCTATTTTAAAAATGTATTTGCCTAAAGAATAGCTATGGTACACTCTAGATGTGCCCATCACTAAGACTAAGGCCAAGTAAATCCATTCAGTTTCTCACGTGTTTTCCTTCTGACACTACATTCTTGCACTCTCTTCTGAGCCCATGTTTTCTCCCTAATATATTAGTAGGAGCAAAGACTTTCTAAGGAACAAAATGGATCCACTTTTGGAAGTTTAGCACTGAAAACTATTTAATCTGATGCCATAATGAGAAACTATTGCCCAACATTTTTTTCTTTCTTTTGAGATGGGGTCTTACTCTGTCACCCGGGCTGGAGTACCATGACATGATCTCGGCTCATTGCAACCTCCATCTTCCAGGTTCAAGTGATCTTCCACCTCAGCCTCCCGAGTAGCTGGGACGACAGGTGTGTGCCACCTTGCCCGGCTAATTTTTTGTATGCTCAACATTTTAATAAGAGCTTTGATCACTGATTTAAGAAAAATTAAAGTGGTAGTATTTGTAGAATAGCAAAATAACTGGTTGAAGAGATACATTTCTAGCCATAATTATATCCTAGCCAGTCACTCCTTTAAACTCTCAATTTACACGGGTTTTCAGTGTGCAGTTCTAACTATTGTTATATTAATTATTTTAATAAGGTTTGTAAAAATAATTTTCAGTTATTGGTAAGTCCCAATTGCCTGATTGGCTAAAAACTCTCAGCCAAATTTCAACCTTGCAGAAAGCAAAAGTCATAGTTTCATATTCTGATGTGGAGAGTCAGATAGGTAACAAAGACAGCGATCAAATACAAAATGTCATACTTCAGAGGCATTTCAGGCACTCAACACAACCTCTTCATACCCAGGAATTTTCAAAACGTTATGAGTTTGGCTTTCTCCACAACTCTACAGCAGTTCATATGGAGTATAAAATGTGCTTCATGCATGGACTTTGAACTTTTTAACGAACCATTTATAGCAAAGGTGCTAAAGTTATGCTGGGATTTAAGACAAGAGTAATTGATCAGGCTGGAGTTACAAATACAAATGTCCTCAGCGCTTGGATAGTTTCATCACCAAAATGTCTCCATTGGAGTGGAATTACACCTAAAAATCAGTTAGGAGACAAATAATGAAATGACTTAAGATTTTTTCTATAATGCTTCATATTTGCAACACCTATTGCAAAGTCTTCATATTTAGAACATCAATACATCTGGTCTGCACAATAAACCTTTTAGCATGAACAGATGTGCAGGGCCATAATTCAAATATATAAAATATTAGACTCAGTTCTGCTCCCTCTTAATCACAGTCCCGTGGTAAACTCTTCGGAAATGCTGATGGCTGAAAACCTCTCCTTCAACTCCGTCCTGGTTTTCCAATGTGGTTATGCCTGTGATGGCAGCCTCTGCTGGGGACACAGTGGTAAGTGAAAAGAGTGAAATAAGTGTGCTCATAAAAGATAGTAAAAGAAGGTGTTGTACACAATGTTCTTACCTCTTAATAGTATTAATTATGTTTATTGGAATCACTCCTGATTATAAAGTAATTATAGGCTCTTTGTGGGAAATATGAGGCAAGCATTTTTTTTTAACCTCATCTACTTAAAAAAAAAAAAAAATGCTTTTAAGGCCAGGAGTGGTGGCTCACGCCTGTAATCCCAGCACTTTGGGAGGCCGAGGCTGGTGGATCACCTGAGGTCAGGAGTTTGAGACCTGCCTGACAAGTATGGAGAAACCCTGTCTCTATTAAAAATACAAAATTAGTCAGGCGTGGTGGTGCATGCCTGTAATCCCAGCTACTCAGGAGGCTGAGGCAGGAGAATCACTTGAACCCGGGAGGCGGAGGTTGTAGTCAGCCGAGATCGCTCCACTGCACTCCAGCCTGGGCAACAAGAGCAAAACTCTGTCTCAAAAAAAAAAAAAAGAAAAAAGAAAAAAATACTTTTAAGGTATATTTTCCAACTCACTCATCATACCAAAGTTTAGGAACAGGCCAAAAATGAGGTCTCCCAGAATGCAGGTCTAAGTTAACCCTGGGGGACTCCTATGAAAAATGTTGACTGACCTAAACATAAATCTTCTTTTGTCCTTACCCTTGTATTTTCTCTGAACCACAAATGCTAGCAGAAATAGGTGCCTTAAACCCTTCGAGCAGGATGCCCAATAAAAGCTAGGTAAGGAAGAAAAGAAAAGGATTCCATGTGTTCTGGCAACAGCTTCCATGACCACCGCTCGTGATAAGTTCTAATGGCTTACGGCTGTCAGTGACGGCTAGAGATCCATGATGTCTATCCTTACAGGAAGATGGACTTATACGGGAGGTTGATATTGGTACTATCCCTTTGCCTATCTCCTGCTTGAGCAAAAACTAGTACAATGAAAATTGGAAGCAGGACAGGGAAAGACATAATAAACAGTTGTATTACCTAACATTCTAACTGTCAAAGGGTACATCATTTTCATCTTAAAATAAAATCTAAAACCTTTGTGACAATTTGAACATAAAATGAAGACTCCCTTCATAAACCAAACCTCCCTTCTTTGACATTTCTATTATCACTAATTTTCAATAATGTACAGTAGATCTTGCTAAGCAATAATAAAACCACCCATGTTACAAGTTTAGTTTTATGTAACACTCCATATGGTGGATTCATAATAAATTTCTACTGGGAATACAATCATAAACCACTAGTTTCTGCTATAAAAAACCATTAAAGCACAGACATGCACAAACAAGGTAATCTGCAATAAATTTGGAAATGTTAAAATACTACAAATGTAAATGTATTCTGCCCCATTGCAATGCGTGTAATTTCCATAGCTTTATTAGAAATCTTGCCTTAGCAGTGGTTTGGCCGATAGGTTATAAATATAGTAGGAATGAGTCAGCATGCAAATCCCTTCTGTGAAAAAACAATTTGAAAGGTTTTATAGCCCAAAGCTGTTTATTATTTTGTAGGAATAGTAATGCAAGTTTCTGTTTGGAACCCGCTGAGAAGAGAATTCTCGAAACATCTTGTTTATAAAACAGCAAGGGGGAAACATCGGCAAATTTAAAATAAAAAAGAACATGATTTATGTAAGGCCATAGAGATAGGATTTCCCAAATAAAGTCTGTAACTGATGGAGAGTGCACACGTTAGGGTTACACAAGAGGTAATCAACATATCCCACCGCAAAGAGGAGAGCAGCATTAACCTGGAACATTTGAATCCTGGGCAGATAGGTAAATGTCTCTGGAGATGGGAGGAGATGAGGTCACAGAGGTGAGGAATTGAGAAGTGAATTAAGGAAAGAACTGTCAGGAGCAACTGTAGGACAGCATGGCATGAGGAAGAGAAATTGGCAGAGCAGGGGGTCATCGTGATACAAAGAATCTGAGACCAACACAAGGGCTCTGAAGGGAGCAGCAAACTATGAAAAAGTTTATAGCCAGTGAAGGGGACAAGACCAAAGATGCAAGAGACAGAAGGCATTCCCAGCAGGGTGTGAGGTTCAGGCGGGACAAGGAGGAGGTAGGCTCAAAGACGCAGAGGAAGGGATTCCTTTAGACAGGAGGTGGAGCTCATTTTCTTAGAAAGGACAAAACTACCAAAGATAAAATCTGCAGAGAGTAAGGAAAGAAGTTGGTGGAAATGAGGCCCGATGACTTTGGACGACTTCAGAAAACCAAGAGGCAAACTCAGCTTATGACTTTCTTAAAGGTATAAGTTCATTTTGGGGTGAACATAAAGAGGGTTTGTGTGTATGTTGTCAAGGAGTCAAAGACTATAAAAGATTCCAAACCATCTAAGCACATATGTGCATGCACGTACACCCACAGAGCAGAAATGCAAGCCCTTCCCAAAACTAGGTAGCCCTGCTTATTGAACTGCTCATAGAACCAATTCATGACCCTTTCCCAATTTCTCCTTTCTCCTTGAGAGGCTCTTTCTAGAAAACTCCTGCCCATCTCAAGCAAGACAGAGCTGAGCACCAGCCACATACAGAAGTGCATAAGAATCAGCACTTGTCTGCATACCAGGGCCAGGAAAGGACATACTTAGCTCAAATTAGTTGTGGAAGGCCAGACATTTTTAAAGAATTGGAAAAAACAATGTTAAAAGAAAGACAGAGAAACAAATTTTACCTCATCAAATGAAAAAAATTGGTGCACTTTCTAATCTAATTGTATGAAAAGAAGAGGACAGTGTGAACATGACCAGAAGGATATATGGGGATACTATTTCAGAATTCTGACCAAAAAAAATTAACAGTCATTCTTTTATATTAAAAGGAAATTGGAGAGGACTGCAAGGGTATACACAAAAATACCAAGAGCTCTTTACTTAAAGGGAATTTAGAAGAAATTAATTAGAAGAAAACAAAGTGGTGATGTGGGTGAGCACAGAAAATTATTTAAGGAAGGGAAGAGTCAAAAGCATGAGCGAAAAGGTAACCAGAACTCACAGAGCTATTTTGAGCATGAAAACCAAGTGAAAAATATCAAGTATAAGATTATTCTTATTTGACATTTTTATACAGCAGCAACTTATAAAAACATCAAACGCTGACATAATCCTTCCTCTAGCATTTTAACACATCATTATAGTGTTAACAACGTCAAATGGCTGTAGCTATTCATGTGACTTTTTAATAGATTACTTTTATCATAAAAACGTCATTTTTAGGATAATCTGCATTCTCACATTTTTATGTTCAGCTACGGTCTTAAAATGTCAAGTATGGGAGATATCTGTGTCTGCAACTCTTGAAGTTGTCCTCGAGATCTTGAGACTATCAGTATAAAACAAGCCTTAATCTGATGTGGCTGCTGTACTCAAATTATTTTTTTCTACAGTTTTTCTCCTTTTAAAAATAATGACAAGGTACAAGGATTTGGTAAAGATGAGATTGTAGGTTAAAACCAGAATAGGCTGGAAATTAAGCCTGCTTTGGCCCACATCTTATAACATGTCCAATCATCCAGGGTTACATTCCCATAGGCGTGATTATATACGCAGCATTTGACCCTCTTGCTCCGTTAGCAATGATGGTAATGTATCATTTCACTTCCAGGGGCTAACGTGTGCCAAATGTCCAACCAAGTTTCTTTGACCATTCTTCTTAAATGTGAGGAAAACAAAGCAATTAAATAATGTATCAAAGATTAGGCAGCAAGTCGGCCACAGAAGGGAGATTAGAACTCAGCTGAGTCAATAGTCTAGTGCAAAGATTGGCAAACGTTTTCAGGAAAGGGTGAACAGTCAGTTTTTTAGATGTTGCAGGCCAAACACACTCTATCACAGATACTCAACCCTGATGCTGTAGCACAAAAGACAGTAGGGGCTGTACATAAACAAATGGGTGTGACTGTGTTCCAATAAAACTTCATTGACAAAAGCAAGCAGTGGACTGGATTTGGCCCATGGGCTGTAGTTTGCTGACCTCTGATCTCGTGGACTTATCTATACACTCTGTCAAAGATTGCCGCTCAATCCTAAGCAAACAATAACTTCCTTTAGATTCAATAACAATATCTAACATTACTGAGATCTTATCAAATGCCAAGCACCATGCTAGGTACTTTATATAAATTATCTCATTTTCTCCTATTTCACTAGGTACTGTTACTATTCTCACTTTGCAGATGAGGAAATTCAAGTTCAGAGAGATTATGTGAATTGCAGAGGGTCACTCAGCTTAAGTAATACAGACAGAATTTGAAACTGGGCATCTGGATCAAAGCCTAGGTTCTAACCACCCACTGCTGTTCAATGCATGTAACTTATAGGTGTGAAGAAAATACGAAGCCATAGAAAATATAAGCATTTTCCCAAAAGAGGATCGGGATGTGAAGTGACCTGTCCTCTTTAAACTGACAGAGCTAGACAGGAAACATTCTTACTGTCTAGGCATCTTGAGTTGGCCCCATCCTGATCTCCCTAATCATGACTGTGCTACGTTAAGCCCAAAAACACCACACTGGAAAACAAGACCCTCCACAAGTTGAATTCTGCAGCCAGCCGATGCCAAGGTCAGTAGATGCTCTCAGCTGCCACTAGAAAGAGGCTGTTGACTAGGGCAGCAAGAAAAAACACAGTAATAAGTTTAAATAACAAACAAAACTGGGGAAGAACATAACCCAGTACAGATACCTACAGAAAGGTTTGTGTGCTAGATCTCTCACTTCATCCTCCACCACTCCATAGCCCCATGGAGATAAATGAAAGACTCTCCACATAACTGACAACCAGTATGCGCGGTTTCCAGCACCTATTCATCTAGCACATTCCTAACTCACAACACCCTCTGAAGCTGGCAAGTGTTATTTTAGCATTGTATTACAGATGGAATAAGAGGGGTCATTACGATTGAGTGAACTGCTTAAGGCCACATGATAAGAAAAGACTCAACCCTAACCTTCTAAGTCAGTTTCGGGCCTCTTTCCACTCAGACTGCCTTCTCACCTTCCAAAGTGTCCCACGGTGATAATTCGGAAAGGCCAACCATATCAAAAATCGAACGGCATTATACAAACATGGATATTTGTTCTTGTTCTTGAACTGAAAACACTGAAAAGACATGCAGAGTAATCCAAATCTTAGGTGATCCCCCCATCATGGTGAATTTCAGGCAGACTGTCCATCATAATGAATTAAGGAGGGGGGATCTCTGGTTAAACTGAGCCCCAGAGGCCCAGAATGCACAACATCAGCTCTCAACCCTTTTCACCCAAAAATACTCCTGGGATCAGGGCGACCTTAGTTGCCTTGGTCATGTCATGTCCAAGCCAATGTTTGAGTTGGAGGTCATAGAAGGAGGAGGGGAGCACCTCCACTCAGCCTCCCTGCATCTTTCCCATCATCACAGGAATTTACTCTTTGCCCACCTTCCCCAGCAACTCACTTCACTCCCAGACCCAAGGCGAAGAACACAAAACATCAAAGCAAGATCTACCTTTTGTCAACTAGATTATTTGACTATTCCTTCAAACGCTAAGACAAGCCTCTAGTCTAAGCAAAGTTAGTGGGAGCTGCATATAAATAGCTGAGGACAAAGCTTGTCCCTATTTATACAAGATAAAAACTGTTTATCATTTCTCCTTAAAGCAGATGTGGGTGCTCTTTACATGCACACAGAGGCATTGCTTTTTCAAGTTTCCTTATTGAAGAAGAAAATGCCTAATTTACATGTACAGCCCACAAATTATATCCATGCCAGACAAGTAAGCAGATGAAGATTGTGATTGATATTCCAAAATTTCCATCCTGATTCCCCCATCCTCAGAATTAGCCACTCTATAAATCAAACCGACATATGAACATCTGATGTCAAAACCAATAGGTCACATCTGCAAAAAGCATCAGAAACAAAGAACTAGATTATGTTCCTTTGAGTCCAAAGACGACTACTACTATCCCCACCACCATTTCCAACATTACCTTAAAATATCCTGTCTCTTCTCAGGAAATATAGGTTTTCATATGTATATGGGTATAAACAATGGCCATTTTTTTTTCCTTCCTTGGTGAGCAGAAAACTGGGATTGGCACTATTTTCCAAGGTAAACCTGAATGAAACCTCAGCTGTTTCTAGGTAAACAACCACTAGTGAAACACACATGTATATTGTTGACCAGTAACCTAACAGAGATGAAAATCCTCATCTATTATTATTTGGTAACAAACATTGCCTATTTCCCGTTAGACTATGGATTCAATCTCTGAGGTCTATGAACTTTGACCCCTACTAACTGTGGAAATTCCTCATTTTTCAAGAGCATTTCTGCTGACCTGGATAGTGAAGTATTTTAAAGTTAAAGGCACAGACTACAAATACAGGAGCGTCCCCTTAGGAAACTCACTTAGTGATTCTGAGCATCAGGTCTTCTCTCTCTAGAGGCTTTAAGCATGGAAAGCTGGGCTGTTTCTCCTGCATGAGCACAAATTGCTGACCTGCCATCCTCAGAACATGTGTTCTGAGCTCTTTTCCAGTAGCGGTGATGGGTTTATAATAATAAAATTTTTAAATTTCGGTCCTCTTTCCACTCCAACTGCCTTCTCACCTTCCAAAGTGTCCCACAGTGATAATTCGGAAAGGTAAACCACATCAAAAATCAAATGGCATTACACAAACATACTCACAGACCATCACAACCAACTTTCTCATTTACAGCTATGGAATCTGAGCTATGAAGAAGGTGATTTCAAGGTCATCTACCTTGTAGTCAAGCCACCCAGGTCTCCTGATGTCCAAGTTCCATTCTTCCTCTCCTCTTTCTCCATTTTCAGCTGAGTTATCTGTACACTCACAAGGCCTCCTTGATGACCTTGGCACACACTTGCCAAATGGCTGGTAAGGATGAAAACAAGCTTTGGTCTTTCTAAAGCTAACTAGCCCCCGAAGCATCATGAGGTGGTCCATGGTGCACTCCTACTGCCTGAGCCAAATGACTATAGCATGATGCACGTGGTGTGAACCCAGTAAATACTCGTTCAGTAAATAAAATAAGCTGGTTAGCCTGGACCGTAGAGCCTGATGGTTTATTTGGTGGTTATAAAGAGGCCAATGTATTAGTTTGTTCTCATGCTGCTAATAAAGACATACCCAAGTCTGGGTAATTTATAAAGGAAAAAGGTTTAATGGACTCACAGTTCTACATGGCTGGGGAGGCCTCACAATTATGATGGAAGGCAAGGAAGTAAAGGCATGTCTTACGTGGCAGCAGGCAAAACAGCATGTGCAGGGGAACTGCCCTTTTATAAAACCATCAGATCTCATGAGACTTACTATCACAACAACAGCACAGGAAATCCCGCCCCCATGATTCAATTACCTCCCACCAGGTCCCTCCCATGACATGTGGGGATTATAGGAGCTACAATTCAAGATGAGATTTGGGTAGGAACACAGCTAAACCATATCAGCCAATACATTGTATTAGAGCACATTGTAGAAATGAATACACCTTTCCCCACATTGGGTTGGCTGTGTAGGAACCATCACCAACTTCAGGGCCACAGAGGTCCTTGCTTTCTCATTTTATGGCTAAAGTTTCACCTGTTATGGGAGAATTTCTCAAATGCTGCACCTTTTTCTGTAGTCTTACTGATTTACCAGAGCCTTCTGCTTATTGACCCTACATGACTTCAGTCCTCTATCTGAAAAACCCATTTTTTTAATATGTATATCTTATGTTGACCTGCAATGTAAGTGTTGTCCAACCAGATCATCCCAATCAACCTAGTGATGGATGGAGTAACATCTTGCATCTAAATTGTTCTCATGATCCATTGGTTTGCTAACTGGCTTAAATTTTTTTTAAGTAGAGAAAAAAATCCTACAGAAATAAGGTCAAGTAGGAAAGAACATTCTCGTGTTTGAGAAAAAAGTTGGCAGTGTGGAGTCAGCAACCTGGGCTGCAGTGCCAACTCTATTAGGTAGTAATTAATAACAACAGCCAAGCAGAATGAGTGTGATGACAGGTGGCTTCATTTATTGCATATTACTTACATGCCAGGCTACATTCTTAGTGCTTTACACACAATCTCCTTTAATCATAGTTTTCAATGTAAGCAAATTGGTCTAATGCCTTTCTCTTTCTAAGGCTTTGAGTCTCAGATCTGTCATGCTGAAATAATAGTCACATCACAAGGTGGTTGTGAAAATTAAGTGAGATAGTACAGACAAATGCAATTATTAAACGCTAAAGTGCCTTAAAATATTCCTTAGTGTTATCTTTATTATTAGAAAGGTTCCATTTCTTCCGGGAACGTTCAAATATAAAGTCCCCAAGCCACTGCTGAGTTCTGACCGAGTGTAGAGATCTTTGGGTTAAATGTCTCCTGGCAGTGGGCCTTGTACCCTCAAACACAAACCAAGGAGGCCAAGTACCATATTTGAAAAACCAGCTTTCACAACATTTTACAGAAGCTTCTGAACTGATCATTCTAACATCAAGATTGGAAAAGTGAGTCTTCCAACGATGACGCTAAAAGAATCTGCCTTGGTTTTGGCCCCCAGTAGATGTTTCCATGACAGTAGGAGGAGATACCAGCATCCAAGTGGGCTTTGCTCTCTGGGAACATTCCCAGACTGACCATGCCCTGGAAACCTGCTCCCTCCCACAGGCTCCCTCCAGCAGGGAAGGGTCTCTTAAAGAGGCTTCAGGCCTGAGTGCTTCTCTCTGGGCTGCTTGCTCCAGAATAGAGTGTCCTGGTACGAAAATACACCTTGTTTTTAAAACTGTTTTTAATGGATTTTTTATTCCTGCTAGTTATGATTTTAAGTGTTTTCCCAGGATTTATTTTTTAAAAATAATCCCCTGTTCCTTCAAGAGCTGAATTGAAAACTTTCACATTTTCCCTTGTTCCTCCCAGCACTGAGTTCCTGAGAAAGTGCCAGACTGAGTGGTGCAGTCCTGCCCGAAGAGACCCTGCACGGCGCTGTGTTCTCAAAGGAAGGAATGCGTTTCACATGTCTACACCTCTGCAACTTGGGAGAGTGTAGCTTTCCTATGTAAGTTGCCTGTTTAGGTAAAATTATTCACTTGAAGACATCAAGCCATATGCTCTACTCTGTTGGATTTTCAAGAGGCCTCGTGACCATCCCCTTAAAGCACTGAACACCATCAACTGTGGTGGAGAAAAAGTGTTGGTCCCCCGACCAACAAATAAAATACCACACAGAAGTATGATATTCTGCCACCATGATACTGATAGGGCAGAAGAAGACCTTAGAGATATATTGTTTTTAAGGGGGAGAGGACTCTGGGTTTGAATCCCAGTTTCACTCCTTATTAGCTGTGTGACCTTGGGCCAGCTATTTAACTAACCTCTCTGAGCCTGAGTTTTCTAACCTGTAAAATGGAAACAATGACAGTACCTACTTCATCACATGGTCATTAAGAACAAAATAATGAATGTAAAAGTTATTTAGGATTGCAATAAATATTAGTGCTGCTGCTATACCCGCTGTATTAGGTTCCCGTGGCTGCTATAACAGATTATCACAGACTAGGTGGCTTAAAGCAACAGAAACTTAGTCTCTCACAGTTCTGAAGGCCAGAAGTTCAAAATCAAGATGTTGTCAAGATTGGTTCCCTCTGGAGGCCCTGTGGACTGCCCCCAGGTCCCACAGTTGTAAGATCACCCCCACCCAGTTCTCTATAAGCCCATGGGGGAGGCCAACATGTTTCACACCTTACTCTATGCCCCTGGTTAATTCTAAAGGTCACACTGGTTTGGCCATAATGGGGTTCAGAATGCATTACCCCAAAATATGGCACTTTGACATTTGAGAAGCAGAAAGAACTCTCTGACCTCCTTCTGCCCTTCTCCCATGAAGCAGGCCATAAAACCTAGAAAGAGTCTTCTGACCATCTCCTAAAGTAGGTAGGTGAGAGGTACCTGTTAAAAGAAAAACTTTAGCCAAATTAAATTTAAAAGAGTTTAACTGAGGAGGGGCACAGTGGCTCACACCTATAATCCCAGCACTTTGGTAGGCCGATGCAGGTGGATCGCTTGAGCCCAGGAGTTCAGACAAGACTGGGAAACATAGGAGACTTCGTCTCTTTAAAAAAAAAAAAAAGAGTTTAGTTGAGCAAAGAACCAGGCAGCCTCCTGAGCCAGAGTAGGCTCAGCTACTCCAGTGTGCAGCCATGTGGTGGGAGAAGATGATTTATGGACAGAAAAAGGAACATGACAAACAGAAAACGGAAGTGAGGTACAGAAATAGCTGGATTGGTTGCAGTTTGGTGTCTGTCTTATTTGAACAGGGTTTGAATAGTGGCCACCTTTGATCCACCAAACCTCGGTGGATCTCGGCGCGAGAGTAGGCTACGGTCTGTATACAACTCCATTTAGGTTATAGTTCATGATGTATAGAGAAGCCTTTAGGCCAAACTTAAAATATGTAAGGAGGCAGCCTTAGGCTAAACTTGATTTAACGTACCCATCTTATACAGAGAGGAAAGGAACATTCCTATCTCTGAAGACACAGAGACAGAAGAATCTGAATTGGCCTCAATTCCTCTCCTCCACCCCAGTTTATTACCATTAGATCATGCTCCTTTTGCCCAATCCTACTTCTCCACGATTATCCACTTTTTCATCAAACAGCATGGAAATACACAGGTTTCCCTATTTCTTTGGGTCCTCATTTCTGAAGGCTCTTGCGTCACATAAAACCTGTATCAGATAAATGTGTATGCTTTTCTCTTGCTAATGTGTCTTTTGTTATAAGTGAGAAAAATAAGCATTTTTCATCCTCTACAGTTTCTGGCACCCAGCGAGGGACAGTGGAGACACCCCATTCACTCCAGGTTCTGCAGATGAGATCTGGGACAACTGACAAAAAGCTGGAGAAAGGTAAGAATTCTTGCCAAAGTCAGCTCTACTGGATCTTTATCTGTGGCACCCCATGGAGAGAAGAAGGTTAAAAAAATTTTTTTGTCCCCTACTTCCCAAATTCTGATGATCAAGAGAAAATCATTTGTTTGAATTGTGACTCCTATGTAAATGTGATTTGGGGTACCCATTCATTATTGATCCTTTCCCTCCCAGGGACAGCTATAACTTTCCTATTTGTCTTGTGTCCTGAGAGCTTAGCTTGACTTTCTACCTGTCAGGGCATGCAAATTGTTGGCTTTGTAGTCCATAAAATTAAGCTGTAAATAGCTAAAGTTAGACCAGCCAGGATGCCAATCAACTTCCTCTTTGCTTTGCTTTTCTGCATTTTGGGGTACATGGAGAAAGTCTGGAAGATGCTGCCCTGTCTACATAAGGACATTACAATCTTGTAACCTCATCTGAATCTTTGGCCATACAGTCTCTCATATTCTGAAGATTCACCTGGTACCCCAATTGTTTGAAACTCAAATACTCTGTTCTCTTGAATCGATGTTAACCATGAGTAAGTTACTGGGCTACAGGCCTTACAAAACCATAACGACAAAAAAGAAATCAATATTAACAATAAATAATTATAGAAGGAAAATTTAAATTAAATTAGAAAGTTACTTCCTTTATTAATTTGCCTGGAATTTTAGCTTGAGGAAAAATGGACTTAATGAAAGGAAAATGAGGTGGAAGGAGCTTTGGATAAAGCGGATGAGGACTTCTGGGTATTTTCAAGGCTTTAAAGGTCAATTTTATTCTATTCCATTTTGAATTTATAGATTTTTTTCCGAATGAAGAAATATTTTATAGCTCTTTACATTTTTTAAACTGCGTTCAACATAAAGTTTCATTTATGAGAGCAACCAAATGAGTGGAGATTTTATAGAGCAACCACACTAGTTGAATTCCAGCAACTGATAAATTGGCAGTTGTGAAGAGATTACTGCTGCCCTAGCTCAAAACCTCACTACCCAGAGTTGGTCAGGGGCATCAGCATCACCTAGGAGCTGGTTAACAATGCAGAATTGCAGCTCCTGGTCCTAGGGAATCGAAATCTGCATTTAACAAGATCCCAAAGGGGTTCACAGGCAGTTTGAGAAACTGTGCCTCTGCCACTGAACAAGGGTGTCTTATGAAATAAAATGTCTAACCAAGGGAAAGTGCTCATAAAGAATATACACTTGATTTTCATTTCCAACAACAACATCGCAAATTGAGCTAAGAAGATCCTCTTGACAAAGATACTAGAGGTGTAGATAAACTATTAAGTGTTTTCTAAAAGCCAAACTCAAAAGACAAAGGGAAATTTCCAGAAACCCCCCAAAACACAATGAAATTCATAGCACGTGAACTAATGCAGCAGAATCCCAAGGGATATCAGACATGGTGAGAGGCTCTAACAGCAAGGGACTAGAATCATGAAATCCCCATGAAAATCAGAGATGAGGCCTTGAACCCAAGTGTGAGCTAGAACTCACACAATGCCTGCTTTGTGTAAGGGGAACAGGAGAACTTCCCAAGAGGGCCCAGGGTAGAAGCAAAGAAGCTTCTTTGGGGTCTGGTGGTCCCCAAAGCCCTAGTGTGTGCCACATAATCAAATAAATATCATCCACATGGTGTTGGAATCTTAAACTCATAAAATACTGCAAAAATTCATCCTAGACAAATGAAACCCTTGGGATACCCAGCCATGGCAAATATAAAACCTCTAAAGATATTTCCACAGAACTGAACATACATGATTCACACAAATCAAAAATAATTCCAGTTGAGAATGAGCCCACACGCAAAAATTAAAGCCACATAAAAAAGGGATTCATTATAAGGGGACATTATCAGGTACTACAAGCAGTGGATTAGCATACCCCAGAATATGAGATAATAGAACAATTCAAAAGGGACTATAATTTGAGTTTAGCTTCAAAGCAATTTACTAGCAGACAATTGATAATTTTTTTTAAAACGTGAGGCTAATGGATAGCTTACAGATGAGGAAATTGAAGCAGAGAGAGACAGAGTGCTAATAAGGATTGAGAACTTATAATAAATTTAGTACCAGTGCCTTTTCTACCATATCACATTATCTGTTTGTTTGTTTGTTTGTTTGCTTGTTTCTGTCTTGTTTCATTTTTTATTTATTTATTTTGTAGATACAGGAACTCACTATGTTGCCCAGGCAGGTCTTGAACTCCTGACCTCAAACCACTCTCCCTCCTGGGCATCCCAAAAGGCATTACAAGTGTGAGTCACCATGCTGTGACACATTATTTGCTTCTAATAAATGTGTAACTCATACCTACCAGTTGAATCAACTCTTTGACTTGTGTAAAACAAAAGAGAGAAGTGATTCTTAAATGTAGAAAGGAGAATTCTCATCCAGTTTATTTGGTCTCCATCGGTCCTATTTCATATACACAGAAAGCAAACAAATAAGTAGGAATCTTTGTGTGCCCAAGAATTTTTGTTGAGAGAAAAAGGAGGTGACAACAATTTTGAGACAATTGAACAAAATGGGAGGTAATAGGTAAATAGACAACTGAATGTCCAGGATGTTTAAACGACAAGGATTTATACTTGGGAGTTGCTTTTATTTTTCCAAAGCAGAGTGTCAGGTAATCGCTGTAACCTGAGCTGAGCTGAGCTGAGCTTTTGCCTTTACTTCCAGAGCATTGGCATAGTGTCTCTGAAAACCTACTGCAAGCAGCAGCTCTGACCCACCAACCCTCACACAGGGTGCTAAGGAATTGTTGTACAGCTCAGGCATTGCCGCAAAGCTGTAATTTCTCATTTCTTACCCCTTCACTAAATTATAATTTAAATTCCATCATTCAAAACTGCCTGATCTTGGGCCAGATGCATATATCACAAAAAGGCATTAAAATCTGACCTTTTATATCCCCAATAAGAAATGTCATGAGTCCATCACAGAATCATAACTCCCTCTCGAATTAGAGCTAAGAAAGATTTGAACTTCAAAGGGGAGCTCTTCAATTACAGGCGAATCTGAGGACTTTTCTGGTAACCTCTTAAAATTCTGAATTCAAAAAAAAAAAAAAGAAGATGATTTGTATTTCAGAGCAAAAGCAACCGTGAGTAAATAGCAGTCTGTCAAAGGATGCTACATGTGAAAGCGAGAAAGGAGTTCATTGGTGCATTTATTTGAAGTCCGTCCCAGGATAACTGGCAAGTCAAAAATCAGTAACATTTCAGCAGAGGCCCTAAAACCCAAAACAATTATCCGCAGGCTCTTCTGTTGGCTAAGATTTACATCTAGTGGGTTCATCAGGACAGATACCACAGAGGCTCTGCAAAGAGTACCATGGGGCTTAGTGACTTCAGAGCTTGCTCTTGGAATATTTATCATTTTAGCTCAGTCAATAGCTAGTCCTTTGCCAGTGGGGAGATAAGCAAGCAGTCTTATCAGTCTTGATCCTTTCAAAAGATTTTTGTTCCACAGAACCCTGGGGAGCAACCATCTTCCCTCCAATGCCTATCCAAGCCTGGGAGAGTGAACGGGAGACATTTTAGACCTTCATAAAAATGATTCACTTAAATAAGAAAGAAAAATCTTAACTAAATAGGAAGACATCAGGATAGAAAGCATCCAGAGAGACAGGTTTAAGAGCAGTACCAGTTTGTTTTGGCATGATGGACAACAAGGCGGCTTGTTCTAATTGCGACTTGTGGGGCAGTTCTAGTTGAGGAAGGTAGACCGAGGCACTTCCACCTACAGCCACATAAAAGCAGAGCTGGTGTCCAAGGGAAAACTATGACAGAGCAGGATCATTTCTCACAGTCCATTTTTGTCTTCATTCATTTAATAAATAAAACTCCAACTCTGTATAGATCCATCTCTGACATATACAAAATAATATTTGAGCTGAGCTTTAAAGCATAGGTAAGATTTGGACATACAGACAGACTACTGGAAAGTACAGTATTTTTCTCTGTACAACAAACTAGAAGCCAACTAAAACATTGGGCTAGAGTGTTTGCCACCTTCACTGCATCTATGAATCCCCTGGGGAGAATGTTTAAAAACCAATGCTTGGGCCCCACCCTCAGCTATTTTGGTCTAATTAATCGGGGATGAGACCCAGGCATGAGTAGTTTCATTTTTTTGAGGACTGCCCAGGTGATTCTAATGTACAGCCAGCACTGAGCATCTTGAGCTAGAACATAGCAAGCATGGAACCAGTATTTACCTTTGGAAGTCAATATGTTCCTACTAAAACTTGACAAGAATCCAACTGCCAGTGTGCCATGGCTCATGAATTGACACAACTTCCTTATAGATAAGAGTAAGGGGAGAGACAATAATAAAACACTGACTTCAACAGAGCCAAAGTCCTCTGCGAGTTCCATCTCTCAGAAGAGGGAATAACACAGAAAGTTAATGGATACCATTTGGTGCTCCGGTGGACTTGCCGCCAGAACAGCTCCTAGTGAGAGGAGCTGAGGGAGAAACTGGCCACGTGGAGTTACAGTGGGCAAGCTCAGGGTGTGCACATGCTGCTTTGAAACCAGAGTCAGGAGCACCTGATGGTCTCATCATTGCGATGGCCTCTGTGACAATTTAATAATGAAAACATGGGATTTTCTCAGTGAGAAGGAATCTTTCAAAGTTTGAACTTTAAGAGGTTATAATGTTCCAATCTTAAATGAGTCGAGTGCTTGCACTGGGCAACCACAGCGAGTCTTACATGTGAGGCTTGGGACCATGTCTGCAATGGATTCACATTGCTTTCAAGTGGCCTCCTACTATAAATAGGGTAACTTGTGTTCTAGTTATCTATTGCTACATAACCATCCACCCCAAACATTCGGTGGCTTACTATGTTGTTCTCTCTGAGTTCTGTGAGTTGCCTGGCTCAGTCGGCTAGTTCTCCCTTGGTTCTGTTACACAGCTGTGGTCAAATAGTGGCTAGAGTCTTCTGAACCCTCAACTGGACTGGACATCCAAGATGAAGCACTCACATGGCTGGTTAGCCATTAGCTGGGAACTCAGTGAGAACTGTCCACTGTAGTGCCCATGTGAAGCCTCTTTATGTGACTCAGTTCCAAGAGACAGGAAGTAGAAGCTTCCAGTCTCTGAAATCCTAAGCTCAGAAACTGGCAAATACTGCTTCCACCATATTCTATTGGTCAAAGCAGTCACAGAGCCTGCCCATATTTACAAAGAAGAAATGAGACATAGACCCCATGTCTCAAGGGTGAAATGTCAAAAAACGTATAGCAGTCTTCAATTCTCCACAACTTGTGAGTAGATTAGCCCTTCTTATTCTCAACACTGTATATTTGAGCTTTAAAAAGATATTTTTACATGGTTCTCTGATAGCAACTCCCACAGCAAATATAAAAGGGCAATAACTATACTATTACTCATTGCAGATGCATTGCCTGTAAGTTTGAGTTGTTTTTTCCAGCAGTCAGGATGAGTTGGTGTCAAGCATCTCTTCTCTCTGTTCAGTCCCCTTGGTGGCCAAAAGCAAACGTATGCAAAGACAGGTAACCAGGGTGAGAAACAGTCAGTGAACCACGGCACAGGTCAGAGCCACACACAAGGGCCAAACCCATAGCTTGGGCCTTATAGCCACTCTAGAATTTTTCCACAAATTGTGACTGTTGGAATTCTGCCAACGTCAGCCCCACAGTCCGTAATGATCCAGTGCCCAACAGTTTCTGCATCACTAAATGTTTGTGGGCTCAGAAATCAATATTTAATCACACTTAGCCAGAGCCCAATATTCTGTGCACTCAGCAGTGTATGTTTTTGGTTGCTGGGTATATAAAAGTTAACATGAGAAGCAGAATATTCGTTAGAATGAGCTGCATTAAAAATATTACCACTGTGGTACAAATCACTGTTAATGACATTTATTGAGTGCTCATTTTACAAGGGTCCCACTCAACCAAGAGTTTTAAGATGGTACAAAGGAAATGGAAGACAGTTTTTTTTAACCTCAGAAGCTAATGTTTCTCCTTTTTTTCCCTCAGCCCTTCACTAGAAACATAACAGCTGGATTACTTCCCAAAATCTTTGTCAGTTTTAAAATCCTGTTCAGAGTAATGGGAATATCAGCTACACCTGATTTCCTGGTAGGCAATTGCCAGTTCGGCGAGGAGAGCATCGAGAGACCAAATAGGCTTTCTCAATACTCAAACCTTCTGAACTGTTTGAAAATCACAAAGATCTAAGAATCCTGATATTACAGTCCAGTCCAGGGCTGGTTGTCACGGGTGTTTTAGGCAACATGCTAATGAGGTAAGTCCAGTCTTCAAGTGCCTTAATCCAAAATTCACATAGCAGGTCCTATAGTTAAAACATAAATGAGGGGAGTCTGTGTGAGGAAGTGAGAGTAATTAGTACAAGGGCTCCACTGTGCATAGCAAACCCACCCAAAATTCACACTGCCCAACTGCAGATATTGACATGGAGGTCAGTGGAAACATACACACTCACAACTGTGAAAGTTATATTCTGCAACTTTGCCTTGTTTCTCTACATAAATTCATCCTGAGGAAGAGAAAAGTAGGTCTCCAATATCCCAGGAGATAAACTAGTATGATTGGGTAGGGCTTGACCTTCTCCTGTTGACCATAAACAATTTCACAGGAAATCGACATCAGACAAGACCACTCCATGGCCACGTTAGAACAAGATGAAACAGGACCACTCGGTAACTACATCTGAACAAAATCAAACCACAAATACCAAAAATCCCTCTCTCCCTGCTTACATGAGTGAGTTCTGCTCTGTTCCCAGTTAGAGCTTTAGCTTTGCTGCTCTCCCTCAAGATTTACTGACGAACGTCCAATTCAGAGTGAACTTCCAATCCTTGGATCCTCCCCAAGTTACCCAACTAAAGCCTAGATCCTACAAATCATTTCCAACATTCTCTTACTGAAGCTTGCCAGGCTCCCCGTGGAGAGATGAGTAATAAACACAACTTTTTCAAGTACAGGTATGGTCCTTCACCAGAGAGCATTGACAAGAAATACAGATTTGGAGTGAAGGTTGGAAAAGTAGGACCACTTTTCCTACTTGCCTTTGGGGCAAGACACGATGGGGCACTATTAATAGTGTAGCATAGCTGGTGTTTTAGTCAGGGTTCCCCAGAAAAATAGAACCTATAGGATACATAGTGAAATATCAAAGGGGGCTTATTAGGTGAATTGACTCACTTGATTATGAAGGCTGAGAAATCCCATGATAGGCCATATGTAAGGTGGAGAACCAAGAAAGCCAGTAGCATGGCTCAGTTCAGGTCTGAAAGCCTTAGAACCAGGGAAGCTGGTGGTGAAAGTTTCAGTCCAAGGCTGGAGGTCTTTTGATGCAAGTCCCAGAGTCCAAAGACCAAAGAACGTGAAGAGTTTACATTCAAGTGAGGAAGGTCATCCCAGTCTGGCAGAAAAATAAAGTTCACCCTTCTTCTGCCTGCCTTTTTGTTCCATCTGAGCCCTCAGCTGTTTGGATGGTGCCTGCCCACATTGAGGACATATCTTCCCCACTCAGTCCACCAACTCACACATCAATCTCTTCTAAAACACCTACACAGGCACACTTGGGGCAGCCCAGTCATTCTAATCTAATGCAAAGCACCCTGGTTTCCCTTTCAGCAGAAGTATGGGCTCAGTGCCTACTGAGTATTGGGAATAATTATTGCTTTACCAGCTATCTGAGTATTCCTTAACCCAGCCAAGGAGGCATGCAAAATCAACCACCACAACTGGAAAGGTGGCTATGTAGCCATTTTCTTCCAGATTGCCATTTTACAACTGCATAAAAACATCAGTACTACCATTGATACAATCTGTATGAGTCTATGTAAACATTGGCTGTGCAGTTGGAATCTGCTTTCACCCCTTAAAAAGTAGATGTTCTCTTCAGTCCAAATTGGGTTTCTTTACACGTATAATCTCCACATCTTACATGCTATGATGTATCTTTATACTCAAAGACTTCTATATTTTTCATTTTGAATACAAAATAATGACATCCAGACTCTCATTTGAAGATTTGTGGCAGACTAGAGCACCACCTGTTCTTGATGTTTTTTCCCCAATCAATTAAGCATTTAAATTGTTTCTCATCTAAATTGAATTTGTCTTTTTATAAAATCCTTTTTCTTTCCCACAGCCATCAGCCATATCTTTGTAAACAACTGTTTAATATGCCTAAGAAACAAAAGTGTAGTTGTAGGGAGGTGGAAATTAGAGACGATAGGATAGAATGGTGAAGAAAAACTGTAACCTAGTACTAGACCTGGAACTCACCTTGTGTAAGGTGAGCTTGGACAGGACCCTTCGCCTCTTTGGACTTTAGTTTCCTCCTCCATAAAATGAGGTGAAGATGAGGTCACTAAACTTTCACAAGGTAAAATTGTCACTGTACTCTCATTGCCCACTTTCACTTCCTCATGTCTCAGAAGAAGAGCAGGAGCCCCTTCTTCATTCTAAGACTTTCCCTTCCATTTAAGACCCAAGTTCATCCTCCCTGGCTTCCATCAGGATGTTGTTCTTTCTTTGAATCTTTAATTCCTTTTTTTTTTTAATTAGCTTCTTCCCTTTTTCTACCAAAAGCCCAGCTTCCAATTCACTATCAAGAACCACTAACCACACCTGTGGTCTGTGGCGCACACCTGTAATCTCAGCAGTCATCCAAGCTGAGGTGGGCAGATAACTTGAGGTCAGAAGTTTGAGACCTGCCTGATCAACATGGCAAAAAATTCACCAGGTGTGGTGGCACATGACTGTAATCCCAGTTATTTGGGAGGCTGAGGCATAAGAATCACTTGAACCCAGGAGGCAGATGTTGCAGTGAGCCAAGATCGCACCGTTGCATTCCAGCCTGGGCAACAGAGGGAGACTCTGTCAAAAATAAAAAAAAAAAAGCAACCAATAACAGTTGACTCCTATGGCTTCTTTCTCCACAATTCAACTAGTAGATTGCCCACTGGTTCCACATTCCTTCCTTCACAGCAGATCCATTTGAAATCACCCCAGTTTTTAAGTGACTGGGAAAACAGGAATCAGAGATTCTGATGGCTCAATTTAGACTCAAGGAAACATTTTCTTTTCAAATGCACATGTGTTGGAAATGAATTAACACAGCAGCATTACAAGGTATAGTAATCAATATATAATTGTGTTCAATTACTTGTTTGAAGCAGACCATATTTCTATTTTTCCATTAAATTAATTAGAAGCTTTAATGAAAACCTGTTTGGAACACATAATTTGCACGAATTCAATTTTTAAAATTGAATTGGCATTTAAGCAAGTGGTTTTTTTTTTCAACCAGCTAGCAATTCATTTCTCTTGGTTTATGGTTTCATTTATGGTCGATTTTGTTAGACTAGAAAATTATGGTAATTTAGCTCTTCCCTAAAAGAAGCTAGATGGAACTTACAAGGCCTATGCTGGTGAAAGATAACAGAAAATCCAGTTTTTTGTAATTTTCTTTAAGATAGAAAGTATGGCATTTACCCATACCTATATTTTGGGTGTTATCCAAAATAACAGGTAAGGAAACTCTAGGTTTGTCTCTTCTGCTCCCACACTAACCAAGCCCTGAATCTACTTTCCTGACAATACTCAGAACTACGGAATTGACAATGAACAGGACTGGCCAAAGCTGTAGCAGCTTTCAAATTGCTTTTAGTAAATAATCTCATTCTATCCTCATCACCCTGGGTAATCAAAAGGGGCAGATAAGCAATCGATTTTCTCTTCCCAGTTTCCTAGTATCATATAAAAGATCATCTTCCTCACCTTCATTCATGAATTCCAAAGACATTTATTGTGCATTTACTGTATGCCAGCAGCTATTGCAGGTCAGTGGTTCTCAAAGTGTGGTCCCCAGACCAACACCATCAACAATACCTGGGAACTTGTTAGGCACATTTTCAGCCCTACCCCATATGCCAGACTTTGAGAATGGCTATTCTAGACTTTCAGCTACAAAGATGAGTACTCATGTCGTGGCTTCAAAAGATAGACAAGTGAATAAATCACTGCAGTATAATGAGCTACATCCACAGTAATAAGAACATAGAAGAAAAGCAAAATGAGACAACCAATGGCATTCAAGAGAAGGCCCACCGACCTAAAGCATGCCCTGTGAAGACCACAAAAAAAGGAGTAGAACAAGCAAAAGCTCTCTAACCAGGTGTGGGGTCTCAGGTAGACATCTACCTCCCTGGGTCCCAGGGTGCTCACCAAGGAAGCGATGGCCACATCAAAGGTGCTGAAGCAGAATCTAGTCCAGATAGATAATCTGTGAAGCTCCTTCCATGTTCTGTGACTCTCTGCCCGCATTTCCAAGGAGATTATGGTCAAATCTGAAGTCAAACATCAAGAATACATGAAAGGATAAATGAAGAGGTTGTTGTGGTTCATTTTCTTTGGGGAAATCTTCTGTGTGGATGGAAAATGAGAACCAGAAGAGCCTTTCACTTTGTTCAATACCAGTCCCTTATAACACCAACAGCTTCCTATTGGGTAAAAATGCAGTGACCATCCTCATCTTTCTGACCTTGGCTATGAGAAAAGGGGCCTGAAGACCTTTCTGTAGTGTTCCTCCATACGGACTTCCTGGTGGGACACTCCGTACAAACGTAAACACATATTCCTTAGGAACAGCTGCCATCTGGATAGTGCTTTTCCATTTGGAAAGTGACTCATCTGTGTTATCTTTTTTATGCTTATCAACAGTCCTGTGATCCAAACCTCTCTTTCATTTCTCACTAAGAAAAAAACTAAAAAAACTCTGAAGGAGTGGTGTTATGAGTTCAATTGTGCCACCCCCTCCAAAAAAAATCATTCATATGGGGAAGTTGTAACCCCCAATGCCTCAGAATGTGACTGTATTTGGAAAAATGATCATTGCAGATATAATTAATTAAGATGAGGTCATATGGAGTAGGGCGAGCTCCTAATTCAATGTGGCTGGTATCTTTATAAAAGGGAAGATTTGAGCACATATGTGCACACAGGCAAAATGCTATGTGACAGATGAAGGCAGGGATGGAGATGATGTTTCTGCAAGCCAAGGAATGCCAAAGATGGCCCGCAAACCACCAGGACTGAGGCAAGAAACATAGGTCAGATTCTTCTTCACAGCCCTCAGAACGCATCCTGCCCACTCCTTCATGTTGGACTTTGTTCTTCCAGACGTGTGAAATGATAAAGTTCTGTGGTTTAAGCCACCCAGGTTGTGGTACTTAGTTACGGCAGCCTTCACAAACTAACACAAGCAGATTCACCAAAACCTCTGAGGGGCATTGGGCACCAATGGCTTTCGTGCTGCCCCATTGGAGAAGACACAAAGAAGAATCAGTGCCCCCCAACTCTGCTGCAGGCCACATGAAGCTCCCGTGTCTCAGGGACTCCTGTCATTAGCAGTGATGCCCAGACTCATACTCAAAGGAAACAGCAGAACTGGCTGGCACACTGGGGTGCTTGAAGGACCTAGCAGTACCCGAGAAGGAAGAATCCAAGTTGAAGGGAAGAGGGAGAGCTGAGGCTGCCACTTGTCTGGGAAGGTGTGTGACAACCTCATGCCCCATGGGAGTCCCATGAACATATTTGGGGGTCGTTACTTAGCAGGAAGCACAATTTCCCCATCAATGAATAGACTAAAAGTCACTGAAACAACCAGTTTAATCTGATCAACATTTTAATTAGGAAAATGACCCACAACTGTGAGTTCTCTGCTGGGATTGCTCTGTTCATCTTGGGAAAAGCAATATAATCTCACTTCCTATATCATTAACAGAAAGTTGTTAACCGGAATCTTTTTGTGTCTGGAGAACACGGCAGTTTGGCAGGATTGCAGAGAGGATGGGAGGAAATGCGTTCTGAAAACATTAACAACTTCAGTCAGCTATTTTGACCACCAGTCAAGTATAGCTTATACAACTATTTCAAGATGAAAAATGGGAAATAAAATGAGAAAAGGAAAAAAGAAAAACTAAAACAAAATTATGATGTAAAAATATTGAGTCAGTCACTTGCAATTTTCTGTTTCCTAAATAAAATGTATGCTTCATTGCCAGGTAGGGCATTTTTTAATAATGCAAGATCTTGTTCCTTTTATAGAGTCTTAGAGCAGGGCCATAAAAAGGAGTGTGGGAAACATTCAGAGGGAAGCAACAGGCTGGATAACTAAGCTGTCAATAAACGTAAAATATATTATGTACGTATGTAAATTCAGGGCCCCCCAAATCAGTTTGTGATCAGAGGCGCTCATGGAGCACTTGAGAATATTAACTTAAGTTCACAGCACACACACGGAGAATGGAGATTCTGGTGGTTTAAAAGAAGATATAATTTACAAATATTATTAAAAGTATAACATTTCAGGGTGTGTATTAATTATATAGTTTTAAAAGATATTTGAAATTATTTAATTATAATTATATAATACTATAAGAAATAAATATCATAGAGGTTTTCATAACCCAGTACTGAAAACTTGCTAAAAACTATCAATTCTGGGTGTTAGAAATATCTGTTGCTTATATTATTCTTTGCCATTTTCTGTTTTTAAAAACGTATCTCTAAAGCATTTTTATAAAGATCTCTTATCCTCCTGTCTAACAAACATTCTGACTGCAGATCTGTCATTTACTAGCATTGTGAGTTGGGGCTAATGTTTTACTCTTTCAGCATTGGTTCTTCAACCACAAAGTGAGGTTCATGATAATGTAAGGTTACTATGAGGATTAGAAGTGTTGTATATAAAGAGGTGATAGGAATAGCAAGCATGCCCCAAATAGTGATTACTCTTATTCCTGAATCTCCTCCCCAGTGTATAGTCATTCAGCCCAGCCAGGAACACTTTGAACTCTGATGAGAAAACCTCACCTTCTAGGCCAGTCTGTTACATTTTTACATTCTTCATTGTCAGAAAGTCCATTTACTGGTCTTCCTATAACTGTCACCAATGGTCCTTGGGGTTACAAAATTCTTCCACTCAACATTCTTTCGGCATTAACTTCAGCTAAGAACCTTGCACTCCCCTATACCTTTCCCTATCTCCAAAGCTTCTCTTTTCCAGGTTAAAATGTCTCAATATCTTTATCATCTTAAAAGACATTTAATTTTGAGTTCCTGTACCATCATGGTGAGTTTCCTCCAAGCATACTTTCTCTGACCTTTATCTCTTTAAATTGCAACACCTGGAGCTCAGAATGAAGCTGAACTTGCCTCTCCGTCCCATATCTTTACTCTCAATCATGGATGGGCAAACATTTTTTATAAAGGGCCAGATAGTAAATACCTTCAGCTTTCCCACCCATACAGTCACTATTAAATTACTCAACTTTGCCACTGTAATGCAAAAGCAGCCATACCCTGATACATGGGCATGACTATGATTCAATAAAAGGTTTTGTTTTTTTTTTTTGTTTTTTTGGTTTTTTTGCAAAAACAGTAGGCAGGCCATATTTGACCAACAGGTCATAATTTGCTGACCTGTGTTTGATGATATTCTCCCATAAAGAAGGAGTCCCTGTGGCCTTTTTCAATAGCTTCATCACACTATCATATCTTTTGTCATACTTGCCACTGAGCTATGTCTCCAACAACATGGCATCAATCTGAGCGCCCTTCTAGGTGCAAAGAAGGACATAGATAAAAGAATAAGAGTTCGCCAACCTCATTGTTGGTACATGTAGCAGAGAGGAGCATGTCAGAACACTGCAGAACAGATCCTTACTGCCAGTTTCTGCACAGATACAGCAGCAACTAGTCTGCACATATCCATCCAGATGCCACCATAACTGAGCTTAACACAGACAGAAGTTAATGAAAGTTTTCTACAGATATGCAGGAGATTTGGAGATCACAAATGGAGACCTTTGCCTTCATCTGTTACACATTATCTTGATAGATTCAGTTCACCTCTCCAAACTGTTGGGTCGTTCTTGGATAATCATTTTATTATCTAAATGTGTAGAGTCACATCTGTTCTTCTCTGTTGTTTATAAATTATTTTCTTCATTACTCATAAGTTGTTTGCATCATTCAGGTATTTACATGGTAGTAATTAATTAGTTGCTAATGAGGCACAAAAAGTCATCCAATTCCTTTCAGCAGTAGTTCATAATTCAATCTAATATTTTTTGTTTACTCAGACTCAAGAATGCCCTTAATTAAGATTTGCTGTAATTTCCTACCTAGATGATTCAGCTTCTATAGCGTCACCACCCTATTACCAGCACGCAAGTGAAAAGAACACTGGAGTGTGAGTCAGAATGCAAATACCAGTCCCATGTCCGTTATTTTTTAATTGGAGAGCTTAAGTAAGCTAATTAAGTTCTCTTCAACTGTATCTCTTCATGCATAAAATAGGGAAAATAATACTTTCCCTTCCTTCCTCACAAGGTTAATTTAATTGTCAAACATGGACATGGATTTGAAGGTTATTTTCTCCGTATATGTAATGTGCTTATTATATAGAAAGATACTTACATATACTGTTAGCAGAGAAAGTAGGTCACAGACCAGTATTACCATATAATCTCAATTTTTCTAGAAAGAACCACAAAAAAATGTTAATAATGGTCATCTCTCTGTAGTAGAATCATGAGTGAAATTTATCTTGCTGCATTTTGCTTATTTGTAATTTCTGTTTTTCTACAATGAGAAATTACTGCTTGTATAAAAATAAAAAATCAAATTTTAGAACTGTTTATTGAATTATGAAATAACACATGTTAATTCTATAACATTAGCAAAATACAGAATTGTATAAAAAATCACAGATATTAAAATGCCCTTGCTGGACTGTTTATACAACCCAGAAAGGAGTTGCAGTAAGCCGTCTCTAAGGCTGAGTTCTTACATCCCACGGTTCTTGATACTTGGTGAGTTATCCTAAGCAGCTGAATAACTATATGCATCAGTCAACATTTCTGGTAAATTTCCACGGCAATTTAAATACGGAATTAAAACTACCATGGCCCATATAATTAGAGTTGAATCATAGAGAGCTATTTGGGTTGGCACTGCTAAAACTTCTGTTGTGATGCTCTTAAAATGAACAACAAATAAAAAGGTTGATTTTTGGAGGACCTACATTTTAAATAATTTGGAATAAATAAATTTAAATGTATAAAGAATATATTTTTAAAAACCAGAGTAAACAAGACACTAATTCCCTTAAAGAGAAGTGAGTTAAAGGTAAACTGAAAAAGTCAGATCTTACATTCTGTGCTGGAATTTTTTCAAATGGCTTTTAAAGCCTAGCTATTCCATCAGAGTCACAGTCACAAAGTCTAGCTATTCCATCAGAGTCACTCTAAATCAGTTTCTAAGATTAAATATGGATAAAAACACTAAGGCTAACGCAGAGTAATAGGAGCTTATATATGGTACAAACAAATTTCCTCTCCCTCTTGTATTATCACCAAATGGGGAACAGAATGAAATTTGTGATTGACTTTTTTAATAGAAGAAGTGCACTTTTCATTCTCCTTACACCAAAAATCCCTGAATGGAAGAATTACATTGTGATCATAAATGCAGATAGAATCACAGCATTTTTTTTTCTTTAATTCTTTTCAGAAGCCTTTCTGCATTAGTTAAAGCTATTAACTAAAAATAAATCCAAAGGGAGAAAATATTTGCAAATTATGTATCTGATAACAAACTTGTGTTTAGGTAGGGTGCATTAAGAAAAACCCTTATAACTCAATAAGAACACAAATAACTCAATTTTAAAATGAGCAAAGGATCTGAATAGACATTTCTCTAAAGAATATATACAAATGGCCAGTAAGCACACAAAAGGATGTTCAGCATCATTGCCCATCAGGGAAATACAAATTGAAACCACAGTAAGACACTACTTTATATCCACTGGCTGGCAATAATCAGTAATATGGAGAATATCATGTTGGCAAAGATGTGGAGAAATTAGAACCTGCATACTCTGCTTGTCAGAATGTAAAATGGTACAACCACTTTGGAGAACAGTCTGGCAGTGCCTCAAAAGATTAAACATAGAGTTACTATCTGACCCAGCAATTCCCCTTTTAGGTATTTACCCCAGAAAAATAAAAACTTATGTCTGCACAGAAATATGTCCATGAATAGCAGCATTACCCACAGTAGCCAAAAAGTGTAAACAACTCCATCAAGTGATGAATGGATAATATGTATAGCCATACAATGGAATATTAGTCTGACACTAAAAAGAACAATGTACTGATCTATGCTACGACATGAATAAACCTTGGAAATGTGCTAAGTGAAAGAAGCCAGTCACAAAAACTACATATTGTATGATCCTATTCACATAAAATGTCCAGAATTCACGCCATTGCACTCCAGCCTGGGAAACAAGAGTGAAACTCCGTCCAAAAAAAAAAAAGTAAAATGTCCAGGATAAGAAAATCTGTAGAGACAAAAAAAATTAGTGATTGCCTAGGGCTGGGAATTTTTTTTTTTTGAAACGGAGTCTCATTCTGTTGCCCAGGCTGGAGTGCAGTGGCACAATCTTGGCTCACTCCAACCTCCGCCTCCTGGGTTCAAGAGATTCTCCTGCCTCAGCCTCCTGAGTAGCTGGGATTACAGACACCCCCCATCATGCCCGGCTAATTTTTGTATATTTAGTAGAGATGAGGTTTCACCATGTTAGTCATGTTGGTCTTCAACTCCTGACCTCGTGATCTGCCCACCTCAGCCTCCCAAAAGTGCTGGGATTACAAGCGTGAGCCACCACACCTGGCACTATACAGAAATCGTCTAACTTCTTTCCCTATCTTTATTCCCATTCTCCATACTCAAAAGTTCCACCTCACTTACCAACTATAGAGTCTTCAGGACCCACTCACTGAGGAGCTGGCTTCCTCTCAATCCTCAGTCTAAAGGGTTTAAGATAACCCCGTCTCTGTTCCCATGGAAATACAGACTTCTTTTTGAAAAAGGAAAATGTCATTTGGATCTAAAATTAAGTATTTTGCTCATTCAGACACTGTGCTATAAATCCACCATCTGAGTTTATAAAGAAGCCATATTTATGATTGAGGAATCTCAGCAAAGACTAAGGTCAAGGTTTCAAGTAAGATTGAATTGAACACTCTGCTCTATCTTACGTGGCAAATTTTCCCTGTTACATATCCCTGTAAAGAGATTTGGATTCCCCTATGGCAAATTATTTTACTACGGAACTTATGTTTACCCATTTGAAATGTAAACCTTTATGTTTATATGAACATCCATGTCAAGATTTGTATCTACTGCTATAAACAGTAATAGCACAGGAACTGCTTTTTAATGTGCATGTAAGGTGTTACTGAACTTACAGGTTTATTAAATTATTATTATTATTATTATTCATTTCCTACCTAGCCCTAAGCCCTTTGCTTTTTAATACTATAAAAGCCCCTACACATCTTCTGGTTTTTGAAATGACTGTTTTAAAACTGTTAACTGTCTGCTGAAGCATTTTGCTAAAGTTTGAATCAAAAGTGCTTCTGATATTGCTGAAGCTAAAATAGGAGGTGGAACTTCATCTTTTCTCCTACTCCAGTGGCCTTCAGCCCCTCTTCTCTGCAGACTGTCATGCCCATAGTCATACCTTAGACTCTCCTCTTGCTGCTAGATGTTGGAGAGAGCTGTCCATGCTATAGAGAAGATATTTACCAACAACTTGTGGTCTTGGCCACCCTTCCCCAAACCCTGTGAAACAAATATCTTGGGTTGGGCTACAGCATGAGGAGCACCTTTTCCCCATGATCTAGTAAGCCTCACACTAAAGCAGAGTATGAGGCCCAATCTGCATCTTGGATCTCCCCACACCCCAGGCAGCTACAAAGAAGAAAAAGACAGAGTGTGAGCCCACAGTGTTAACCTTTTTAAGTTGCATAGATAAGAAAGAGAGATGAAGAAGAAAAGATGGGCAATAGTCGTACAGAATAAACCCTGGTCAGCTAACCACTTTGGTCACTTGGGTAGAAGAGAGAAGAGAGTAAGTCATATCCATGAATTGTCATCTTTTTTCAAATTGACTTCACCCTGAGTAAATGTGGCCTCATCAGTACCCTGGAATCTGCCGAATAGATTAGCATGTCTTCTACCTTGAGGAAAGGAAGAAGGGCAGGGCATAATGGAGCCTCCCCTCTCCTACAGGTCTATGATTTAGAATATTCAACTTCTGAAATCCAATGAAACCAATAAATCCAATAGATCACTAACCTCCTTCAACACCTCCATTTCACTTCCACCATTCTTTCCCAGCGTTCTTGCCGCTTTGTCTCTCCATCTGACCTACCTTGGAATCCCCAGCCTTTGTGAAGACAAACAAACAGCTGAGCCGAGCTGTAGGAGACCACATTGCACAGATCGGCGACTCAGAGACACGTTGCACCACTTCTTTTCAGATTAACACCTTCTTCCATTCCACACAGATGTTTTTCCAACTCTCCAACACTCTTATGAGCCTTCTTCCTTTTTTTCTATCCACCACCTTTTCCCCTAGCAGATGTGCTTGACTCCCTCTCTACAGCAGAAATAGGCCTGTGAAGGAAAAGCTGGTGAAGTTGATGAAATTCTTGTATCTGAACCAGTTGTGCTTTCTTCCCTCCAGTCTTGCAGAACAAGCTCCTCTTCAAACCACTAAGCAATATCCATGTTGTCTCTGAGTAGCATCTACTTATGCTTTTGTGATGTTGCTAAAAATAGAAGTCCTGATCTTACTGTATGTTTGATGTGCACTTCTTTTACTATGAAGGAGGACAAGCATCTTTTAAATGGTTTTATGTACATTGAATCTTCTTTACCAATTCCTTCCAACCAGCATTTTTCTCTCATTCTTTTTCACATTCTTTTTCTTTCCTTGTTATTTTTCTTCCTTTCTTAGTTGGCCCTCTATGTTCTTTGCTATATTTGAGCACTGTCTATTCTCATTTGCTTTCTTTCCACTTTTGCCTTCATTTCTGTGATGGTTTTACCTTTTTCTTACATTTCTTTGTTGAGTTCTTCCAGCTTACATTTTATCATCTCCTATGTCTCACTACCTTTTCCTTGGGCTCTTACATATCTGAAGTTCCTGTTTCATAAAAGCAGTTGCTTTATTGATTATTTTTAATTCTCACAATATATATGCAGTGTTTATCTGCTTCAAGGCAGTATTTTTCTCATGAGTATCTCTTGTTTAACATTTTTTTCTGTTCCTTCTTCCCTTTCCCTGTGGTTCATAGTTAGGTGGATTTTCACTTTTTGATTCTTCATTATTGAAAGAGATAAATTTTTTCAGACCAATTCTTTGCAGGTGCTTTCTGGGAAGAGACCAGTGCCAGGCTCCAACCTGGCTAGAATTCCTCATCCCCCAGGGTTTTGTGAATGGTGATGATGGGCTGCGGTGGTGCTTTCTCACGATAACAACTTTCTCTTCTCCCCTGATGTCATAGAGATGGTCCATTTTCTCTACATACAACCTTTCTGTGTGACTTCTCATTTGGCTCTGCTTTCTCCAATTTTTAAAGGCAAGTAGTGTGCAGAAGCACCTCTGCCCCTTATCTGTGTACCCTGTTGCAGTGAGGGTTTGGGGTTTTGCACCTCAAGGAGTACTCCTTTTACCTTTGATGGCTCTTTGAGATCTGCAATCTCTACATTCTCTCTCTCCATTCTTATCAATTCTTACCTTCTCTGTTATTGCTTTGGGAATTTACAGCTCCTTACTTTAATCATAGTGGAGTTCATATTTTTGGTTTTTGCATTCATTTTTTGCCTTTGGATGATTTTTAGGAAAAGCTAGAGGAAATGCCAAATATGTGCTTTAATATCTAAGGCAGGTCTGTCCTTTTATACTTTCTCTGAAACCTCGCTCTGTGTATATTTTCAAGCTCTTCTATTTTTTTCTCAAGTTTATGTAAGAAAATAAAACGTCTCCCTGGTATCCCTTGTACTTAATGTCCTTATCTACCACTGTGTCTCCTCTCATTCACTAAATATTTATTAAATGCCTACTATGGATTGGGCATAGCAGCTGGTATTAGGGTTTTAATGTTGATCAAGGTCAATGTCACCTCTGCTCCCTCTGAGCTTTTAATCTAGGAGACAGAGAGCTGAGAATCAAACAAGCAATACAAATACTTTAAATTCACTCTCCCACCTTTCATTTACTTTCCAGTTCTCTGTAATCAAGCTTCTGTCCCTCAACTCTGCTAATATTGTTCAGACAAAGGCACCAGAGAAAATTCCATTAACAAATCCAGTGGAAGATCTTCAGTCTTCAACTCACCTTTCTCCTCCATGGGGCAGTTCACCATTCCTCTCTCATTGAAACGTACCCCAGATTTCCGTGACCTCTCATGCTCTTTGCCCTTGTCATCTGCCCTTGATTTCTCTGTCTACTGACAGCTCCTCCTGCTTCTCATTAGCAGCGGGTATTCTAGGAGCACTGCACTAGCCAGCATGGAGGAACATGGAGATTCTGAGCTGACCCCCAGCTGCAGCAGGCTGCGCCCCGGTAGTGTTCACAGCAGCTGTGCTCCCTCACAGGCCCTTCAAGGGTGGCTGGATGGGCACCCACACTAAGTATTTAGAAATGATGGAATGAGGGACAGGAGATGACATCCAAGTTTATACAGCATTCTTGGTTTACCTGGACCTCATGGAGAGTAAAAGTTGGCATGAAGTCAATTGTGTGTGGGAATGGCAGAACTGCAGCTCATCTGCCTTGCACTGAGCTAGAAGGGGAGGGGCTGCAGATTGCGGTGTCTACCCCCTTCACTGCTTCCCTCAGCCATAATCACTCAAGGGAGATCTTGAAGGCATCTTGGAACACAAAGATGTTCCAAGTGGCATTACTTTTAGTAGCCCAAAATATAAACCACCTAAAAATTTAGGTCAGGAGTCAGCAAACTTTTTCTATAAACGATCAGAAAATAAATATTTTAGGGTTTGCAGGCCATACTGTCTTAGTCATAACTTGTCAACACTGCCGTATGTAACACAAAGCAGCCACAGACAATATGTAAACAATATGGGTATGGTTGTGTCCCAATAAAACTATTTATAAATGTGGTACCGTTGTTTGCCATCCTCTGGTCCAGGAAACAGTCAATAAAAGGATATATATGAATGGTACATTAAGTACTCTTTGAAAATTAGTAATGAATATTATTTAAAACATGAGAAAATGTTATATTAAATAAAAATTGCAAGATACAAAAGCGTATGAATGGCTGTAATCATGACTGAAATAATACATCCAGCACAGGATAAAAAGATGACAAAGTCAATCAAATTACTCACTGTGGTTGTAGTAGGATGGCAGGACAGTAAATAGATAACTTTGTCTTTTCTCAATATTTGTTTTCATTTGTATTACTTTTATAATAAGAATTTTTTACCTTAAAAAAATTGTTTTAAGTGGGTATGCACTCCAGAGCTTTGTTCTTGGTCCTTTTCCCTTTGCATTCTGTGTGTCTTCCCTAGATATCTTCCTGCACCCTTACAGTTTACTCTACTTTCTATGACAAACAACGGTCAAATCTATCTCTTTAGCTCAGGCTTTTCTTCTGAGCTCCAGATTCATATTTTAGCCACTTACTAGACCTCGATACCAGGGTGTCCCTCCTTCAATTCCAACTAGACAGATATAAAACTTCAAAAGTAATAATATTTGAAGTAATAACTCTGAAGTAATATCTCCAAAACAATTACTAAGCCAATATCCCCCTGCCTGGTTTAGTGGCTTTTCTGTATTCTGCTTTGCCCAAAACTAAAGCCAAGCATTTACTCTAAATCCTTGCCATTTTGTGATAACTTTATATGTATTTTATTTATTTTTCCTTTTTTCTTCTTTTTTTAACTGGGACCACTCCACCTGGATTCTCCCCTTCTTCCTCACCCAAAGGAAGCGGAGAACGACCATCAGTGGCAAGTGGCAGTAGCAGCAAAGCAATTCCACTAGCCAGCTTCACACTCAGGATCACCCTGCACCTTCTCCTTGTGGGTTCTGCTGCTCTTCTGCAGCTCTGTACTCATTCAGAGAAACTTCCCTAGTAACAAACTATAGAATTGATCCATGAAGTATAATCTCTCAATGTATTTTAATTCTGCTCCCTGGCCTCCAAGCCCACTTTGACTGCCCTGGTCCAATCTCTGGTTGTTCCAGGCCCAGACGACTGCCATTGCCTCTCAGCTGGTCTTCCTGACTCAGTCTCACTCCCTTCCAGGCAATATTTCCACCAATCTCAGGGTGATCTTCCTAAAATCCAAATTTAATCACAACAGACTCCTATTTAAATCCTTTAATTCCCCCTGCTCATTCTTCTGGATAAAATATAAACTCTTATCATAATTTTAAAAACCTTGCATGATCTGGCCTCTGCCTACCATCCCAGAGTGATGTCCTGCTGCTCCCCTCTGTCCCCTGCCCTATACCTTATGTGCTACTATGCCTCATTACTCCTTCTCAAACCCACCATGACAGTTCAGCCCTGTACCATCCAACATGCTTTTTCCTGGGATACACTTCCTGAAATATTTCTTTTCCTGGATCACACTTCCTGTATTTTTCTAGCTACATGTATCATTCTACAGGATTCACCTCAGTGGCTCCCTCCCCACCGAAACCTGGCCTGCCCCACAGCCCACCCTACAACCTTGTCTCCTCTGAGCTCCTGTTTTATATCCTAGATGCATCTGCCCCATTGCATTGAAATTCAGTATTTGTTCATCTGGCCTTTGACTAGGCCAAGAGCTTCTTGAGGGCAAGGACAGGGTCTTACTCATCACTGCACATTTAGTATATTCCAAACAGCCTAGGGCTTAAATGCTTGTGAATGAATGAAGGAGCAAGAGATTGAATGAACTGTAGTGAGATTATGATGCAGGGAACAACCCACACTAGTCAGTGGGGAAGGCATTTTGTAACCTTGGTGGTGTTGAAAGATGGGAAATACAGTCTTTCTCTCTGGCTATTAAGTGATTTACAGCAGATCTTTTCTGAAGTGTTAAAAGTTAAATCAATTTCCAGGAAAACATGACTGGTGATGTAAAATATGTCGTGAGGGGAATATTTTCCCTCCTAATACTTTCCATGCACATGAAAGGGAAAAGTGCTCCCACCACATATGCATGATGCTGTCATCTAGAAGTTTATGCTCTCATGTTTCTCTAGGCCCTTATGTGCAGGGTAGCAAATGAGTATGTTGGCCAGGGATCAGTTCACGCACAAAGTTGGCGTGCTCTTTGCTGTGTAATGAGTCATCTCCCTGTCGGTACCTGGTCAGCCCCAGCTCTGAGACAAAGCAGATAGGAAGGGACCCATTTGACATACATCCTAGATGCATCTGTCCCATCGTGTTTGAATTATACTGTACTGATCTGGCCGGGCATGAGGAATAGTGCTCCATTTAGGCATGGAGTCACCCCTAGGGCCCTGTCTACTATAAAAGACAACTATTGGATCCTGGGAGTGCCCATGATGAAGCCAAAAGAGGTATCAGGCCACACACATAAGGAATCCATGGGTGTTGAAAAGTATTGATAAGATGGACATTGTGTCCTATGATGGAAGTCCCACATGAGAGCAAAGGCAGAACCTAAGGCCGTGGTCAGAAGTCAAGGTACAGGTTCAAAGTGGACCCCAGGGAGCAGGCAAGGCAACAGCAGTTTCCTTAAGAAACAAAACATAAACTCAAGACAATGGCAATATGGTATTGATCCTGGTATTTTTATGCATATAGATAAGGACTGTGTACTGAACATTGTTTTGGTTTTGGGTGCCCAGAACCATTTCCTCATATGGTAGGTAATAGAACCTATCTTTCCGGTGGAAAGTGTATTCCTGTGACTTGAGTGAAGCTAACCTCACCCAGCCTTGACCCCACGGTGGGCACATGGCCCAGACCTGACCTCACAGTCCTCCCCAGGATGCTGGGTCTCCAAGGTGATTGATTGTAAGTGCCAGGCCTCTGGCAGCCATGTTGCTTTCCCGTCTGAAGGATGAACAGGCAGAAACAGATACAAGTGTGAGATGCAGAGAGAGTCAGAGACTGGAGAAGAGCATTTGACCCCTGAAGCAAGAAGCAGCACTGAAATTTCTTTTTAAAGTCTGAATTGGGTGTCTGTGGCTTGCAGCCAAAGGAATCCTCCCTCTAGAGGCCAACGCGTGTTGCTCTTGCGAGGCGGGCGGACTTCATCGATGCTTGGGGCTGGATTTGCAGTGTGAGCAGGGCACCAGATCTTCTGAGAAATTTTCACAATTCTCTGTGTGACCACCACATTTTATGCTGAGATTTTGTTTTCCAAAAGATAAGTCTAGATTTTTAGTCACTGCTGTTACATTCTTTCCTATGCCTTTGTGTTCCCCATCCTTATCACACTCATGTTCAACCCTCTGAATGAGAGTATAGGAAGGCATTGGCTGTATAGCAACTTTAAGACCACTTGAAGCCACCTATCCAAAGGATACTAGAAGTCATCCTCTGAATATCCAGGGTGTTCTTGCTTAGTGGAGAGCAAGGGACTCCTAGACCAGAATTACCTGTGATCTGAGAAGTCAGCCTAGGTCTGATCTCCCTTAGAGTTTCATTTCACCCTGAAACTAAAGCTGGAAATAGAGCTCTCCTTAGTCCTCCTCCTGCAGGATCACATAATGGTCCTGTATAATTAGCCTGAAGACATTCCCTGCTGTTAGTTTGTCACAAAAACAAGCAGAAAGCACTAGAAAGAAGAGTAGTTATTTAGAAGTAAATAGCAAGGGAAGGCTGGAAATGTTTGATCTCATATATAGATACGGCTTTGTGTTCTCCAAGTAATTGCTTTCGGTTTACTTTTTTCGTAAAGTGCATTGAGATTGGAAGGTTAGTAAAAATGAACAATAAAATTAGGTACTAAAAACAAACAAGGCTCTCAAGGGATAGAGTCAAATAAGAGAGAGAAAATCTTGGCCCTACACTAGTTGCAAAACAGAGTTTTGTCAGCCCCTTCGATATTTGTCAGACCTTCCCTGCTAACACCAAATGAGAGAGGCGATCTCAAAGTTTGGGCCAAAGCCTTTGATTTTCAGATAAGAGATCACATCAACTTTCAGAGAAAGTCTCAGATGTCCCTGATATTTCTTTACTACAAAACCTCCTCCAAGGTCTCGATTCCAGAAACGTTTGAATCGCATTTCTGCAAGGTACAGATTAATAGCCCTTACAAAGACTGTCAGAGATTTCATTTTAAAACACTATTAAATGTAGAAGGTGGTAGCCAAATTGGAGAGGATGTTTGATCCTCTCCCAATTTTCCGCTGCTGCAAAGCAGAGACTCATAGTAAATCATTCTTTGCTGTCGGTTCTCCCGTTTTTTAAGAACAAGAAATCATTTTAGAAGTTTTTCTCTTTTCTTCCTTGCAAGAGCTTTATAACATCGGCACACAGCTTGTGAAATAGAGGGAGAGAATGGAAACCACATCCGGAAGTAATCATCTCACCAGCACTGTAATGGATTGTATGTGTTAAAGGGGCCGTGGACTAAATTAGCGTGAGGGTATTTCATAAAAAGTTATGTAAATCTTAAGTGGAGGTAATGCTTTTCTCCTTAAACTTAGGGATGAGGAACCGGTAGGCCCTAAGACCTTGCTACAAAACAGTAGCTTTGCTGCTTCTTGTGCCACTAGATTAAACAGACAATTGGAATGAAACTATCACCTCATATACTCACATAAACTAAGTTTTATTGTCAACCTGGACACACTGAAAAGCATGAGACTAATGGAGCCAAACTTCCCACAATTGTTCAGTCAATTTGCTATCCTTCTATTTTTTAATTTTTGGTGAGGGAATAGGGAAGAGCAAAGTTGCCTTTTTCTCAGCACCTACTCAGTCTGTAGATAATAGAAAGCTCTTATTCCTTTTAAACTTGCAAATGAGATTCTTTATCTCAGAGGCCCAATCACCACTCCAAAGAGAATATTTTTATTTTCAAGAGATTCTGCTTTTAATTGGCTACTTAGAAAGTCTATTTTAGAAATAGACTTGCTGGAGTTAACTTGTTCTATATGGTTCAAAAAAGAAAAAAATCTACCAAAAGGAAAACAAAATGGACATTGAAATGCTGTTTTCAGGGATAATAATACTTAACAACTTGGGGGGTTGAAGGAAATCAGTCCCCTTTAATATCTCAGTTCACACTTTGTCATGTTAGCACTATGCTAGTCGCATTGTGCTCAGAGGCAATCAGATACCTGCAACGATTGCTTTTTAAGCACCACAGAACTACCTGCAGTAATTTGGTTGTTTTCAACCATTCTCCAAATAAAAATATCCCTTTAACCCAAAGGTTCAGAGTTTATGAGTTTTTTTGGGTTTTTTGGTTTTTTTTAAGAAACTAAGATACACATTCCCATGCATTTTTATCACCTTAGGCTAAAAATATAACAGAAGCAAAGACTGAGAAGGAGCTGGAAGAAATTAAGAAGAATGCTTTCCAACGTTTGGAAATTCCTTGAACAATAATGCACATATAATGTATATGCAATAACTCTGCAGTAAAGGAAAAGACATAAAGAAATGAGGGACTGCATAAAAGCTTGGGCAATTCTATGTTTTAAATAATAAGGTGAAACAGCAAAATGTTTTGTTCTATGTGGTACCCGTTCAACTGTAATTCTATACTCCACGTGATGTGAAAATCTAAGTTTGAGCAAAGTTGGCCTTCTTTTTTTCTTTAATCCACACTGATATTGTGCCCAGAGATGGGGCTCTAGCTGTTGAGAGACTGGAAGAACTTCAGGGAGTGAGTGATCGACTCATCACCGAATCCTCTGTGTGCCAAGAGGATCACTTTGACCCTGAAGCCATTGCAAATTGTTGCTTTTTCTTGTAAGTAGCGTCTGCCCCCAAGTGGTGAAAGTGAGAGGCTGCTTTTACATCCCAGGACACCTTCCTCTCACTTCTAGGGCAGCAATTTTTATAGCGACTGGCTCCCTTTTACCACCATCCTCTTTGAACTACTCTTTGTTCTTCCCTCCCCTCTGTCCTACTTCCCCCTTTTCCTCTTCTCCTTCCTTTCGTCTTCTTTCTGTTTCTTCCCCTCTACTTCTTCCTTCCCCTTTGCTTTCCTGAGCCCTCCACTGTATTATTCAGTGGCCCAGACCCCCTGTCTGGGGGAGGATCCGGACTCTAATTTAAGGAATTCAGAAAAAAACAGTTTCAATAAATAATTAGCGAATAATCACTTTAAGGGATAACAACATGACATCGTAGATCCTGAACCAGAAATTGAGAGACCTAGCTTTCACTGGCCCTTGGCTCTGTCCCAGAAATAGGATATGGGTATGACATGTTTCTATGCAAAGCAAGAAATCTAGGCATAAGCCCAGCTTCATAGAGAACCAGGAAACAGAAAAACAAAATGGGTTCATCTGCCCTCTTTTTAAAAAAAAAAAAAAAGCAGTAAAGACACAGAATGCTGATCCCACTGGCTCCCGCTGAGCCACTCCAAATACATGCAGTCTAAGCAATCGAAAACCAGTGCTCATATGACAATACAGCCTCAAGATAAAGCTCCTTGTTTCCCTCATGGTCCTATTACAGGCAGCCTGTCATCCCTTAAGGCCATCCTGAGCAACCAGTCCACCCTGGACATCATTTTCATCATGTCACATCCCTACCCAGAAATCTTCAAAGGTATATTGCCTTCAAAGTTCAAATACCTTGTGCATTATTCAGGATCTCTCCCTCTCTCTCTCTCTCTCTCTCTCTCGTTCGCTCGCTCTCTCTATCTCTCTCTCTCTCTCTCTCACACACACACACACACACACACACACACACAAAACCAACCATAGTCTCAACCTACTCAAGTTCTCTACTCCGCCACATTTCCCTCCTGGGCATCCCCCAATGTCCATCTTTTTCTTGCCTCTGTACTTTTACACGTGCTGATTCCCAGCCCAGAATAGTCTTACTCAAAGCCCACAGCCTTTTGTGGAGCTTATGTCAATCTGGAAGTCCTTTTTTTCAACGTAGAAACTGCATTAATACACAAAGCAAGACATGTCACCCAGGGAGATGGAAGTTGAGGGCGCTTTCATACCCATATAAAAGCCTCATATCAAGATATAATACATATATTTTAATACAACTGTAATTTACAGAGCCATTAATCTTCCAAGGCAGGAGGTGGGGTGAGGGTAGGGAGGGCAAAGTGTTCATAAACTACCAAGGAAGAGTTCTAGTGGTTTGTGCTATTGCCAGAATCCTGAGATGGAATTATGACCCTATAACTCAAAGTTAGCCAGCTCTTTCCATTCTCTAATGGATGCCTTGGAGATGTGGCTTCCTGCTCAATTTCTCTGTATACTCCAGATTTCACTCCCTTCCAAATGCACCAGGGAGCCTCCTAACCACCTCATATGACAAGTTGTTTGAGCTATGTCTTCGTTTGGGAAATGCAGAAGGAAAACTCCCATACCCCTCTCAATGTAAAGATTCTGCATAGGATGGGGGCAGGAAGATCTCTCTTCCATAGCAGCAGATAGAAACCATGAAGCACCCACCCATGGCCTCTAGATCTGGCAAAAATATCCACAGGTAAGGGAAGAACTAAATACCACTTAAGGGTTGCCCATCATTTACCTTCTGGATGCACAACTAGTATAGTATTACCCACTGTAATCCATGAACCCTCTGCATCGTAATCACCTGGCATGGTTCTTGGAAATGCTGGTTCCTAGGCTGCACCTCAGACCTATACAATCAGAATCTAGGGGGTAGAACCTCGACATATGGAGGTGTTATTAATAATTGAAGTCATTCTTACCCATTTGAGCATTTGAGCATCTCTCTTTCAGGTATTCATTGTGTTTTTCTTCATTGTGCTGAAGGCAGTACTCCAGACAGGGCCTGCCTCATACAATATCACAAAGGGCTAAATGTGTCAAAACTGCTGCTTTGTGAACCCACATCTGCCCTTGGACCTGCTGCTCCCAATCTCTGGCCCTGTGGCTATGTCAGTGCACTCATCCTGACCCGGGGCCCACTGAAAGCCAGCCTGGACTTATCTTGCCCATGCGAGCCTGTGTGAGCACCTAGGCCATTCCTTTCACCTTCCTGTCTAACAAATTGATTTGATTTGTGCCTGGTTTTCCCAAGATTTTGCTATTCATTAGATGACGGTTAACCAATTTAATTTAATGACTAATCCATATTAAAGGGTTAATGTTGGTATTTGTTACTCTTTGACTGAGTCGAGGGACATATTCTGAGACAGATGAAGAGGGGCTTGGCCTTCTCAATTACACCAGTTAGGTTTATCCTGTCTCTACCATTTGCTAGGAGGTCTTAAATTCTATGCAATTTTTTTCTAAAGTGGATTAATAATCCCCCCACTTATCCCCAAAGAGTGGAGCTTCAAAGCACTTTAGGAACTGAAAAGTAGTACATAAGCAAAAGAATTTGTTATTATTCATCTCAAGATCAGCCCTGATTTATGGATATTGTGGAAATTGTTTTCCTGATTTTCACTCTCCTAGTAGTAATAAAAAAGAATTCTGATGAAGGCCCTTCCAGCCAAGTCTATGTGGAATATGTCATTTGATAAGGTGGCCAGCGTTCCCGGAGCTGGCCCTGCCTGGGCTCATCCTCTGTGTCCTCTCCAACCTCATGACACTTAGGCTTATACCAGCCGCACCATGTGAATATGGCCTATTGAGAATCACCTAGGGAGTCCTACCCACCACACTGCACAGAAAGGAAACAGCTCCAGAGAGGTGATGGGAGGTACTGGCAGAGATGGAACCAGACCTGAACCTTCTGACTCTCAGCACAGGACACTACACTGCCTTGAGGTCACTGTTTCCAATGTATTTTCAGATGTCTTTGGGACATTTTTATGGTTCTTGGGGATGTGCCCACCTCATCCATTTCCATCCCTTGATGTCTCCCATTCGCCTCATCACCATGCTATGACCAAATTACCCTCTAGATAGTTCTTCTCCTCAGCTTTCACTTTTGATGTTAAGAACATCCTCTAGGGGTGGCACGACACACCCAGATTCTCTGTGAGCAACACCCACACCCTGTGCTTTGCTGGCCGTTATCTGTGTATACTGTTCTTTCTCTGGAGTTTCATGACACGCTGACATTTGGCTGCCTACTTGCTGCTGAAAGGCTTACGTGATGGATGAGCAGTTAGACTGCACTAGTCTGCTCTGTACACAGCTACGGCCTCACATGGATCATAGGAAGAGCTGGAAGGATGGGAAGAGATCTTAAAAGTCATGACTAACTCCTCCAAAGAGGTAGACAAGAATCCCACATGGAGTGTGTTGCAATATGTTCAAGGAACTTTTCTAAAACCTATATTTCAAAAAGACTAAGTGCAAGCCTCTGCCCTTTAGGCTACATTAGAACACTGAAATGAGCCCCACAGATGGCCTTTGTACGTGAACTCCTGGCATACTGGGTTTTTTTCAGCCCTAGAATTCCCTTGAACTTTGGAAAATGCTAATTGAAATACAAGGCATATGTTCTTTAGTGTGAGCCAGTGAGAGAAATCTAAGGGCTGGACAATGCTGTCAAATAAATATGATGCACAATAACGGTGGCTGTGAGTAACTGGTAGTGAATTTGAAAACCAAATCTGAGAACATTTGGTGGCTTGATTAATTTGCTTTGCCTATCCGCCATCTGTTGTCGTCTCCAGGAGCTCAGGATGGGGCGCCTGCTTGGTTCTGCTGACTTAGGCCACCTGGAAGCTCTCCTTCTATAGGGAGTGGGGGTGGACTCTGCGGAATGAAAGTCCCCGGCCCTGCTCCTCTGATCCCACTGTGCAGCTGGGCAATCAGGTTTGTAGAAGCAGCTCCTCCCATATGCTTCAGAATTACTTTTACATCCTGTACCTCTGTTTAAAACCAGTGTACATTCATAGTTTCACCTGTTTTATTTCTTCCCATGCTGAAAACTGCAGAGAAAAGTGAGGTCACTTGGTGACAATCAGCCATTTGCTTCTCTTGAGCTGAACTGTAGAATGTCACATTTGAATTGTGCCACCCGCCCCACCCTTTTTGGCTGAATTAACTCATTCTTTTCAGAGCAAAGCTTTTCACCAAATGCCTTATACAAACTTGGTGTATAGTGCCCTTGATAAGAAAGCTCAGCCTTGCTTTCTGAACTAGGTCATGAAAATAATGCTCATCTTTGCCCTTGTCCTGCTCCCCCGACCCAGACACTTAACTGCCCCAATTCATTTTTCAATAGAAACATAGTGAGTGTTCACATGTGAGCTAGATACTGGGGAGTCAGAAGTGAAAGCTTAGTCCTTGGTCCTCACGGGGCTCACAGGCTAGTGGGGAAAGATAAATAAATAAAAATATGCTGCAGATATTTTGACAGAGATTTACTCAGGCTACTTGTGGCAAAGATTTATTGCTATCCTCCAAACTGATTCCACTCTTCTTCCATATTAATTGAAGAAGCTCCACACCATACCTCCTTCCCTTCCCACAAACTCTCTCCCTGCAACTTGGTGTGGTCATAGGACCAGCACCTACCCATCAGGAATATGAGTTAGAAGTGATGTGTGCCACTTTCAGGCCTGGGCCTTCAACCATGGCACACATCCTCTACCACTTTCTTACCCTTTCTGGTGAGCTGGAACATGATAAGGCCTATAAACTAGCATCAACCATGTAGAAGAGGATGGTGCTCCAGGTGGTAGGGAGAAATTAGATGGAAGGAGCCCTTGTGACTGCACAGAGCAAATGGGCCCCCCTACCGGTTCTGGATTGCTTCGAGAATGAGAATAAAGGGCTTTGTTTCTTAAGTCACTGTACTGTTGGGCCTCTTTGTTACTGTAGCTTAGCTTTCACTCTAATCAGTACAACTCTGTGTGCCACACTGAAGCACTGTCTGAAATGGGAGTAAACAGTCTTCTTCTGAGATTACACACAAAGGATCTCCATATTTCCTTGATTCACATACACTTTGTGTGTGATTACACACAAAGGATCTCCATATTTCCTTGATTCACATACACCAGATGTTAATGCTTTCCCATATTTGTCCATCATTCTGTTTGTATATGTAAATATGTATACATTTGTGTGTGTATTTCCCCTGAAATGTTCATGAGAAAGTTACAGACATAAATATTTAAGTATTTCTATCAAAACCAAGGACATGCTCTTACATACAATAGTACAGTTGTTAAAATCTGAAAAAGTAACACTGATACCCACCTTATTATGTTAGCTAAAGACCTTATTTCATCATTAGACTAATTGTCCTAATAATATCTTTTACGCAAAAGAGAAAAAATGTATTATTCAAGGATCCAATCCAAGATCATGTCTTGGGTGATCATTTTCTCCTTTTCTTCTTTAATCTGGAATAACTTCTCAGTTTGTCTTTGTCTTTTATGACTTTGACATCTGGAAGAATACAAGCCAGTTATTTTTGAGTTTGTCTCTCTCAGTGTGGGTTTGTCCTCAAGATTAGATTCAGATTATATTTTTGACAGGAATCTCGCAGAAGTGATACTCATTGCCTCCTATCAGGTGGCACAACACTTCCATCTGTCCCATTACTGGTAATGTTAACTTTAATTACTTGGTTAAGATGCCAGATTTATCCATTGTAGTAACTATTTTTTTCCTTCAAAATAAAGATGAAAAAGGGAGAGAAAATGAAAGGAAAGGAAGGAGTCATTTTTCCCAAACAATTTTGAAATCCAGCAGGGCAAATTCCATTCACCTTCAAGGAATGGGAATGATCCCCTGGGCCTGAAGCTTTGCCATTAGAGGCATCTTTCTTTTTCCTTAAAGGGCCTCACATGTTTGCAGTTTTTATTAGCCCGCTTCCTGCCTGTAGAATTTTGGAAGTTCTATAGCCTTCTTTCACTTCGTCTTGTCCCTGTTTCTCTCAGTCCAAGCTGGCAGTGTTTCTGCTTATATAACATTCTCAAAAACTTTACGGGTCTCCTGTTTAAGTCATGGGGATTCATACCATTAGACAAGAAGGTTATTTACAGATCTTTCTTTGATAACCCCATATCTATTCCTGGCTTCTTCTTAGATGGCTTATGAGTCACATCTAATCTCTTCACAGAGCCCTCTGTGTGACTGAATACTCTGGTCTTTTCGTCCCTCTGATGCACTGGCAAGAGATTGTCCAGCCACACCCTTGGCTTTCCCTTTAGAACATACTTTCTTGACAGTAAATCTCCTCATTTTAGTGTCTTTTGAAATATGGATTGGCTGAGAATTTCCCAAACTATCAAGTCCTGGTTCCTTTTTGCTTAACAGTTCTTTCTTCAATCCCTCTGTTTCCTTTCACATCTTACTACAAGCAGCAGGAAGAAACAAGGCTGCGCCTTCAACTGCTTGCTTTCAACACTAAGCTTTCTGCTACCAGATAGCAAGGATCACCTTTCTTACAGTTTTCAATAAGGTGTTCCTCATTTCCTTTGTGCCTCCATCAGCAGTGATGCTAGCATCCACATTTCTATCAATGGTAACTGAGGTATTCCCTTAGAAAACATAGGTTTTCTCTACTGTGCTCCCCAATTCCTTCTGAACCGTCACAAGTAAAGTCTTTAATATCAATATTTTACTTGCAATCTATTCAAGACAGTCTAGGCTTCTTCTATTATATTCCTCAAAATTCTTCTAGCATCCACTTGTTACCTATTCCAAAGCAACTCACACATTTTTAGGTATTTGTTACAGCAGCACCCCACCCTTAGTACCAAAATCTGTATTCATTTCTTAGTACTGCTGTAACAAATTGCCACCAACTTTGTGACTTAAAGCAACACAAATTTATTATCTTATGGTTCTAGCAGTCAGAAGTGTAAAATGGATCCATAGGACTGCGTTCATTTTGGGGACTGTAGGGGAGAATTTGTTTCCTTACCATTTCCAGCTTCTAGAGGTCTCCTACGTTCTTTGGCTCATGACGTCTTCCTCCATCTTTAAAGTATCTTCTCTCCTCCCTGACCTCTGCTTCCGTTCTTAAATCTTCACTCACATTTCTGTCCCTCCTGCCTTCCTCTTGTAAGACCCTTGTGGTTACCTTGGTCCCACCCAGATAATCCAGGATAATCTCCCCATATCAACATCCTTAACTCAATCACATCTGCAAAGTCCCTTTTCCCTATCATGTCTCGTATTCACAGGTTCTGGGGATTACGATGTGGACATTTTGGGTGGCCAGCAAGAATGTTCTTGAAGGTCTGTCTATTGTCCATAATGACCTACACAAAAGAAGGTAGTTAATTCATCAACTTAAAGGTGAATTCATTGAATTAGAGGTTAATTAGTCAGTCCTTGGTATAATCACCAATAATTACAGGGAAAATAGTTGGGTCAAAAAGGAACCTCCAACACAAATGGTGAGACATTTCATGGTCCATTCTCTTCCACACACAAACATAGAACCTGAAAGTTTCCCAGTTACTCGAATTTGATATTTGTTGTTAAACTTGATCTCAATCACAAGTATGTTGAGTTAAAAAAACATAGGCAGTGTCACTGAGTAGTTACAGTCATAGGTTATTTAACCTAACACTGCTCAGGCAGCAGGAAAAACATATGAATTTACAATCAGTCAGACTGAAACAATGTTGTGCCAGACTGTGTGTTTGTAACCATTGATAGCATCAGACATAGCAGAATAATCCAGGACCAATCATGTCCCAGGTTTCTTTTGCCCAGGCTGCCACCTGGAAAATGTACCAATCAGGTTGACCCGGGTTTGCTATTAGGGGAAGGAAAGACATACCATGTCCATGAATGGTCAGAATGGAATACCAAATTGTCATAACAGATCTCTATAACTCTGTACTCCTTTTGTACTAAGTATTACCCAGGAGTAACCAAAAAGAATGAACTTTTCTTGAGACAACCAAATTAAGTGACCAAATTGCCTTACTAAAATATGTAGACCGGGAAAATGTACCCGACAAAGAGTAAGAAACATTTTTGTGTTAATTTTTGAGAATGCCATTCTAGCACTCAGCAATACTGAATATAGTAAGGAATATGGAATGTACATTAAATTATTTGACTATTATCTCATTGTTAGATGTTCTTTGCAAATGATTCAGAAAGCCTAATGCATGACACAATTTCATTTTAAAGCACAATGGCGGGGCTACAGTCAGCAGATTGGACTGAAACAGCAATAGCATAACCTTAAAAAGAAAAATGTCAAAGCAGTGAGACAACAACGGTAGTCTCAAAAGGGGGTCAAAGATTTGATATAGTCAATTTGCCAGGAACAGACAGAGGTAATGTCCTGTGCAATGTGGCCTACTTTACCACAGAACAAACAGGCCAAAATTTGGCAGGAGTCACAAGTCTGGCATACAGTGGAAGCTTCTGCATCAGAAACACATAGTCTTTTACAGTGTCTAGTCTGCAATGGTGGATCTGTTGCCATTTCTGATGAGGTGAGGACACCAGGCAGCAATAGCAGCAATCTAGGCATTGCACGCTCAATCAACAGCTCAATTCTCATTGTTCCCATCAGACAAGAGGCCCTTACAAGGGCATCAACACGAGGGACCCAGATTCTCTGCTTGGGAGACACAATTTGTTTATACAGTTCATGGCCGCAGAGAGGGATGTCTTTATCTGCCCGTCTCAGTCTTCCAAGTGGCAGACCACATGGCTAGGCCATTACAGCCTAAGAGTCAGAAATAGCCCTTAGGAGTACTATCTAAGGTGAGGGTGTGGCTTTCAATTCAGCCCATTGTGCTGCAGTTGCTCTTACAGAATTGTCACTGAGGCTGGATGGTTGCTGCCACCCAGTGGACATTATCAGATGTCATCTTAGCTAAACCATCATCAGTGAAAGAGCTCAGGGTTACAGACCAACCTTGATGAATCAAGGGCCCTATTGAGCCAGCAGCTTTCCTTCAGGCAGTGGAGTGGGAGATAAAGTTTCTCCCAAAGAGATGACTGCTACTGTTTCATGTAAAACTCAGTGGCCCCTCAGATGCCACTAGAGCAGCACTCTTAAATATACTATTTCTGTTTGATAAGACAGGCTCATTGGGCGCTTCCCACCTTGTTTTGTTGAGTCCCATTTGACCCATCCCAAATGGGAATATCCAGCCTGAGAGTCACAGGCCTCTGTTGGAAAGATTTTCAGTTTAAACAAGAGCTTAGTAGCAGGTTAATAGCTGCCAATAGGGAAGAGTCAGGTGGGAGGAGTACTCAGTGGCTGTGTGAGAGAAGTGGAGCTATTGTACTAAAGAATGGCCTCTCCTAGTACTCCAGCAGTCACTATGCCTCACTGAAGCTGACATTTCCCTTTCTCCCCCAGGTTTATATATTGTTTCTGTTGGACTTGCCGGACAGTACATGTGGGCATCCCTGAACAGGAAAATTCCCTCTGATATTTGTGGACATTCACAGTACAAGCATACAAAACATCATTACTAATCATGCATTCAGCCATGCAAACCACAACAGGATTAGCCCAGAAGTCCCACCCAGTAGGCCACATTAGCTTCCCCTCCCTACTTCCAGCTGTGTCCAAATCCCACAGGCTGCAAGGAGCTGACCTGAATACATGTCAGGATCCACAGCAACAGCCTCTAGACCATGCTGTTTCCCAGCTGAGAGGGCAGGGGTTGAATGCTAGCAGGGAGGATAAGGCTATGGTGTTAGCCTTTTCATTTTACCTCTTTCGACCCCTCACCCCCGGGTTGGTGCCCAAGCACCAGCACTACTTCCTCTTCATATAACCCCTGGCATCCAGCAAGCACCAGGGCTCAGTGTCCCCTTTCACTCTGCCCTGTAAACACCCTGGCTACGGCTCTACCATGCTGTTCTGAGGGCCTTTGGAGACCCCTGTGCCTAATGCCCACCTCTCACTGGCCAAGCTGAACTGTGGCAAGGACCAGGGACATGACTGCAGCACTTCAATGCTACTAAGCAAGGTTCTATGTTCACTTTTCCTTCTGAGCACTCTCCTGCTCATGGCTTAACCGATGTTTGCAGCTCATTTAAACTAATGGTTTTGGTTCATGGAAAGCTCTATGTAAATAGCAAAGTCCTCATTGCTAACACCAGTTATTTGGCTTTGAGGACTCCTGGCTCAATGTCCATAGAGACACTGTTTCAGCTGGGGCCAAGGAGCTTGCTCGCCCGTTGTCCTGATAACATTCCTGACTCTGCCCACCAAGAGGAGAGAATGAGCAACAATCAAGCACCATTCAGGTGGCTTGTTTAATCCTGGTTTTTGCAGCTCAGCCTCTAAGCATTAATTCAACTCATGTTTATTAACAGATAGAACAGTGGCAATCCCCTCTTCCACCACCACCTTCCACATGCACAATCCTCCCCCTCCCAACTACTTGGGCAAGAACATTTGCTAGCAGATCCCAGTGAGTTTTCTTATCTCTCTGATCCTGGTTTATGGAATCCTTGTTCTTCCTTTTCAAGAAAGCCAAGTCCCTTGGGCCGGGTGCGGTGGCTCACACCTGTAATCCCAGCACTTTGGGAGGCTGAGGTGAATGGATCATGAGGTCAGGAGTTCGACACCAGCCTGGCCAGCATGGTGAAACCCTGTCTCTACTAAAAACACAAAAAATTAGCTGGGCATGGTGGTGCACACCTGTAGTCCCAGCTATTTGGGAGGCTGAGACAGGAGGATTGCTTAAACCTGGCTGGCAGAGGTTGCAGTGAGCAGAGATTGTGCCACTGCACTTCAGCCTGGATGACAGAGCAAGACTCTGTTTCAAAAGTAAATAAATAAATACATAAATTTTAATTTAAAAAAAAAGGAAAAAAAAAAAGAAAGCCAACTCCCCATCTGCATTCCTTCCTTATCACCAAAACTGTCAGGGCTGCAATTTTATTTTACCCTACTTTTTCAAGCTACCCTGTTGTGGGTACTGGCAGAAAACACAAGATTCTGGGGTCAGAGACAGCAGACTTTATTACTCACAGCATAGCAAGCATCATGAGCATCAGTACGCTTACACTGGTTCCCCTTGCTTGTATGTCCCATGATGGCTACATGGCAGGCCTGCATATGCAGTATGCTGTGTTATGGAAGAAAAACACTGAACTTCAAAAATCTGCCACTTTTATAGCAAGCAGTAAGCAAGCCTGTTCTTTGTCTCAGAGGGAGACATTACCTCATCTTTCAAAGTTGTTCACTACAGATGAAACCCTCATTACCTGGGTAAAGAGAAGTCAAGGCACATTTTTGGCATACCCAGCAAGACGTGTAAAAGCACAAGAGACCTATGGAGGGGTTTCTCAACAACAATCAGCCCCCTTGTGACCTCTCAATGGGTTCACCTTGCCTGCTCCCTAGACAGAGCCCATTTATCAAGATGGGGGAATTGCAATGGGGAAAGAGTAATTCATGCAGAGCCAGCTGTGTGGGAGATGGGAGTTTTATTCTTACTCAAATCAGAGGAGGGGCTTGGAAGTGGGGAGTGCTGATTGGTCAGATGGAATCACAGGGGGTCGAAGTGAGGTTTCCTGCTGTCTTCTATTCCTGGGTGGGATGGCAGAACTGGTTGAGCCAGATTACCACGGTCTGGGTGTCGCCAGTGTCAGGTGATCCATCCAGTGCAGGGTCTGCAAAATATCTCAAGAACTGAGCTTAGGTTTTACAATCATGATGTTATCCCCAGAAGTAATCTGGGGAGGTTCAGACTCTTACAGCCAGAGGTTGCATAACCCCTAAATCATAATTTCTAATCTTGTAGTTAATTTGTTAGTCCTGCAAAGGCTGACAGGTGCCCAGGCAAGAAGTGAGTCTTTTCAGGAAAGGGCTATTACCATTTGTGTTTTAGAGTCAAACCATGAACTGAATTCCTTCCCAAAGTTAGTTCAGCCTATGCCCAGGAATGAACAAGGATATCTTAAATGTTAGAAGCAAGATGGAGTCTATTTGGTCTGATTTCTTTCACTGCCATAATTTCCTCATTTATAATCTTTGCAAAGGCAGTTTCAATCTGGGAAAAAAAGAATAATAATTTGTAAAGGTCTGAATTATCATCTTTGCCAACTTCCTGGTTTAAATACTCCCACCATGGCTGACTTCAAACTACCACTATATCATCACTCAACTCAGAGTCGGGAAGAGATGTGTACATGTGCTGGCTTGACCAACCTTTGATAATTCTTGCTTAAATCAATCATTACTATGATTGTTGTCCTTGACTTTAAAATCCATATCTGAATCTTTCATCAAACATACACATGCATCATGTGACATACAATCATCTCCCCTGTTTTCAAAATGTATCCCTGCATAACTTTCCAACTGTATATTATCATCTATTTGTAGTTTGCTTACAAGACTGAATACAAGAGCATTTCTCCTCTGAGGATCTCAAAACAATTTCTGGAGAGGTTTGGAGGGAAAATCTTGGGTTATAGTCATGGCTAAAATAGAACCCAGAAAATCACAATGCTAAGAACTGGGATGTGACAGGTCCAGCCTCTGGCTAGTGGTCAATCTCCCTCAGTTCTTTTTGCATCTTTAGTAAACCATTATACCTGTGTTTTTAAATTTCTGAATCTGTGATCATCTTCTATAACATTATCTGATGTTAATTTTCTTCATAGTATTTATCATTCTCTTAGATTTCCTGGGTTTTGTTTTTGTTTGGTTTTGTTTTTTTTTAAACATATTCATTGACTGTCTTACTACCTTTAGGGTACAAAAACAAGAATTTTGTCTATCTTGTTTACCACTGTTTCCCCAGCACCTAGAACAGTGCCTAGCATGTGAAAGATACTCAATAAACATAGGATAAATAAATAAATTCTGATTCCTGATTTGGTATCTATTCCACTTAATTATCTTGCTTTTTTGATAGCAGGCATAGAAGATGGCAATCGAGATGGCAAACAGAAGCTCTAAATTTTTCCTCTTGTAATTAAAACTTCATTGAGTTTCAGGACATCTGATATCCTAATGCTGCCTCTCATACACTATATAAAATCAAGGAAGTCATTCAACCATTCCATGCCTCAGCTTCTCCCACCTAAAGTGCTCAAGGATCTCTGAAAGAATTGTTTCGATTTTCATTGTCGTTTCTGGGACCATGCCATGCTGGGTACATATCAACAAGTTTTGTCTCTTTCTGACAACATTCATCTTTCTGGAGGGTAGTGGGAGAGTGGAGATGAACAGCTGTAGTCTTACATTTCTGTCACTATTGGAGAGATTCAGAAATTCTTTGAAGGCAATTTCTCAGCTTCTCTCTAACCAGGATCTAAACCAGCACTCTGAAAAATTTCCCAAACTTACCACTCATCCATTTTCTCATCTATAAAATGAGGCTAATAACACCTACATCACAGGGTTGTGGCATTAATTAGATAACCTAAATCAATTGTTCTCAAAGTGGGATCCCTGGACCAGCAGCACTGGCATCCCCCATCAGCTAGTTAGCAGTGCAAATTTCTGAATCCCACTCCAGACCTGCTGAAGCAGAAATGCTAGGGTCACCACCTGCAGTTGTGTTTTAATAGGTATTCCAGGTGATTCTGATACATACTGAAGTTTGAGAATGGCTGACAGATGAAATCACCTGACACTTAACACACAAATGTTTGCTTTTCGTTTATTCATTCAGATCCATTAGCCACCCAAACCAATCCCAGATATACTACAGAATTATTCATCCTCAGCCCACTTGGTAGATGTAACCCATGGGTGGGAGACTTGGAAGCAGACCCTGCTCTAAAACCCAACTGTAAATGTTTGCTTCAATTGCTGTTCCTCTTCTCCCCAATTTTTGCAACTTGACTGAAGGTTACCTCCATGATTATACTTTTCTTTTTCCTATATCTTGTTTCAATAAGCCACTTTACACACACATGAGTAGCTAATTGGTCACCTGCACAGTCAGATTCTAAGAAGGCCAGTAATGCTTAGGGCTGCTGGCTTCGGAATCAACCACCCTGGGGCTCACACCATCCAGGTAGCACTAGACAAGTTAGTCTTGGTGGAACCTGAGTTTTTCAAATGAAAAACTGAGTTAACAACAATAAAAGTCTCCATTTATTGAGTGACTACTATGGGCCAGGCACTATGCTAGGTATGTTACATTTGGTATACGTTGTCTCATTTAAACCAAAACAATGAATAATCTTTTCTTCAAACATCTCATAGTTAAATACTTCTAACATTTTCAATATGGTGTTGCAACATTCAGGACCCATCATATCTCCGTTTTTATAACCAAATGATAGTAAAGACATGTTGCAGGAAAACAAGAACTTCGTTAATTACTAGCTTTTCAGCAAACCTGTTAGAGTGCCCCAGTTCCATTAAGTGAGCTGTATCAGTTGGAAAAATGGGGTTAATTTTGCTGCAGGTTTAGAGAAAGTGGCAATAACTTCTAAATAGTGGTGTATCTGTGCTTTGTGGTAGAAGGTTCCTCGTTCATACTTAATTGAAAAGGCAAGTCACTGTTGAATTGTGAAAATCCTGGAAGAGTTTTTAAAGTAATTTAATGTAGCATTTTATGGTAGCTTTTGTAAGTTTCAAATTTGTGATGGATATCGAGGGATGTATATGCCTTCTGATCCCTTAGATTTAATCAGACTTCTCACTTGCTTGCTTGCATAATGGTTTATGGTACCTTTGATGATTTGCAGCCAACCTAGCACTTTTAATAATTTACTGTAAAAGCATTTAATTTTTAATGGACAAGAATGGGCTAGAGGTAACTTTTGCATTGATAAGTGTTCTCATGAAGAGTGGGAAAAAGAAACAGTATATTTTAAATTCCAAACGTTATTGAAAAGCATTCGTCTTTTATTACAAAAATCAAATGCATAATTGAAGAACATACCTAACCCAAAATCATTGTTCATGCTTTGTTTAACCGTAAGATAGCATTGCTTTCACGATGCTATCATGAGAACATTTTTTCAAATTCTCATTTCTTTCTTATCTTCCATAGTTTTCAATAGGCTTTCCCACTAGAAAAAGCATACTTGCCACATTTTGTTACAACTTGCTAATCGAGAAGAGCCCAACAAAAGAATGGCTTGTAATGTCTGGTACCTATTAATAAAAGAAAAAAACTATCATTTTATATTCATTGTCCTTCAAAGTTTTTCTAAGAGTTCCTTCCATATAATGTGCATACCTAGGAATGACTTCACAACTAGTCTTTAAAAATATGAGAGTTTCCATGTGGAAAGAAAAATGGGAAGATGCCAGGATAAATATTTTTTTTAAAGACTTGATGGAGGACAAAACATATCTTGCCTGCAGAGACACATAAAACAAAAAATGTTGCAATCACCAAATAATCCCTTTTTCAGATATGCCATATGTAAAAATAAGAATAGCTTCACAGAACTGCTTTCTGGGGAATCAACTAACAACCTACAGCCCTGGAAAGTTTTCTACTCATCTAACATTCCACAGCTGACTGTCCCCACACTTACCCTGAAAGGGGCTACAGGGAGACTGATGGTCAAGGGTTAGAGGCTGTGAGCTCTGTTTCGGGAACACCTTTTAGAATTCAGGCATCAGAGCAGTTGCTTGAGAATGTGAAACTCATTCTCTTTGTTTTGGCTTTCAAATAGCCTTAAAGCTAAACTCTGTTACAGAGGATTGGCTCCCAGGAACACTTGGTCCTTAGCCAAGGAATTTGTGCTTGGTCAAAATTACCCCATCTAAAGATAAAAGTTTCAGGATACAACCCCCATATCCGTGCATGGTTTGCTGGGGTGAACCTGCAGGTGCTAGACTTAGCTGGTTAAGAAGGACTCTTCTACTGCCTGTGATCTATTGGCTTCCTGGCAGGGGTTATATATAACAGTTCCTTTCTCTATTAGCCAGATTCTCATCTCCACCCCAGCTAATGAACAGAAACTTCTAGAGCTAGTCAATTGTCTCCTGGATTTGAGGAAGCAGGAATTGCCCCTGAGCAATTCAGGGGCAATTTCTTGTTAACTTAGCTATTCTGAACTGACAAGTTCAGGGGCACCTGAGTTGGATGATCTTTGCCAATCATATCCACACATCTCTTTTCTCCAGCTCTCTCAAATTCTTTATCTCACATCACCAACACAGACTTTTGGAGGTAGAGAGCCCTTAAATATTATTCCACAATCCACAAATTTTTTGCAGGAAGAAACGAAGAGCTAGATAACTTGCTCAAGGTTACCCAGAAGCTAGAAACCAGAAGGCAGACTCCCTAACTTCCAAATCAGGTGCTTGTCCCATTACTTTATATGGTCTCTTTCTCTCCTCCCTCCCTTCCCCAACTACTATCATCCATTTTGCTTTGGTTTCAGGCCTTGCCATGGTGCCGGGGTGCTGAGGAATGTCACTTCCCTGCAGTGGTAGACTTCATTGCTGCGGGGGAGGAAATAATGGGTCAGGAACACCTGACCCCAAGCTAACAACCTTTCTGGCTTAACTTTTTTCCACTCTTCCTCTTCTAATCAGGTTTGCTACCTATTTTTTAGATTCTGACAACCCACAGAAAGAGTTGACATCCTACCTAATTTGCCATCCTAGTCTCTATGACAGAAACATAATTAATTTTCTTGGACACATTGATTCTCTTAATATCCTTACCAGGTTATAAGTTTATAAACCATCTTCAAAAAGAGAACACAGAACTGTAGAAAAGAATGTTATAAATGTAGCCTTCTAGCCAAGCTCCATCTTGGCCTGAGTCCTTACATTTCCCCAAATCTATGCCAACTAAATACATGAAGCCATGTACCACAGTGTTAACATTCATCATGCATGGGCGTAGAACTGCAGTGTAGTAGAGCCAGAGAGGCAGATTATTATCGTCATTCTAGCACATCTTTTAAAAGGTTTTTTAAAATGAATGAAGGAAGGGAGGGAGTGGGGAGAGAGGAAGGAAGGAAGGAAAAAAAGTGAAAAAGAGTGCCCAACCCACAATAAAATTTGAAGCCTGAAACCTAGACTATATCAGGAAAAAAAATTAAGTATTATAAATTAAAAGGCTAAAAGCATAATATAGTCAAATCTGTAATTCCATAAATCTATAATGCCAGCTTTTTAATGAAAGGTAAAAAGGTCTATAAATTCAATTTTTTCCTTTAGCAGGTAAAAAAAAAGAGAGAAAATTCTGAGTTATAGACTGGTAGTGAGTATAGATAAAAAAAGGTCTCCACTATGAATAGGTACTATGTTCATACAAGGGGGAAAACAGACTGAGTAACAGTCAATCTTGCACTTTTGGCAGACTAAATGATTAACCATTTCACATCAGAGTCTATCTCAATCCAATCAACTCTATGGAAATTAGTCACTATAATGGAGAAAGTACTTAACTCAAAAGGGTTCATTCATTAATCACACATCAACACACCAGAAAGATAATCTTTCTGCTTAAGCTCCCAGGTTCTATTTATTCGTCCATTCCTTCAGCAGACCTTTGTTGAGCTCTTGCAATGACCCAGCCACTCTGTAGGGCACTGACAATAAAAATACACTCCTTAAAATAAAGGCAATTATAGATTAGAAGGGGAAAATAAAAATAAATAAGTTAGTTCATGATCTGAACATTAACATAGGTCTGCCCCCTCCCCCCCCACACACACACAAAAATACTAAAGGAGCAGGAGGCAAAAGGGAAAAACTGCACATCCGTTCTAGGACAAGTGGAGAGATCTTCACAGTGGAAGTAACATCTGAGCCACGACTTGAAGGATGAATAAGAGTTCACCACGAAGTTTCCAATGAAAATCAAACCCTGAAAACAAAAAAGAAGAGGCCAAGTTTATGAATACCTCCATTAGGCCAAGATTTCCCAATTGTTTACAGATCTTACCTGTAAAAAGGGATTCCACGATGGGGCACGGTGGCTCACGCCTGTAATCCCAGCACTTTGGGAGGCCAAAGTAGGCAAATCACCTGAGGTCAGGAGTTTCAGACAGGCCTGGCCAACATGGCGAAACCCTGTCTCTGCTAAAAATACAAAAATTAGCCAGGTGTGGTGGCAGGCGCCTGTAATCCCAGCTACTTGGGAGGCTGAGGCTGGAGAATCACTCGAATCCGGGAGGCAGAGGTTGTAGTGAGCTGAGATTGCACCACTGCACTCCAGCCTGGGCAACAAAGTGAGACTTTGTCCCAAAAAAAGAAAGGGATTCCACCATCAAAATAAAATTTAGAAAATGCTGGATTCTACAACATTAAACAGTTTTCTTCACAGAGCCTCACATCTCACAAAATGTATGCCATAGGTTAACACTGGTTACTCCATGGGCATAAAACTGCAGTGGAGGATACTCCATGCACATTATGAATCTAGAAAAGAGGGACACAGTATGCAGTGATATCCAGGCTTAAGGAAAGCCTGCCTTTTTGATAGAACTTGAGGGTCTACTTTTCTGTGTATACACTTTATGTCTGTATTTGTAGTCTGAACTTATTTTCATGCATGTTTTAGACTAAGATAAGAACAGATGACTGTATGTTCCATTAATGAATGTGGAGTCCCTCTTGAAAAAAAAAAAAAAAATGTAGCAGCCAAGCCTTATTTATTATTACTAATATCAACATTGCAAATAGTCTCATTCCAAAAAGGTTGTCCTTGCCATACAGGATCCTAGGAAGATGTGCTACCATTTTGTTTGGCTTTCATTGTTACGAGAAGACTAGAAAACCCAGAGTAAGATGCTGAACAATGCAATGCATATAATTGGTGATTGTGTACTAGAGAGTTATACCAAATAGCAACCCAGGAATTACTTTTCTTCTTTGGATAATCCTCAACAAATAGATGAATAATGGATTTTTTTCCTTCATATCCACTTCATGTGTGAAATAGTTTCTATTGAGTTCTGTTTTTTTTCATTTGTGAAAAAAGTACAACTGAAGTATATTTTAAAGAGTGCTAAATATTAATAAAAAGTAAAGGGGGGAAATGCAGATGGCTGAGGTAACATGGTGAAAGACAAATGACTCAGTCAGTCACTATTCCTGTGAACAGAACTTCAGAAACTGCAGCTAAAGAAAGACTTCAGCCCTCTTATATGACGCTATTTAAAACCTGTACTACCCGTATAATAGGCTGGAAAGGAACTATTCAATTGATGAAAGGAGATTTAGATCTATGACTTACATTACCATGATGAATCCTCTATTAATATTAAAGTTCTATCCATCATATGGGAAATTTCCCTCTAGAGTTTTTAGCATGTCCCTGGTGGCTGCCTTAATATATAAATCATTGCCATCCCAAGAAGTCAGCACAGGATCTCTGCGTATAACTTTTTCTATATTACATCTTTTCCCATTTTATTTCTGTGCAAATTTAGTCCTTTTTAGTTTTAGAACACAGAAAGTCGCCCTCTTGCAATTATCCATGTCCACCTCGCGCTCACAGATGCTCTCCTTCTGCGTTTGGTACTCTTTCCCCTTTCCCTTTTGTTTGCTGACAGTAAAATTAGCAGCAGTAAGAAGTCTGCCCTGTAGGTTTAGGAAATACGGCTCAAGCTGTCGGTACAAGCAATAAATGCTGGCCAGCTTGTATTTTGTAGCCTGTAAAAATTTGGATACCACAGCTCAGATTCTTTGGTCGGCGGCCACAGTCTGCAAATGTCACATTTTGTCAAAATCATTTCAGCAACTGTTGTTCACAGGCATGTCCAAAGACGGGGTGATGCAACAGGATCCTGTGGGACTGGACTTGGAGTCTCTCGGCACTCATTTCATCCGGTAGGAAGAACAATGCTGTCGCAGGTTCTCAAGTGTGACAATAATTTGGGAATCTCCAAATTCAACATGCTCCAAATCCAACTAATTTTGAGATTTTGGGCAGAGGTTGGGGAGGAAGAATAACAGGCCAAGAATCATTCAATAGGCCTGGTTCTCCCTTCTGTGCCAGGAAGAAAACCTAGAATATAAAGGTTCATCTTCTACCAACCTTCGAAATTATGCTCTCCACCCTTTCAACCTGCATCTCACCTCCTCTTCTCTCCACCCACAAATACAAACACACACACACACACACACACACACACACATATACACACACAAAGTCACTAATTCTGGAAGATTGGAAGAATAATAGCAGCAGCATTAATGCCACCAGTAATTAACATTCACTGGGAGCTTACTAGGCTGAGCATTTGCTCAACTTTTTCTTTAAACGGGTTCTTCAGAAACCTTAACAGGCTTACGCCTGTAATCACGTGGATTGCTTGAGGTCAGGAGTGTGAGACCAGCCTGGCCAACCTCCTCTTCACTAAAAACACAAAACGTAGCAAGCGTGGTGGCGGGCGCCCGTAATCCCAGCAACTCAGGAGGCTGAAGCAGGAGAATCGCTTGAACCCAGGAGGCAGAGGTTGCAGTGAGCCAAGATCATGCCACCGCACTCCAGCCTGGGCAACAGAGCGAGACTCCGCCTCCCCACTCCCCAACCCCCAAAAAAAGAAACCTTGACTGGACTTCTGAACAAAGAACACGTGGACACTGAATAGCTGCCCTTCACCCCACAGCTTAGTTTTGTTACAGAATGTGGCCAACCCACATGACCCTCTTCCACTTCAACTCTTGTCATAGTTTACCCGTCAGAAGGCTCCCCAGAGAGGGAATGTGTTTCCTCTGCTCAAACTCACTCCTGAGGGGGAGGGGTCAGCATACCTCAGAGCATCCCAAATATTCTTTGCTAGTATGGAGTTAGAGGACGGAGGTGTGGAACAAAATGGCCCCAGCCTCTTAGATGGCGGGCACCCACTGCTAGCAATGTAAGGGAGAAATGACCTGCCAGATTTTTCATTCAAAAAACTTTATAAATTTTTAAATCTTACTCTTTCAGAATGAGCCATAAATGGGTCAAATGATACAGAATAGTCTAATAGATGTGGTATAAATTCTTTATAATTATGGAAATGGTAGCTTCCTTATTGGTCACATGAATCGTGTAACATGTAATTCCCTGTCTCAAGTTATTAATAATGGATACACAGTTATCAAATTGTTTTAATGAACACTTTTAAAATACTTTCTGTCACTGAAAGCAAATATTTTATTGTAGACAGATATGCTTGTATGAGTGAACTTAAATGTCCCATTATTACTACTGCTAATTTAGTGTAAATCTTGTTTTAAAAAAAAAATTGACAGCAATGACACACCAATTACCAAAAGAATAGATACTTACATTTGGAATTATACACAAGGGTCTTATTTTTACTATCTCTAAAATAAACACTCCTTACTGATCTGTACACATCAGTATATAAAGAAAATAAATTCGGGATTGTGTCTCCAAGGAAAACTACCCAACTGTCAGGCAGAGATTGGCAAATCTTCCAACTTAATAGAAAAATTAGCTTTCTTGCTCAAAAAAAAATTCTACTTTGGGTCATAGAACTTATCCCACCTTGATAAACTCAGCGGGAAGAAATAAGGCAAGCTAGTATCATCATAGCAAAATAAAGAGTGTAAAATGTTTAGGAAAGAGGTCCAAATTGAAAAGAGTTAGGACCATTTAGGGACCAAACCATCTGGTCCCGGAATTCTCTGAGCAGTGCTTCATATCTGGTGTGAGCATAACGCTGGAAACAGGAGCACCTCCAAATGCCAAGGAGCAACACCTGAGCCAAGGCTTTCACCTGCCAGGGGAGACCAGGAATCTTATAAGCTCTCAAAGTTGGCACTGCTTTTGATGGATATATGGAGAAACAGCTGGGAATTGTGCCCTCAGCTGCCCCTGGGGAAGGAAGATCTAGAATTTGTTTTGTTTGGGAATTTTTTTCTTTTTTTTTTTTTTTTTACCATCAAAGCCCCGTATGAGCCACAAAAATATCGCACAAGAACACCTGCTTGCAAAAACAAAGATCCAGATGGCACAGCTGAAAGCACTGTTTCCTGGTATCACCAGGCTAGAATAAAGACCTCCACAGCATCTTGAGAGAGACACAGAGAAATACCTGCAGTAACAGAGAATGGTTAAGTCACCCTCTGATTGCAGGTAACAACTTAGGTTTTCACCAGCTAAGGAAATAGTTTTTCTCAGCACAAGGAATTGGAGTCAGGGAGAGATGAGTCCAGATTCTCGCTGACCTGCTCTCTCTCTAACTGTACTGGACATCTTTTGTATTGTCTTACCAGTAGTGCCGCCCACCCCCAGCACTTCTCAGAGGGTTATAATAGGATCTTCTATGGTAGTACAATATAGACCACCCCTGGCCACAGATGATTGGTTCAGATGGGGCACCTTATCTAGACTGGGCCTATCAGAGTCATCCCCTGGTACTTTGAAACTGAGAAACCTAAGGCAGTTTTTCCTAGGGTAGCCAGAATTGAGGATATGTAAACTCAGGAGGTTTTGACAAAAAGATAGAGAAGTTTAAAAATCTAGATAGTAGTAAGAGGGGATAATGAAACAGACGCAGAGAAGAAATGAGAATCCAAGAGAAAGTCTCAATGGTGATTTGAGTCTTTGGTTCCAGATGTTCTATAGGCCCTAATCCCATTTATAAGACATCCCAGTATCCTCATAACAAATTCCTCATTTTGCTTAAGCGCATTAGAAATTTCAATAATGTGCAACTGAGGAGTACTGAGTAATAATATATCAGGTAAATGAGAGCCCAGTTTTGCAGCTGTGCTGATAGGAAAGATTCAACTACACAACATTTACAAGAATAGGAAACTTGGCTGGGTGTAGTGGCTCACACCTGTAATCCCAGCACTTTGGGAGGCCAAGGCAGGAGGATTGCTTGAGTCCAGGAGTTTGAGACCAGCCCAAGCAACATAGCAAGGCCCTATCTCTACACAAAATAAATAGATAGATAGATAGATAGATAGATAGATAGATAGATAGATAGGAAGTGGGCATGGTGGTATGTGCCTGTGGTCCCAGCTACCTGGGAGACTGGGGTGGGAGGATTGCTTGGGCTAGGAAGTTCGAGGCTTCAGTGAGCCATAATTGTGCCACTGCACTGCAGCCTACAGAGACAGCCTCTGTCTCAAAAAAAAAAAAGAATAGAAAACTGCCCAAGAGGCAGGGAGGGCCAATGTGTGACCACAGTGGTTTCTCTCCTGTTCCACCTCTCGCTGTGCCCTGCTTAGTCTGTATGTTAGGGGCTCCCCCTAGTATTCTGGGACTCCTTCTCCATGGATATTTTTATCCGAGTAAGATCAGATTAAAATATACATCAAAGGAAGTTTGGGAGTGGTAAATATAAATAAGCAATCAGCCTAAAGTGTATGAAAACATAGGAAGAGCTATTCCACCTAAAGGTTGGGGCATGAGGCATGGACAGAGGGGGTGTTCACTGAAGATCCACATTGCTCTCCTAATTGGATGCTTCTAGATTGTGAATCACCGCCTACTTCCATCAGTGAATCAGAAAGACATCTGAGGCAAAGGTCCCACTATTCTAAAACTGCTCTGGGTCATTCAAGTCTATGTTTATAATAGGCTATCATCTCTAGAACTTCTGTGCCTACTTCTGCATTTAAATATTCTCGAAAACCTTTACCAACTTATTTTATTTTTATTATAGGTTCTCAAAAGAGAAATATCAGATCTCCTAAACTCACCAGTTTAAAACCTAGGAAGTTTTACAACCCAGTATATAATTAAATCCATTAGGTATGTTAAAAGAAAAACTTGAGACAAATTAAATGTAATAGTTTAATTGAACAAGAATGAGCCTCGAAACCAAAACAGCTTCAGAGAATATCAGCCTGCAACGTAGTCTGGCGGCATTTATGGACAAAAAATGTAAGTGAGGTACAGAGACAGCTCGACATTTGCTTTGTTTGAATATGGTCTGAGGGGTTGGCCACCGAAGACTGACTGAAGCTCAACTGCAGTGATTGGATATGACTCAGTTGTGTATTACAAAAGTACTCTCCTAAGTTAGGCTTTCATTTAGTTTAGGTACTAACTTAGGTTGTAGTTCTTTATGTGAGGAATCAAGTATGGCGGCATCCTCAGGCCAACTTAAGTTTCATTTAACAGGTATTTAATACTGATTATATTCATATTTATGTAGCTCATTTTACCTCAATTAGCACAGAAAATTTCACTTTAGAGTTTGTCTTTTAGAATCAGGAGATGGCCAGAAAATCTCCCCCATTAATTACATTTATACCTAAAGTTGCTATAGGTTTAAAAGTGTATTTTTAAGTACTCCTCCAAAGACAGCAGTAACATTTTAGCGGAAGCTTTTCCTGTTTGCTTGCTTGGAATTGGTTGAGTTTTGTCATGGAATTACTTGAGAACTGCTGTGCTGTAATTCCTGGCTGTAGCATGAACCCATCCCTTTGTGGAGGTCCAGTGAAACTACTGTTGAAGGAAGTGCCAGCTCCTCAGTACTGAAGGGCAGTCTCTCTGACTCAGGTGAAAGAGGCACCCACTGGGTATGAAGTACCCACAGGTGCTCACAGGTAGAGTAGAGGGGCATGGAGTGTTGCCAAAGTCAAAGGGCTACAAACAGAAGAAAGTCAAAGTCCCAGTGTGTTCATGCAAGGACGGCCAGAGCCAGGCCAGCTGCTATTCAGAATCTAGGCAATCACATGGATGCTATGTGGACCTTTGAGGAAGTTCTTATCAACAGCACTCAGGAGCCCAGTACCAACATGGCCCCCCATCAAAAAGAAAACAAACAACAACAACAACCCCTTCATATGCGCATTTCAATCCATTCCCTTTTCATCAGACGTGAAAGAGCAGCTGGGAGGACCCACATTAGTGATGATGTTCATTCTGCCTTTATTCCTATGCTGGAGATGGGAAAACGGCTGTCCTTGCAAACATCCTCCACGAGCCACATCAGTGTAGGTTTAAGCAACAGATTTCCTCCCCAGTAAAGAGGTGGCCTGGCACCAGGCACAGTGGCTCACACCTGTAATCCCAGCACTTTGGGAGGCCGAGGTGGGCAGATCATGAGGTCAGGAGATAGAGACCAGCTTGGCCAACAGGTGAAACCCCATCTCTACTAAAAATACAAAAATTAGCTGGGTGGTGCATGCCTGTAGTCCCAGCTACTTGGGAGACTGAGGCACGAGAATCGCTTGAACACAGGAAGTGGAGGTTGCAGTGAGCTGAGATTGTGTCACTGCACTCTCGCGTGGAGACAGAGCGAGACTATGTCTCAGATAAATAAATAAATAAATAAATAAATAAATAAATAAATAAATAAATAAATAAAAATAAGATGTGGCCAGGCTTATGGAAAAGGGCAGCCTAAGGATTAGGCTATGTCCTTCCTAAACCACTCAAAGTCTTAAATTTTCGTTTTTTGTTAAAGCAAATTATTACTTGAAGAGTACATTCTACATTTTAGAGCAGAATCCTTCAAAAAAAAAAAAAGATAAATCAAAAACCCCCAAGATATTGAAAAAGCACACGCTTTACAAGAAATTAAATTGTCCTGCTCAGGTTAGAATGACAAGATGGCTGCTTGCTTATTTTAAAAATATCAAAAGCAAGACTGGCCAAAAAGAAAAAAAAAAAATACGAGGGAAAGTTTTGGTTTCCATTACCTATATTTGTGTAAAAGCTATGTGTTGTTTTAACTAAACATCTGGTCTTTGTCTCTCATGTACAGAATTCTGAGTTTTCTTGACACTTTGGCAAGAGGTACCACAACCCCCTGCCAGGCCAGTAAAAATCACACATTTTTCCTGCAAGAGAAAAAAAAGTCAATAAAAATGAAACATTAAAAAAAAGTAAAAGCTTGAATTGGAAAGCTGTGCTGTAGAGAGCCTCCTTCCTAATCAGCTTTACATGATTGCTTTAAAAAAATCTTTAAAAATACTACCGTTCTCTATTGTTTGAAAGATCTAATAGAGATATTGAATGTTTGCTCAACATATTGCTCTAAAATACATCCTTTAGATATAGGGACCTTGCCATTGATTCAATTTTCCAAAGTAAATCATGTGAATTAATTTTTATAAATATTTAATGTTTATTCTTGTACAAACTGATTCTTTAAGTTACTTCAACTCGAGATGAATTTCAACTGCTTTTACTAGATGGCGGAATAATCTCTGTCTTACATTCACATCAGCACCTTCTAAAACCCTGGCATTATCATCTGTCATAGTAAAAAGCAGAGAAGTAAATACAATCCTGCTCTCCAAATATGACAAGCTCATTATAACAAGCCACTCATAAATCCTGAAACAAAAAGTACTATCATACATTTTTTAATAAGAATTTTTTACAATTTGCATAGGATGTTTTTATTTGGAACAAAGGCAGGTATTTCTTTCTCCTTGCCACACATAATGCTGAAATGAATTATGTGGTAATACTACCATCCGCCTCGCCTCTAAAGAAGGCCTGAATTAGTTCACAAATGGTTGCAAAATACTTTGCAAACATGAAATGCAAAATAAGACTCTAATGCCTATAAATACTGCCTTATAACAACTAGGCTATACTTAGATGGAAAAGAAGAAATAAACATTATAAAAAGGCAAGTGCCCTGGAAGTATGCTGCTGGGTTGAGGAGAAGGGCTCCATAATGGGGCTCCTCCAGATATTAAATTAACCACCTTTTGGTAGCCCTCACTGTGACCTCAAGAAGCATAGAACTATGCATAGAGTGAGCTGCCCCTTCTACATAAAGATTTAAGTAGAAACTTGCATCCCATGGCACAAAACCTCTTATTTTAAATATTTACTAGAAGTGCAAATAGACAAGAACCTTACAAAGTCAAAAACCCAAACTTAAGTCAGCTCCTTTTCTGACTGGTGAAATTGAATTCCCATTCTACCTGCCTGCCCGAAGTTAGGATGGGTCTAGTGGGCATAGAGACATGGTAAGCAAGCAGAGAATCCTTTTCTGTTCTAAAGTGGGCCTGGTGGAAGACCCTGAAGCATCACCAGGAAGCACTCCCTGGGACTGCGCAGTCTCTGTTCCTACCTGTCCTGGTGTTTGGGCACAACTGACAACCATCAACACAGTAAGATCCATCAGAACATATTGAACTTATGGAGCTGCATACTCAGCTGGAAACAGAAAAATCAAAATTCACATTCAACCTATTTATACTTAATTGTATGGAGCTCAGTCTGGGAAAGTCTTCAATGTGAAATCCCAAAAAGATGATGTTAAGACATTATGATTTCACAACAAGCCACAAACCTAGGCCAACACTGGGGAAAAATAATTAAACAACTTCAGTTGTAACTCCTATTTCACATAATAATAAAAAATTATCAATTAACTTAGAAATAAAATTTCCTGGGCATCTGTGCAATAGACAATGAAAATACTCCTATGTTCTACACAAGCAAGCTCCTTCCCTCACAAAGTTTGCGGAGCCATGGATGGTTCAGGACAAGTCAGAGTGATAAGAGCAATGATTAGCAAAGAAAAACCAGTTATCTCTTAGAAATATGGAAGTCAAGAGAGACTTTTCACAACATATCATACCTCAGTTGAGGCCCAAACAGTGAATAGGTGTGAGAAGGAGAGTGGCCAGTGGACAAACGTTACATGCACCGGAAAATCATGGGCAGAGGCCTGGAGGTGAGAGAAAGCTCATCTATTTGGAGGAACAGAAAGAAGTTCATCATCAAGCAAGAAGCTGGTAGGGGGTGGCAAGAGTCCATGCAGGCAAATAAACAGAGATAAACAGAGTACAGATCATGAAGGGTAGGCAACCTGAGTGATTCTGAGGGAAATGGGAAACAACTGAAAGACATTAAGAAAGAAAGTCATAAATGTACTTTGGGATGCCAAAGAGGGTGGATCACGAGGTCAGGAGATTGAGGCCATCCTGGCTAACACAGTGAAACCCCATCTCTACTAAAAATACGAAAAATTAGCCAGGCATGGTGACACGTGCCTGTAGTCTCAGCTACTTGGGAGGCTGAGGCAGGAGAATCACTTGAACCCAGGAGGCGGAGGTTGCAGTGAGCCGAAATCACATCACTGTACTCCAACCTGGGCAACAGAGCAAGACTCCATCTCAAAAAAAAAAAAAAAAAACTTGTCTGATTGCGCCATGGAGAAAGAATTGGAAAAGATCAAGAAAAGGATCTAGGCAAGAGAAAAATGACAAACTGAGTTATGGCCATGGGAGTGGAAAGAAGCAAGCAGATTTAAGAGCCATTTAGAAGTTGGAAGAGAACAGACTTTATCAGGCAGACTAGTATAGTCATTAAGTTCAGACTGCTTGTGTTCATACCCTGGTTCTGACACTTACAGGGAAAGTTGTTTAATCCCTCTGCACCTCAGTCTCCCTTTCTGAAGAGCAGGCACAATAGTAGTAGCTGTTTATGGGATTATTATGACAGATGAGTGAGTTAATTCACAAAATACTTAGAAGAATTTGTGGAACATGATAAATGCTTTAAAAAATTGGCTTTTATTATTATTGAGTGTAACAGTCCGAAACCAGAAACACAATTATCATCAACTGTAGAATAAGATGTGGGAGGAAAAAGGAGGAAATAGGGATCTCACAAGGGAATTTAGCCTGGATAAATGAATGGATGATAGTAACCTTGCCAGTTATAGACCTGTTGCTGCTCAGCTCCACATCTACCCTTCAATGCATGCTTCGAGATAAGGGAGATGGACCCAGTAAGCATTTCTCCTTTGCATAAGGGATAATTTTAAGTTCCGTCAGTAGAAGGTACTGAAGGGTTACTAAAGCAAAGAGGTACTTTTCCTGATCTAATCATGCATCCACTTGCTTGCTTCTCTGTGTGCAGTGGCCAGTAGTGCATGTGGGGTCATCCAATGGTGCTCACCCCCATCAGGTTTCAGTGAGAGATTCCTAGGAGTCTCACAGATATTCTAGAAGTTGCCTGGCCTACCTACATTCCAAAAGGTCTCCTGCTTGAGACTACAGATAAGTTCTGGCCTGGAGCAACACAGCAAACCTCCCTGCCATCACACTTTCTCCAATATGATTTAAATTCCAACCAGCTTGTTCTTTCCTTGGATATTGTCTCTCAACTGTAGTATATTCTTCACCCCTTTATAGTTAATTTCCTGTTATGATTAATAATTATTTATATTAATCACTTTCTGTTCAAGTTACTGTGTGTTTTCTGTCTCCTGATTGGACCCTGACTGATGCAGTACTATTCATCATAATGAGAAACATAGGAGGAAAAATAGGTATGGAAAAGATAAATTCCATTTCGGACATACTGAACTTGAAATGCTTGTGGGATGTCCAAACAGCACTGTCTGGTAGGAAGCTGAGTGTTTGGGGGTTCAAAAGCTCAAGAGAAGTGACCAGGCTGGAGAGATAGGCTTAGAATTGAGTAGTCCTAGAGCCACTAAAATCTTAGCAAATGAAGCGTGTATTTAAATGTCACAAGTCCGAGAGAGAGATTTTTTTTTAATTTTTCATATGCTTATATGTCTCATCAAGAGATCCTAAACCAATTAATCTGTATGTATGTATACAGTAGCACATTTCAACAAAAGATTTATGGTGATTTCATACTGTATATGTTCTATATCTGTTAACACTTTCAAAGTTAAATGAAGATATAATTGAAAAGAGCCAAGCCCCATTTTGTTTGTTTGTTTGTTTTGTTTGTTTTTTCTTTTTATTGAGATAGAGTCTCACTCTGTCACCCAGGCTGGAGTGCAATGGTGTGCTCTCAGTTCACGGCAACCTCCGCCTCCCGAGCTCAAGCGATTCTCCTGCCTCAGCCTCTCGAGTAGCTAGGATTACAGGCATGTGCCACCACTCCTGGCTAATTTTTGTATTTTCAATAGAGATGAAGTTTCAGCATGTTGACCAGGCTGGTCTCAAACTCCTGACCTCAGGTGATCTGCCCACCTCAGCCTCCCAAAGTGCTGGGATTACAAGCATGAGCCACATGCCTGGTCCAAGCCCCATATTAATAAGAGAATTCTAATTACCTTCCAAACTTGGAGGCCCAACCTGGTGAAGGCAGGGAGCAATTAGTCATATGTGGATGCTGACTGTAATCAGGAAAACTCTAATGGATATGCCAACATCCCAAGTAGCAGCACTGAAAACTGGTGAGCTGCTAAATTTGCATTTTATTTGAAAATGACAACTAGATAAAAATATATTTTGAAAAAGACCCAAGCTGATGCCTTCTGCTTTTTCTGAGGTATGAATTCAGTCAATAAAACTTGCCCCTTGATTCATCCATTTCTCAAGAGTTTGGATCTACTGACTACACACACACACACACACACACACACACACACAGAAATTCCATCAGCATTTTGCAAAAGAACAATTTGGAAGAGGAATGTATTAAATCCTCAGGGAAATTAAACCCAAATAATCCAATAATGGCATTACAAAATTAACACTAGACTATGAATTGAATTAATTGCCTCCTACTGCGGGATTCTTGGCTACCACAGACCAAAACAAATGAAGCCAATGATGTCAAATGCCTTAAGAGAGACCACAGGCAAGTTTGTATCACAAGAGTTCACCCACTGTGGTTTTTCAACTTTCTGGCTTGTTCTGGAGATCAATACGAAGAAAGATCTTCACTTCTGCCATCTCATGTCTCAAATTACATACGGTAGGTTGGTGAGAGATGTGAGAGGTGGCCCAGTGCTAGACACAACAGAGCAATTTTACGACTCTTTGTAAATTACCTCTAACTGTCTGTGTCTAGAAGTAGCTGGACTGTTGGAAATCCATGCAAGTCTTTTTCTCCTGAAAGGGCTGAGGGACTGGTGGGAACAAGTAAAGGTGTCTCTAGAACCCAGGCAGTCTAGTGATAAGGCAGATATTTAAGAACAATCAGCTGCTCCAAAAGAGATTCGCTTTGGCATTTCAGTAAATACGCATTTATTTCTGTAAATTCTCTTTTAATGCCATGATGTCAGCATGCCTTTGGCAATACGTGATTACCTAAATAATATGTGTCCTGGGACCAGCAAAATTAGCATGTATATGACTTACCAGGCCCCTGCTCATCTTCCTAAGGACTTTGAGAGGGAAGGAAGGATGCAGCATCTTGATGGAAAGAAAATTTTGGTGATTTACACAGCTTTACAAAATAAGACCCCTAGAGCAAATACAGAGGGTCTGACTGCCTCCAGCTTCTCCTGAGACTCCAGTTTGTCAAAATGCCTCTCGAGTATTTGCTCGTATACACATCCTTCACGTTACAGCTGACACTGACCCCTGAAGCTTTTTAATTACCAAATAGCATTTTACAAAAAACTAATTCATGGCATTTTGTTGGGATATTATAATTTTTTCACATTCTTAATTTTGCTTGACATTTTGAAAATACTATGCCTGACTCTTTTGTGCAGATTAAAGAAAAAAAAAAACCCAGCGCTAGCATGGATTAAATACTTCTTTTTCCTTCCCTCAAGAATTGACACAAACACCAAAAACAAAATACTTTTTGTTTAAGCTTAGAGAAATGAAGCATTCTGTTTGTTTGGAATCTTAATTACTATCGCCCCAAACTTACCTAATTAGAAACTCTTTTATAATGAGGAAAATTGTTTTCAAAGTTAATGAATTTGCAAGCACAAACATTGCTGTCTTCCCAGAATGAATTATTCACATTCCTTACATGCATATTTTAGTTGTACACTCTAATTAATATTAGTACTTAAAATGTGTGAGATGGATTTCACTGTTAAAAAAAACTTGCCTTTGTTTTTAGACGATATAAAAACACCACAATTTTTTTCTCCTCTCATAAACATTGGGCTGCACATAGAGACTTAATTTTAGATTTGGACAAAATGGAAATTATTTCATCAAAACTATTCATTTTATTGACTTTAGCCACTTCAAGCTTGTTAACATCAAACATTTCTTGTGCAGATGAATTAATGATGTCCAGTCTTCACAGCAAAGAAAATTATGACAAATATTCTGAGGTAAGTTTTTAAAGTCTCTCTGAGTAGCATTAATTATATAATATTAATCCTAAGTCTAATGATTTTGTAAAGAGTAAGAAGTAAGTTGGTGTGTACTCTGTTTTATTGTCAAACTTCAGCCTTCCTCTGACAATGTATACATGTGACTTGTATTATTTAGCACAGCAGCGATCAGGCTGGCTTCTGTCATAACAATTGTACTGGTGAGTATGGTACTTAGCAAGCATACAGCACATTAATAATTTTCAATCAACTCACAAGTGCATATTTGTAGTGAATGGTTGGCAGAACTAAGATGTGGATACATTTCAGCTGGACATTCAAAGTGTTTTAAACTGAAAACAAACAAAAAAAAAACACATTTATTTTGGGCTTAGCAATGACAAACTGGCCAATGTGTACTAAATCTATACCTTAATAAAGTGTCTACCCCTAGATGGTAAAATTGCAAATTGTTTTTATTTTCTTTCACATGTTTTGCAAATCTGCTGAAATTAGTGTGTATACTCATTTTACTCAAGCAATAATCAGAAAACAATCATTTAAAAATCTCCATATGGACAAGCTCCTATGGTAAAGACTAAATCTAATTAAATATTCTCTGTATTTGAGATGCTTCCTACAAAGTTGGCATATTTGTGATGCAGTAACCCATAAACCAATGGGTTCTTTACTAAAAATGTATTTTGTATTCTAATAAAAATGCAATTGGTTTCTTGAGAAAGCTTTAGAGTGGAACCCTCAGTAAGATGGAATAAAAAAAAGAAATTCACTGGGCCTCCTACAACTATACCCCAAAAACTGGCCAGCATCTCTGTTTCGATGTACCACGTTTCCATGTGCCTCTTTGGCCTTTAAAGAGAACCATGAAAAAGGAGTGGGAAGTTTCTCCAAAATCAAATTACAAAAATATATAAAATATTCCATAAACAACATGAATCAAAAAAAAACAAAAGAGAATAACTGCAGTAAAATAAACTTTTGCCTCATTTCAGAACTTCATTATGTTCCTGCTGCTTGAACTCATTGTTGTATTCACTATATATATTTTATAAATATTTTATGGTTGTCTTACAATAGTCTAGGGACAGAGAAACTAGATTGCTTTAAAAAGCTTAACACAAATTATTTATTAAAAAATTCTGCACATAAGAACACAAATTTTGTTTATAGCTTTAACAATTCTGCAGATTAAAGTCTAGATTTCAGTTAATTGGGGGCTTAAATCTATTGCTTATAACAACAGTATGTTATTGTAATGGTCATTTCTAATTATAGCCTAGAGGCTACCCAAAAAGGGAAAGAAGCCTCAATTTTGAGGAATTAAAAGATTGGGGACCAAAAAATGTCATTAAGATGAGTACACCTGCAGTCAACAAAATGCCACACTCAGTCACCAACTTGCCATTGAGATTTGGGAGGACCACTGAAGAAGAAAGAAGCGCTGGAGCAACAGCCAACCTGCCTCTGAGATCTGGAAGAAATATGGAGGTGAGCCTCGTGAGACGGGTTCTTAACCTGCCCCAAAGGTTTGGGAGAACGACAACAGCCAAAAGTGTCTGCAGGACGCTGAGTGATTTATGTCAAGGATCCTTGCATTCACCATGTGCCAATGACTTGTTTTACTCCATGACCTGCCAGCACCAAGAAATCCAGAATCCCGATCAAAAACGATCAAGGTAAATACCTGAAAACCAGTCAAAGTGCATGGGCAGTTATATAGAGGTGGTCTAGAAACTTTAAAAATGACTACACCTTTTCAACATAAGTTTCTAAGACAGTAAGTTTCCTAGAAGGAGAGGCAAAGACACAAGGAACTGAATATCTGTACATTGGGAACTATAGAAGGCCAGGTATAATAAGCATGGCTCAAGGTATAAAATCATAAGATGGCTTCCCCTAAGCCACATATGAGCATCAGTCTCATTATCCTATAGCTGCTCACTAAGTCCATGCAATGACAGGATATTGTCCGACACGGGACCTCTCCCACATAAAAAGCCTCACAGGAGAGAGTCGTTCAGGTGTAAAGGACCCCATCTCAATAATCCAGGTCTCAAACGCAGCAAGTTTTCTTTCCTGACTTTTAATCAAAGTGTTTTCTTTTTTCTGGATCTCATCTTATAAACTCTGTTATAATCATTATTTATATTAATTAAGAAATATGTATTATCTCCTATGTATACATCAGAATGTAAGATTTAAAAATTAATAAGCTACCTACCTATTATTTTACAGTAGAGAGTGTATGCTTTAAAAAAAATTTTTTTATATGAAGTAGAACATGATGCTTTAGTTAAGACTTGAAGAAAGTACAGTGGCAGACTGTGTCACCTTATCTGAGAGACCTTCTCAGGACACTCCAGGTTTGTTTTTTTCCATGGTACTTATCCCCATCTGACATATATTTAGGGTCCATGTCTTTTCCATTTCTTTTCCATGTGACTTATCCCTATCTGACATATATTTAGGGTGCATTGCCTTTATTAGAATTTCAGTCCTACAAATCCCATAATTTTAGTCCACTGCCATATCCCCAGAGCCTAAGAACTGTGTCTGCCACATAGTAAGCCCTCAATATTTGACAGAATAAATGAAATAAGAGAGGCACTAATAAGGTCCTGCAGAGTCAGAAAGGTCAGAAAAAAAGAGGATGTTTCTGTATGTGGAAACCTGCCTTTGAGAAGCAGCTTTCTCTTGAACATTCGGAGACTGGTGGGAAGAGGGAGGTCATTTTTAGGCACTAAAGCAAGGTGAGCCAAGAACAGCTGAGGCACCCTTTGGCAAGAGCAAAATGTATGCGAAGAGGAGAGAAAGAAGGCTAGACAGAGTAAGAGCAGAGAGCGCAGATATTGAGGACCTGGACAAGGACTTGGGGCACCATTCATCAGGAGAGGGAGAACCGCTGACATTTCTGCTGAGGTTCTGGGGTGTCATACAGAGGCACAATTGACAGCTAATCAGATGTTGGGAGTGGGGCGGTATGGAGGGAGAGAGATGAATCAATGATAAGTGTTTGGGCCTGAGTGCCCATCACAGATTCAGCATCTCCCCAATATCTCGCTCATGTCAAGTGCAACACAATTCAACTCAAGTATAATTAGGCAGTTAGGACTATGGCCTGTATTTGTATGGACTCTTGCATGCTGTTGTTCTGATGGGTGAGAACATTTTGCACTGCTTACATTTTAGGAGACTGGTATTCCAGAAAATGGATGATGCAGAATTGAAACAAGAAAAATAAGAAACCTGGAGCCTGTCCCTAAAGCTGTGGCCTGTAATCTACAAATGGCTCTATAGCGAAGACCACAAGGAAGAGCAGCTGCTTACATTTCATCAGCTATGGATCATCAACGGCAATTTTTCCTTGTCAGTACGATTATAATAGTATCTTGAAAGTTGTAAAAATTTAAAGCATATTTGTTATGTAAAGTTAAAAGGATTTTTGTCTGAATAAAAAAGAGCATTGCAAATGCTTTAGAAATCTCTGGTAATTGAGAGAGAGAGACAGAAGACCCTCCTCACTACCCTATATAAAAATCATAGACACGGTTACACTTAATTAAAAAAAAAATTAAACAGAAGAGCACCCTGAAAAACATTATGATGGAAATTAAATAATTTTCCAGAATAACATGGTTGACAAATAAGTGAACAAGGATTACAAATCACTTATAAACATGTTTCTGTACACCCTTTCTATCATGTCAAATGTTAATGAATCTGTGATCAATTGAAATGTAAATATCATGTAATACTACAAAATAAAAACTCTTAGACTTTAGGGAGATAAAAGAAAAAGGCAACTATGACTTACCTCTTTTAGTGTCTCCTCTGTCTACATCCAGAAATTTGCTTCTGGTGAGTTTCTTTTCTCCTCATTTAACATTTCAAGTTTTTGGTTTGCAAAAAGATCTGGCTATTCCTCAACTAAGAATTTATAAATTCAGTACCCCACAACACAAATGCACAGTGACGTGCCTTTAATCCTAAGGATATGAAGTCCTTGATCAGATATAACTAGTTTATTGAACAGTCTCAAGTCCACTGGGCGCACACAGGAAATGGTTTTATTTTTCTCCCATTGTGCCCCCCGCTGGGCTGTGTTGAATCTCCTGCCCCTGCTGATCAAAGTTCCCTTAATGATACCCTGGACATACTGCATAACTCCCTCAGTCACTTCCTGATATTAAAAAACTTTGTCAAGTCCAGTTGAAGACGCCAACCTCATATCCAAAAATAAAATGTCCCCACCCACCCCCATGGCTGGCTGGGCTGGAGGAAGGGCCTAAAGTAGGAAAGGGGCAGGTCTGCTCTTTCTCCCTTCCTCCCCTTGCTCACCTGAGAGGTAGGGTGCTGGGAGGGAACACGGTAGGCTCTGAAAAACAATCTCCCCTCCTATCTTCTCCAGGGCACAGGAGGAATGGGGATAGTGGGGATGGTCAAGAGAAGCGGTCTCCTCCTCTCTATATAAAGTTGCTGCTTCTACAAAAGCGTTCTTCGGGAAGACTTGCAGGGGCCTTCACACCGGTCACCTACCTGGGGGCTCTGGATGCTACTTGATCTCTTCCAGCTACCCCCATCTCATCTGTTCTCCCCATAGTTTTTATTGCCAGACAGAAAGGCTCAAGCCAGCCACCCTCCCAGTGCCCGCTTGATGCATAGAGAATGCAGACATCCCAGCCAGCCCAAGGGTGGACTGCAGGTTGCCACTCCACTGCCCCCCATTGTCTCCACCCCTCTTGTCCCTGTTTAGGAGGGGGCAGGCCGGTCACAAGTCTACTGCCTAAGCAAGCAGCCAGTCAGAAGTAGCATGCAGTGCGCCTGTCAAAACCCCATATTCTAGAAGTGGTTTTCTAGGAACCACTCTTACTTGGCTTCTTGGGGGAGCAGCAACTGCAGCAGGCCCCCTCCAGGGCAGACTCTCATACCTGCACGTGTTGGAAGGGCACGGCCAAGGCAGGGAGGGCTGCTGTGGCTCTGCCAGGTCTTAGCAAACCACGAGCGGGTGTCTGGCTCCTGCCATCCATGGTTCTCTTTACTTAGCATCTCTTCTAAAGTATTTAGCCTCTCTGTACACCTCCAGTTGTGGTCCCCGGTTGCCAATTCTGAGTGACAGAGAGAGTATCCTGCAACATCCTGCTACACTAATAAATAAAAGACCACCTGGTCCCGTGAGAGTGTATGACACAGGGAAACTTCTTGTTATAAAAATGGATTCTTTATCTAAGCCCCTAATCTACGGGAAATGTTAGCTGAATAGCCAACTGTTGGCTGTCCCCTCATCTGCTTGGCTTACTCTGTTGTGCCACCACAGCGGCTCCTTCACCAGCTTCCATAAGAACCCCATTCACGTAACTCAACGTGGAACTTGCGATTTTGCAGAGGATTTGCGGGATTGCATGGTGCAGCATTTCACTGGGAAAGTCTCCATCAGGCCTCTTCCGGGTCCCTCATTAACTGGACCACTGGCAAGTTCCCCTCCTCTCTGACTTCTGTTATTCACTCCAGAGTGGCTTCATGGGTGTGCAATCCCTGCAGTCACACAAAGCCCCACGCTTGGCTCAGTGCTCTGCTGTCACTGTCTTGAATTTCTTAAGTATTTCAAGGGGCCCCACATTTATATTTGCACTGAACCCTGCATATCATGTAGCCTGTCTTGCTTCCCCCAGACTCAGCCCTGCTGGATCCCACAACACCCGTGTTTGTTAATCAGAGCAGCTTCCATTTTCTACATCAAACCCAAAAGCCAGCTTCATGCAGGCCTGCGAGGTCTGTTCCATCCTACAGTGGGTATCAAATACAACTGTATGATTCATGAAGTGTGCTCAAAATGCAAATTTATTTTTGTGCCCCACTGCCGCTTTCTAATACAAGGGATGGGGAAGAGGGTGTGCAGAAACCTTCCTCTGACCCTCAGTGAAAGCTTGGCCAGATGCCATGAACTTCACCTCTCTCTTAAGTAATGTCAAGCCTTTGGCCTCTCTGAGTCAAAAACACACAGTCTCAATTCCATTGTCATCAACCTTTCAGCCTGCGTTCAGCTGCTCATACATTCATTCTGCACCCTTCCCTTGTTGAGGCCTAAGTCTGGAGACAGGACCGTGGTTGGCTTCTGTTCTCTCTTCCACCCTCATCTGCTGCTTCTCTCCCTGGCTGCCTTTTTGGACTGCACTGGGAGTTAAGAGAATTTGGGATGAGAGGAGAGGGGATGAGATAGTTCTCACCTGGATGGACTCACTCTCAGGACTCAGGGGATGGCGCTGCCAACCATTACCGGACCCTCTCCCTGCCATTCTGTCGTACTGTGAAACCTTCCAGGCCCCACCGTGGCCTCAGCCCTCAGCCCTGGGGCATGGGCATCCACTCCATACATGCTTATTTCTCTTCCGGAGTCCTCCTGAATAGGACTTGAAACATCTCCAGTAACTCTCTGCCTGCCGCAGCCTGTGGCTGGTTGTGCGCAGCTGACCCTCCACACCTGGCTGTGATCCCAAATGGCTCCTCTGTCCTGCTGCCCCCAGGCTCTTCAGCCTTTTTGGCTTCTGTTTTTCTCAACCTCATAGAATACATTTCCTTATCCTGTGGAAGCCCCTCCCTGATGAAGGGTGAGGAAGCAGTAATTCCAGACCCCTGGGCAGGGACACAGGTACCAGCTCACAGCAACGATGTAACAGCTCTCTCCAAAGGAATCTCTCCTGAACCCAAACACTATCCTTTTATTGTCTCCAAGTCAGCGAAGGAAATGAGGACTGGTGGAACCAGTTTCCAACAACATCCTTTAGAAAGTCTGCAAATAGTGATCTGACTTCGGAATTGTAGATCTATTAGTTTTGGGGGTTTGGGTTAAAACTTCACTTTTCACATCCTTTGCAACAAAGATGAATCTCTCCTTAAGCGGAGTGCTCACGGCTGCTAAAATGATGTTTTGTCTGAATCAATAAGCATATATATACATTTTTCTGGAGAGAGAGTTCATAATTCTTGTGGAGATTCTCAAAGGGGTTTGTAATCCCATAAAGTTTAAGAATCACTATAATAAAGTGTTATGACTAGAATTATTTTAAGTTAATATCTAATCCAACTTACAGACGAATACTGTTATCTGATTGGCCATTTAGGTGTTGAGAACACAATACCAGAACAATCAAAATCATTTCAGTAATTTAGCTTGAACTTCCTCCAAATACTGGCATTGACAGTGGGATAAAATAGAAGTGAGGTGGTCATTGTGTTTTTCTCCTTAATGTGCTTTTCCAGGCACTTCCTTCCAAATATCCGTTCCACCTTCTCTTCTCTTCCAACACTTCCTTTTCCCAAGGAAACTCCATCTGTACTGGTCCTAACCCAAGCTTCAGCTGGCCTGTGAAGGCAGCAGAGTGCGGGGCTTCAGAGGGACGCTGGGATGGGACACACCAACACACAGCAAGGGTTTTCATGGAAGGTGGCTTTCACGTGCTCTCAGGTCTGCATTTCATACATCACACTATGACAATGACCTTGAGAAATACAAAAAGGAAAAAAAAAAAAGTATTGACTCTGGGACAAATTTCTCAGTGAGAAAAATGAAAGGTCAGTGTTCACCTGACTGTGACCAACAAAATGAAATGGACAGGGAAGGTGAGTGTGTTGCCCTCCGTGTGTTTATTCCTTTTTTCCCCTTGAAGAGCTTCTTGGGAACATTATGTGAGGCTCTGTGACCCAAGTTTTCTTATTACATAATTAACACACCAATCCACAAGTTATTTCCTGAAAACATACACTTTCACATTTCCGTGCCTTCGTTCCTGCTAGTTCCTTCAGCTCAAAGGTCTTTTTTCTACCAATCAAAATCCTTTGAGACACAGGTCAAATTTGGATGTAACTGCATATGATAAAAACCTAAATAATACTGTTTTAACCAAGAGAAACTTTTTTTTCTCCTCACACCAAATGGTCGGGAAGGAAGCAGTTCTGGGCTGGCATGGGAATTCCACACCCTCATCCAGGATCCAGACCCTCCCATCCTGCTGCTGCACCGGCCCAAGTACACGGCTCCACCAGGCCAGCACGTCCCTTTCCAGGCAGTAGAAACAAAGGGGCCGGGTAAAGGGGTGCTCTTTCCTTAAAAAAAAAAAAAAAAAAAAAAAAAAGCCTGTTTAAAGAGCACCATCCAGTGGGGTGGAGAGCAAGGGGAAGGAGAGCATTAGGACAAATAGCTAACACACGCAGGGCTTAAAACCTAGATGATGGGTTGACGGGTGCAGCAAACCACCATGGCATATATATACCTATGTAACAAACCTGTACGTTCTGCACATGTATCCCAAAACTTACAATAAAATAAAATAAATAAAGCGCACCATCTGACTACTTCCTCTTTCATGTAATTGATCACCCCACTCTGCAGGTGAGACTGGGAAATGTCGTTTCTCCATTAGGCACATTGTCTCAACCACCATTACATGAAAAAAGAGCATGAATATCAAGTGGACAACTTAATGGGTTCCCCCCCCAATACGCGCTCACTGCTTTGTTATAGAAAATATGAAACATATATTAATGGTTTTTCTTCACTAAACCAGGGTTAACAGTGGTTCTATGGACATCTGGGACTGTGTCATTCTTTGTTGTGGGGACTTCCTGGTGTATCGTAGGATGCTTAGCAGCATCAGAAGCCTCTAACCACCAGAGGCCAGTAGGATCATTCACCTATTGTGACAACCAAAAATATCTCCGGACATTGCCAAATGCTCCTGAGGGTGGAGTGGGGGGTCATCCTTAATTAGAAACCACTGTACTAGACTCCTGTAATCATCTTTGACTCCCCTCCCCCCAGCTTAATAATAATAGTAATTATTAATTGTTATGATAACTATATATTTTAGCATTTAAGGCTATTTTAACCACTTCTGTTAATACTCATTTTTATGCATGAAAACTGAGCTCAGAAAGAACTTTCCCAAGAAATGAGAGCTATAGAGTGGGTTCAACCAAGGTCTGATTTTTAAGTGTTTCTCTTCTGAACCATCATCCACTGCCCTGTTCACTACCACACAACCACCTGCCATCCAACCCTGCAGCATAATAAGCATTCAGGAAACATGCATTGAATTATGTTTAAATAAGAAAAAAATAGATACACTGAAGCCCAGGAGTAAATCCCTGGCATTTTAAAACACTATATAAAGATTTTAGAAGGAAGGGAGGCAGGCAGGAGTGGCAGGGGAGAAAGGAAGAGAGGAGGCAAGGTACGAAGAGGGAGAAGAAGGAAGAGAGGGGAAGGGAGGAAGAATGGGAAGAAAGAAGGACCATAGATTCCTGAAGAGCTTTAGTTTAGTTGTTCTTTAAGGTATCTACTTCTACAGCAGGCAAGGAGATGCCTACCTTACCAGTCATGAGTGATTGTAAAAGGTAAAAGCATCACAGAATACAAACCTGACCACTTTTATCTTGGACTCTCAAGGAGCAAGTCATGTTTCTTGATTTTTATCCTTTAGCTAACAAGGTGCTATTGTTGATGATAAAATGTGACTGTCAGTTTCTGCTTCAGTAGTAAAACTGAAGTGGTCCAAGCCAGGCACGGTGGCTCACGCCTGTAGTCCCAGCACTTTGGGAGGCTGTTGGGTAGATCACTTGAAACCAGGAGTTCGAGACCAGCCTGGGCAACATAGTGAGATTCCATCTTTATTATTTTTTTTTAATTTTGTAATAAAAGGAAATTGCAGCCATCCAGAGAGCCACTGAAATATGCAGTCATGGCAAATGGAGTGAAGGCAAAGGCAGTCAGTAGGTAAACTTCTGCCTGGATGGGTCTTGCCTCCCTGGCTTATTTGCGGTCTGCTACAGATCTCACTTATGAATTAGGACAAAGCAGTAAAGGAATTAAAATCAATCAGAAGTAAGTTTGCTCCTGCGCACTGGCATGAATCGTAGCAGCCGTCCCCTCCCTCTCACTCAGATGGGCGTGCGAAGCTGAATGCTCTGTGGAAAACAGAATCACTTGCTTCTTGGAGTCAGGCCTGTCTTCGGAAAATAGTATGTGGTGAGCATTTGTCCCTCTTTATTATATCCAGTGTTTACTTGGATTTCTTATTAAGTGGCCCAGAGTTCCTGAAATGTTTATTAGATGTTGCACATTTTATTCACCATTGCTAGAAATATTAAAAATCAGAAAGATTTCATTTGCCCTTTTCAAATTTTTTTAATTGTAGTAAAATATATATAACATAAAGTTTACCATTGTAACCATATTGATGTGTAAAATTCAGTGGCATTAAGTACATTTCACTTGCCTTTTTACATAGTCTGATGCTATTCACTAATTATGCTCACACTATTAATACCTACAAAATCACACCCAAAGCTTAAGTGCTATTTTAGCTACCACACACACACACACACAAAAAAATCCTATGAGAAAAATAAGGATTTATAAATGACAGACTCTTATTTAGTAATGTCACATTTTTCACCAGAACTTTACATTTTTCCTACAGCCCTGTTAAGCTTGTCTTAAAAGGGGGTAGTTGTTGCTAATCTTTTTCTCTCCTGAATTCTTTTATCATCTCACCAGTTTATAATGTATTAGATTCACCTGAGACTAGAGCGACTGCTTCTTTGGAAATGCCTGAGACAGCAAAGGTTTCTGTTAGCAGTCAGAGATGCACATACATTAATTTCAGCACAGTAATGAAAATGAAGAGTTGATTAGTTTAATTTTCCTAAGAAATGAAGAATGGTCAACAATCACTCATCTGCTATTTTATAGCACTTTTCTTTGACCTTCTGGGCTCCTTCACATTCTTCCTAATAGCCTATTTGTACTTTGCTTCTCATCTGCTTCCCTGATCTTTTTACATTGCAGTCAATAAAATTTAGAACCTTTGCACTTAATATCTTAGAATATATAATAATAATAATTAGTCAAATAGATGCCCAAGGATAACTAATAAAAATAATTGCTCATAAAACATGCCACAGCGTTTTCCTTTCATAATATAACATGAATGTGACACATATAATCCTATGTGTAGCTTAGGAAATAGAAAGTATTATCACCCATTACTCTCTTCCTAAATATAGGAACTAAAGTATGAAAGAAGCCAAACAGGAAAATCACGACTAGAATCAGGAGTGGAATTAAATTATAACCAGATTAATGTCAAATTAATACTCTCTTTGTAGAAGTAGAGAAATATTATTTTAATCCTGAAGAAAAATTATCTTAAAATTTATTTCCCTTCCTGCCAGATTTCTAAGCATTGGTATATTGTGGTTAATAAAATATAAAACTATTGTTTCTCTTTCTTAAAATATGCAACAACAATAATTAGCTACAGCAATGCACCAACATAATTTGCAAACTGCTTTTAAAATATCACCTGGCTTCCTCCTTTGTAATTGAAAGCACTAAGATGTAACCAATATTGCAAAATTACTTTTAACCACTAGAGGGCAGAAAATACTTCACATTTGTGCATAATTAATTTTAAATTCTTAGACCAAAACAACAATAAACACCACCAGCACAACAAAAAGACCTTCTTGTTTTATACTGTACACTTAAGGCTCAGTTAATAACCTTAAAACTTTTTAAATTTTAAACTAAAATATAATTCCAACAGTTTAAAGAAGGCAAAAGTAAACATGTTTGTTGCATCTTAAGTCTAGTTACACATTAAGGATCGTTTCTTAGCAGCAAGGAATCAGCACATCCTCTAGAAAAGGCAGAGGACTTAAAACAGCACCCATTGAGAATAAGCAAGACTATTTTTACATTAAAATATCTGCAGTGGAATGTAAAGGTGGTATTTATTATAAAATTGAAAGTCACCAAAGTCACAAAGCAATCTAATGCGAAAATACTTACATTGGAATCTTTAATGTCTATATGTATTCTCTTTTACTACAAACCAACTAATTGTGGCAAAGATCTAATTGTGGCAAAGATAGTTTTAGCTTCCTCCTAATTTATCTATGTGACCTAATTAACTTTTGCTTCCCTCCCAATGAAGCCATTTGCATTTCAGTAACTAAGGCATTACTTTGTTTGATTAGAAAGTACAACCTCTTCACTTTTTCACTCTCATTAATTAAAACACATCATGGTAAATTAAGCCATTTGGATTTCAGTGTGGGTGGGTGACATTTTAACTACTGCCCCTTCAACCTTCTCTCTCTGTCAATCTCAGCTATGTCCTACATCATGGGAGAGTGAGAGGGCAATGGCAGCAGGCTGATGGGGGAACGGAGCCAGCAGGGAGCCAGGGGTTATACATCACTGCAGACGGTGACTTCTCTGATGCATGAGGCACTCACTTGCCAATCAAACCTGATACAGCTTTTACCTTGTAGGGTTATGCGTGACTTTATCCAAGACATTAAATCATTTCTGAGGTCTGGTTTCTAAACCTACACAAACCTGCTCTCCCCACTTTTCAAGTCTCCCCGCTCTTCACTCTAACACTAATAAACACAGCACAGTGCTACAGCTAAGGTGGGGTTGGGACAGGGTGGAGGTGTCACTCCTTGCGGACTAAGAAAAGCAATGCACTTTTAAAAGCAGGGCTAGTCACAGAAGAGAAAAGCTTCTGTATTATTATCTATTGGTGGCAGTTACAAACTGACAAATTTGAAAGAATCTTCTAACAATTATAGCTGCCCAGAAATAGATCTAACATGAGCCACAGGAAGGTGTTCCAGGATGGTTATACAACAGGAATATCACACATGTCATTTCTGCATGAGATGTGAAGATTTATGAGTTGACTTCTAAACCCTTATAATTCTTCTTTTAAAATTAATGTTATCTTTCACAAAGAAATACATGTGTAAAGATTTAAAATTCCAAAGAATTCCACAAGGCGAATCACCCCAGTTTCCCAGGGACAGTTCTGATGTATATGAGTCAGCTTGAGCTGCCACAACAAATACTGTAGACTGGGTGGCTTAAACAACAGACATTTATGTATTTTTCACCATTCTGGAGAATGGAAGTCTGAGATTGGGATGCCAGCATGGTGGAGTTCTGGCGAGGGCTGTCTTCCTTGCTTGCAGATGGCCACTTCTCACTATACATTCGCATATCTTTTCCTTGGTGCATGTGCATGAAGAGATCGCTACGTCTCTCTTCTTCTTCTTAGGAGGACACAGTCCTATAGGATTAGGGACCCATCATTATGACCTCATTGAACCCTAAGTACTTCCTAAAGACCATCTTTCCAGATACAATCACATTGGAGGTCAGGGCTTCAACATACGAACTTGGGGCGGTGGGGTGGGGGGAGGCATGACTTAATTAACAGCACAATTTATGCCTATTATCCCAGTGTAATTATTAACAGTGATCCCTTTCACTCTCAAAAATGTCTCAGTTGGATGGAAAATGACCATCCCAAGTCCCAACTTCATCCAATCCCAATTCCTCTTCCCCAGAAGCAACTACTTGCCATTTGTTATGACTTCCTCTATTTGGCTACAATCGTCTAAAAATCATTATTATACCAGGTGCATCAGTTGAAAATTGCATTTGGATGGCCAGGCATGGTGGCTTGCATCTGTAATCCCAGCACTTTGGGAGGCCGAGGTGGATGGATCACCTGAGGTCAGGAGTTCGAGACCAGCCTGGCCAACAGGTGAAACCCTGTCTCTACTAAAAATACAAAAAATTCGCTGGGTGTGGTGGCAGGCACCTGCAATCCCAGTTACTCAGGAGGCTGAGGCAGGAGAATCGCGTGAATCTGGGAGGCAGAGGCTGCAGTGAGCTGAGGTTGTGCCATTGCCCTCCAGCCTGGACAACAAGAATGAAACTCCGTCTCAAAAAAAAAAAAAAAAAAACTAAATGCATTTGGATACTAATTTAGAGACCAAGGGGGAATATCATTGACTTAAAGAGAAAGGAGTTCCGAGAGGTAAGTTTCATGAAGATTTATTTATCTGAAAATAAATTGTCCTACCTCTAAATTTTGTTAGAATTTTATACCCAACCAAATTCTCAGCAAAGTGAGGGGCTAGGAAAACTTGTGTCCTTGTTAAGACACGATACCTACACCTCCCTTCACAGTAGGATTTTCTACCCAAGCTGTCAGATTTAGCGGGGAATGTTCAGCTGCGAAGAGCTACCTGGCCCACCAGAATGCCTTCCCAGGTCAATGGCATCCAATACCTTGTCAAAAAAGGGGTATAAAGGCCATTTACACCCATCTGGATTGCTCTGGCAGGCCATATGTGCTCCAGAGCGTCACAGAGGGTTAGCCAAGGTCTTGCCAAGGTTTCCTCACAGATGGACTTCTTTTTCTGCCCAGTTTTTCTCTTCCTTATCTTTCTTCCTCAGGTGTTGACCTTCAATAAACATCTTGTACTCCAAACTGCATCTCAGCATCTGCTTCCAGAAAGACCAACCTGTACCAAATGAGCAACACAGTTCAAAATTCAAAAGGTGCAAAAAAAACACCAACACGGCACATGTATACATATGCAACAAGCCTGCACATTGTGTACATGTACCCTAGAACTTAAAGAATAACATATATATATATGTAGTGAAACCTCTCCCTCTCTCCATTCAATTCTAATTACCAATTCCCCTGGCCAAAGTCAACCCATGTGGCCAGGTTCTTGTGCATATTTCCAGAAATTTTCTATGGGCATATAAGAAATTGTGTGTGTATGTAATTTATAAGAAAATATGACTCTCTCCTCCTGCCACCCAAGATGCCGAAAGGAAAGAAGGCCAAGGGGAAGAAGGCAGCTCCCGCCCCCGCTGTCATGAAGCAGCAGGAGGTTAAGAAAGTGGTGAGTCTCCTGTTTGAGAAAAGGCCTAAGAATTTTGGCATTGGACAGGACATCCAGCCCAAAAGAGACCTCACCTGCTTCATGAAATGGTCCCACTATATCAGGTTGCAGCGGCAGAGAGTCATCTTCTATAAGCGGCTGAAAGTGCCTCCTGCAATTAACCAGTTCACCCAGGCCCTGCACCGCCAAACAGCTGCTCAGCTGCTTAAACTGGCCCACAACTACAGACCAGAGACAAAGCAAGAGAAGAACCAGAGGCTGTTGGTCCAGGCTGCGAAGAAAGCTGCCAGCAAAGGGGACATCTCCACTAAGAGACCACTTGTCCTTCAAGCAGGAGTTACACCGTCGCCACCTTGGTGGAGAACAAGAAGGCTCAGCTGGTGGTGACTGCACACGATGTGGACCCCGTCGAGTTGGTTGTCTTCCTGCCTGCCTTGTGTCATAAAATGGGGGTCTCTTCCCCTGCATTATCAAGAGGAAGGCAAGACTGAGACATATAGTCCACAGGAAGACCTGGACCACTGTCGCCTTCACACAGGTGAATTCGGAAGACAAAGGAGCTTTGGCTAAGCTGGTGAAAGCTATCAGGACCAACTACAACAACAGATACGATGAGATCTGCCATCACTGGGGAGGCAATGTCCTGGGTCCCAAGTCTATGGCTCACATTGCCAAGCTTGAAAAGGCAAAGGTTAAAGAGCTTGCCGGCCAGGCACGGTGGCTTACGCCTGTAATTCCAGCACTTTGGGAGGCCGAGGTGGGCAGATCACCAGGTCAGGAGATCCAGACCATCCCGGCTAACACGTGAAACCACATCTCTACTAAAAATACAAAAAATTAGCCGGGTGTGGTGGTGGGCGCCTGTAGTCCCAGCTACTCCAGAGGCTGAGGAAGGAGAATGGCGTGAACCCGGGAGGCGGAGCTTGCAGTGAGCCAAGATCGCACTACTGCACTCCAGCCTGGGCGACAGAGTGAGACCCTCTCTCAAAAAAAAAAAAAAAGAACTTGCCACTAAACTGAGTTAAATGTACACTGTTGAGTTTTCTGTACATAAAAATAATTAAAATAATACAAATTTTCCTTCAAAAAAAGAAAGTATGTAATTATTTTATTATCCAAATGGTAGCATACCCTATGACTATTCTATACCTTAATTTTTTTTTCCGTTAAGATATATCTTGGAGGCCAGGAGCGGTGGCTCACACTTGTAATCCCAGCATTGTGGGAGGCCAAGGTGGGCAGATCACCTGAGGTCAGGAATTTGAACCAGCCTGGCCAACATGGCGAAACCCCATCTCTACTAAAAATACAAAAATTAGCCAGACGTGGTGGCTCACACTTGTAATCCCAGCTATTCTGGAGGCTGAGGTAGGAGAATCACTTGAACCTGGGACGAGGAGGTTGCAATGAGCCGAGATCACGCCACTGCACTCCAGCCTGGGAGACAGAGTGAGATTCCATAAAAAAAAAAAAAAAAAAAAAGTATATATATATATATATATATATGGGAGGTTTCACATTAGTACATAAAATGTATCATCAATAACGCAACCTATGGGATACAACAAAAGCTTTCCTAAGAGGAAACTTTATAACAACACACACCTACAACAAAAAAGAAGAAAGACTGTGTAAAATTTGTGACAGTGAAAAAAAAATGTTTTTAAGGGGAAGACCCTAAATAAACCACCTAACATTACACCACAAGGAACTAGAAGAAGAACAAAACACAAAGTTTTGTTTTCTTTGAGACATGGTTTCACTCTGTCACCCAAGCTGATGTGCAATAGTGCAATTGGCTCACTGCAGCCTCTACCTTCCGGGTTCAAGCGATCCTCCTACTTCAGTCTCCCAAATAGCTAAGACCACAGGTGTGTGCCACCATGTCCAGCTAACTTTTTATTTTTTGTAAAGACAGGATCTTGCTGTGTTCCCCAGGCAGATGTTGAACTCCTGGGCTCAAGAGATCTTCCCACTTCAGCCTCCCAAAGCACTAGGAATACAGGTGTGAGCCAGTGTGCCTGGCCTAAACACGAAATTAAACAGAGGGAAGAAAATAATGAAAAACAGAACAGAAATAAATCAAATTAAGCACAGAAAAGCCATAGAAAGAATTGAGAAAGCTAAAAGTTTTTTTGAAAAAATAAACAAAATTGACAAACCCTTAGCTAATTTAACTAAGGGAAAAGAAAGAAGACTCAAATAAATAAATCAAAAATGAAAGTGAAGAAATTGCAATAGATGACTCAGAAATAAAAAGGATTATAAGAGACTATTTTGAACAATTATTTGCCCACAAACTGAATAACCAGAGGAAATAAAGTCTTAGAAACATACAACTTACTAAGACTGACTCAGGAAGAAACAGAAAACCTGGACACACCAATAATAAAGAGAGAGATTGAAGAAGTAATCAGAAACCTCCCAACAAAGAAAAGCCAGGATCTGATGGCTTCACAGCTGAATTCTACCAAACATTCTAAGAGGAATTAATACCAGTACTTCTTAAACTCTTCTGAAAAATAGAACCCAAAGAAATACTTGCAAACTCATTTTATGAGGCCTGCATCACCTTGATACTTATGCCAGACAAAGATATCACAAGAAAATAAAACTACAGACCAATTTGTCTGATGAAAATTCATGCAAAAATTCTCAATAAAATATTAGCAAACCCAATCCAACAACACATCAAAACAATTATACATCATGATCAAGTAGGATTTATCCCTGGCATGCATGGCTGGTTCAACATATGCAAATCAATCAATGTTATACATAACATTGACAGAATGAAAGACAATCACATGATCATTTCAAATGGTACAGAAAAAGCATTGGACAAAGGCCAACATCCTTTCTTGATAAAAGTTCTCAACAGTTTGGGTATAGAAAAAAGCTTTCAACATAATAAAGGCAACTTACCAAAAATTCACAGCTAACATTATAATCAATGGGGAATAATGAAATCTTTACCACTAAGACCTGCTACAAGGCAAGGATGCCCACTCCCCTTGCCTTATAAAAACAATCCTAAAATTCAAATAGAACCATAAAAGACCCCAGACATCCAAAACAATTCTGAAGAGGAAAAACACAGTTGGGGGCATCACACTCCTGACTTAAAACTATATTGCAAAGCTATAGTAATCAAAACAGTAGGGTACTGGCATAAAAGCAGACACATATAGTAGGAGAACAGAATGGAGAGCCCAGAAATAAATCTAAACATATACAGTCAACTAATTTCTAACAAGGACACCAACAAGGCACAATGGAGAGAAGATAGTTGCTTCACTGAATGATGCCTGGGAAAACTAGAGTTCTACATGCAAAAGAACAAAATTAGACCCATATCCATCATACACCATACACCAAAATCAACTCAAAATGGGTAAATGACATAAATATAGGATCAGAAAGTACAAAACTCCTGGGAGAGAACATAGAGGGAAATCTCCTGGATATTGGCCTCAGCAATAGCTTTTTGTATAGCACACCAAAATCTCAGACCTAAAAAGTAAAACTAAATAAATGGTATTCTTCCATTTGTTTGTGTCCTCTTTTATTTCACTGAGCAGTGGTTTGTAGTTCTCCTTGAAGAGGTCCTTTACATCCCTTGTAAGTTGGATTC